>NC_092239.1:6120819-6140819 GCF_036320965.1 Panulirus ornatus
CTGAACATGCAGGAGGGTGAAAGGAGGGCAAGGAATAGAGTGAATTGGAGCGATGTGGTATACAGGGGTTGACGTGCTGTCAGTGGATTGAATCAGGGCATGTGAAGCGTCCGGGGTAAACCATGGAAAGCTGTGTAGGTATGTATATTTGCGTGTGTGGACGTGTGTATGTACATGTGTATGGGGGGGGTTGGGCCATTTCTTTCGTCTGTTTCCTTGCGCTACCTCGCAACCGCGGGAGACAGCGACGAGGTATAAAAAAAAAAAAAAATATATATATGTATATATATACACGCAAAACTCCCTGCCTTTGATACTCAAATAGAGATGACACAGTCTTGTAGAGCTGAGCAGTATAGAACGCTTACCAGTAAGATGGAGCTGATGCACTCAGACCTGACCAAGTGGTTGTGAGTGCTGAGGCTGTACGCTGACCAACATTCCACTGCTAATAAGCTGACGGACCTGTGTTGCTGCTTAGCTTTATCACAAATACGACTGTCTTCCTCAGATACGTACGTGTTAAGCTTATTTGTCGTCGGCATGACGTCCAATTTCCCTTCTTTTATTTCACGAATGACTGCTGAAATTTTGATATTTTTAGGTATTTTCCCAATATACGAATTACACTTGAAATGTGGATCCGTTTAAGATGTTAATGAAGTGGGCCTCCAACAGCAGTCTTGTTCTAGTTTCATTCCTTGAAACATACTAGATGGAAACGTGGATGACTTTTCACCTACCTTTTAAATGACCGTGAATTATTAGGTTTTGAATATGTGATTAAGTCTATTCATGATATTAGGAGAGAGAGAGAGAGAGAGAGAGAGAGAGAGAGAACGTTGTGTGTGTTGTGTTCATATGTTGCGCCTCATTTTGAACGGCGTATTGCTACTGTGATGTGAAGTGACACACAGTGTTGGTGGTAATGTTGAGTACATTAACCTGTGCTTCCCAGCATGCTGTAAATCCCGTAGGGAAATTTTATTCAGCAGGACTTCAATGGCCGTTACCATGCTTTATGGTCAGCCAGGTCGAAGTAACACAGGGAACGTTAAGGGCTCAATGGGTAACTTTGACATAGTTACTGACAATAAGCGACTGGGTTGCTGAACAGAAAATTCTGAATTTAGGCATTTGAAATTATTGTGTTAATCACAGAATTGTATATTTGGGTATTGTAATCAGAATAATGCACTAAACGGTCATATTATATCACACACGGGAAAACATTATAAGTAATTTATAGATACTGATGTACAAAAATATAAGAAAATTTAATGTGCATCATATATATATATATATATATATATATATATATATATATATATATATATATATATATATATATGTATATATATATATATATATATATATATATATATATATATATATATATATATATATATATATATATATATTGTACGTAGCAAATTGGCGCTTGTAAGAATAAAATAGTAACACTTTTTGGTAAACTTATTTTCTTTGTTCTCCCAGGCTTGAAAGAAAACGTACCAACATCATTGGAAGAGTAACAAAAAAATAATGATTTTTTTTCGAGGCCGACTGATAATAGGCTCCAGTAGATGCATGTGGTCTTATTTAAGTAATGCACTGTGAATTAGCACTAAGTGTATAAGCTCCATAGCAGTTAATAGAAGAATTACAAAAATCTTACCAAGCATTCGAACATTATTTATGCGAAGAAGTGTCGGTTACCTGGAAATAATGGATTTTTCAATTTGAAAAGTGATTTTACGGGGTAACTAATCTGTTGCTAGAAATGAGAATTTTATGAGTGAATGAGTTTCACATAAAGAACATGCACAACCCGTTCCTCATCATGCATTGTTGTGTGAACCTTACTGAGAGGTGAGGACTTTGATGATCAGGGAAAGCGTGGGATTGAATGTCAATAATTTTGTACATTATGGCAACCAAACCAAACCTAACTTAGGGTAGCCCATCCTAGCTAGGCTAGGTTAGGCATGATTAGGATAATCTTTTTTTCTTTTTTTGCTATGATCAAGTGTAAGGAATACTGCAATAAAAACTTCACGGAATCATTTTACAGGATAGATGAAATTTTTATTTAATGGCACTGTGATAATTCCTGCTGTCACTGAGCTATCTCCGGATTATCATGATTATATATATATATATATATATATATATATATATATATATATATATATATATATATATATATACATATATATATTTTTTTTTTTTTCAAACTATTCGCCATTTCCCGCGTTAGCGAGGTAGCGTTAAGAACAGAGAACTGGGCCACTGAGGGAATATCCTCACCTGGCCCCCTTCTCTGTTCCTTCTTTTGGAAAATTAAAAAAAATTGAGAGGGGAGGATTTCCAGCCCCCCGCTCCCTCCCCTTTTAGTCGCCTTCTACGACACGCAGGGAATACGTGGGAAGTATTCTTTCTCCCCTATCCCCAGGGATAATATATATATATATATATATATATATATATATATATATATATATATATATATATATATATATATATATATATATATATGCAGGATTTTTTTGCGACAAAGCAAATATATATATATATATATATATATATATATATATATATATATATATATATATATATATATATATATAATCTCTTCAGTAATGTACATGAAACATAGGCTAGAGTACGTCAGGTCGGCCTAAGTTGTCATATTTGGCCAAAACTCGGTATACATTTAACTATGTAAATAAGCCATTAACTTTCTAGTTTATGTATCATTTGAGATGTGCGTAGTTTCATCTCGTATTTATAGTGTGCATTTGATTGGAGCTCTCGTTCAAAGGCCTTTCGTCATACCTCACGTTCTCCCTAATTTTGACTGCTCTTCCAACACTGCTGGAGTCGTCCTCTGACCACAGATTCTTCTTGTCGAACATTAAACCAATTGCCGTGTCATGTTATGGGAAAGAATGTTAATGATTATCACAGGTAATCATTTACTTTTAGATGCACAACGAAAATAACATATCATTATCAAAAGAAATAAACCTTGGTAATGTCTGTTATTAAAAGTGCTGTATGGAGCTATGGAATTGGCCTCAGGCGACACACAAGCTGGTGTGAAGCTTCATATATATATATATATATATATATATATATATATATATATATATATATATATATATATATATATATATATATTTAAGGGCAAATGAGATGTGTCACCCGTCGCATATTGAGGAAAAAGAGAAATGTACTTGAGCTTTGTTTCACTTAGAGCCAGAACAGACAGCTTCCTCTCCTCAGATGGTCTGGGATGTCTCATGAGTAAAGTCAGGGGTTAGTGTGAGGACGAGAGCAATGGGGTAAATTGAGAGAGAGAGAGAGAGAGAGAGAGAGAGAGAGAGAGAGAGAGAGAGAGAGAGAGAGAGAGAGAGAGAGCATCAACAAACTTCAGTTTTAGAATTTGAAAATGTTTAAGGAGAAAGTTAAATGTGTAAGAAAAGAAATGCAATCGTCGGTGAAGGGGGGCAAATGGGGCAGAGATGAGGTCAAGAGGAGATGGAGTGAGTTTTTGTGTTGAATTTTTTCGGTGATAGGTTGGCATATGTGGGATGTTGAATGTGTTCGGTGATAGGCTGGCAGATGTGGCGAGAGTCACGAGAGGTGGCTTAGTGAAATGAGAAGAGTTGGTGAAAACCTTGCGTAAGACGAAGTGCAGCAAAGTGGCGGGAGTGGATGGGATTGCAGTGGAATTTATTAAGAAAGGGGGTGACTGTGTTGTTGATCTGTTGACTCGTGGAGAGTTGCATGGGCTTTGACTTAATGCCTGTAGAGTACCATTATATAAATGCAAAGGAGACAGAAGTGAATGTTCGAATTGGAGAGGGATACGTTTGCTGAGTGTACCTGGTAAGTTGCATAGAAGAGTAGAGACTGAGAGGGTTGTGGCATACATAGAGCACCAGATTGGGGAGGGACAATGTTTCAGAAACGAGGGAAAATGTGTGGATCAGGTGTTTGCTTTGAAGAATGTCTTCGAGAAATACTTAGAGAAACAGAAGGATTTCTATCTGGCATTTATGAATCTGTTGAAAGCACACATGATAGGTTTGATAAATATGCTTTGTGGAAGATGTAGAAAATATGTGGTGTGGGAAGAAAGCTATTAGAATCAGTGTGAAGTTTTTTTTTAAGATAACAAGGCATGTGTGCGAGTAGGTGCAGATACAGGTGAGTGGTTCAAGGTGAAGACGGGTCTCCGGCAGGGGTGTGTTGTCACCGTGGCTGTTTAATCTCTTAATGAATGGCATGTTGAGGAAGGCGAATGTAAAGGTACAGAAGAGAGGAGCGGGCATACAGTCTGCTGGGGTGGGGGAATTGGGAGGTGAGTCAGTTGTTTGCTGATGTTACGGTACTGGTGGTAGATTCGAGTGAGAAACTACAAGAGCTGAGAATGATGCAACGCTATTAGGGTTAGCATTGAAAAGAGAGAAGTTACTTGATGTGAGTTTGAATGGGGAGAACTTAGAGGAAATGGAGTGTTTTAGATACCTGGAAGTGGAAAAATTGGGTATGTTTGACGGCACTATAGTCCCGTTGGTGCTGCACGGATGCGAGGCATGGACCTTAGACAGAAATGTAAAGGATCAGGTGAGTGTGGATGAAATGTTCGAGGACAATGTGTGGTGTAAGGAGGTTGATCGAATAGGAAATGATAGGGTAAGAGACAGAGGTGTGGCAGTAAGAGGAGTGTGTATACGTGAGCTGAAGAGGGTGTGCTGAAATGGTTTGGATATATGGAGAGGATGAGTGAGGAGAGGATAACTAAGAGGGTATACATGACAGAAGTGGAAGAAACAAAGATGGAGTGAAAGATGCCTTTAAAGGCTTCGGGCCTGGACATGCAGGAAGGTGCGAGGCGTGCATGGGATAGAGTGAATTGGAGTGAAAGGGTTCACCTGGGACGACGTTCTGCCAGTGGGCTGAACCATAAATGAAACGTCCGATGGAAACAACTGAAGGGCCTGATTGTGGATAAGGGGCTTTTGTTTTAGTGGTTGTGAGTGAATGAGGCCATTTCTTCGTCTGTTCATGGCCCTGCTTCGCGGACGTAGGAAACGGAGGGCATTTGCAATAAAAATTATGATAATAATAATAATAATAATAATAATAATAATAATAATAATATAGAATAATGAAAGTAATAGAAATAATAATAATAATAATAATAATAATAATAATAATAATACAATAAATAATAATAATAATGATAATAATAATAATAATAATAATAATAATAATAATAATAATAATAATAACTACTCAGGAAGAGGAGGAAATGAGAACAAAGACTATGATACGAAACAGGATGATAAACAACGGAAAGTGATTGAAGAGAAAACTGAACAACATTAAGAATTAAAGTTTTTCGAAACGTTTTGAAGTACGGAAAAATCACCTCAGAGTTCCTGCCAGTTTTGATGGCGTCAGGAGAGGTTGAGCCTGAGGCTTACTACAACGATCGGTTCAGTCACTCACCCCTCCATCCTTGCCTGCCTGTCTGGTGCGGGTGTGTGTGTGTGTGTTAAAAGGTGGTCACTCACCCCAGCACGGTGTAAGTCACCCTGGGTCCATCATGGCCTACGGTCACTCACCTCAGCTCCGCCGCTCCCATTGGCTGGCCAGAAAGTGAGGGCGGCGCCTCATTGGTGGTTGGAGTTCCGTAGCCGAACCTGCAAAGGTCAATACTCACTAAGCTCGGAAAGCGGCGTTCGCTCCCTCCCTTCCTTCGCCACCACCGGAATAAAGAATAAACTTTCATTCGTATACATAGAAGAAAAAAAAATGGACAATTTTTTATTTTTTTTGTTCACAAGGACAAGAAATATATCGTGAGCGAAACATTCCATCTCGGTGATTTTATATATTCCTTATCATTTCAAGGTAACTTAAGTGTACATGAGTGATACTGGGAGATATGATTACTGTTTATTCGTCCCGATTATAAGTTTATTCTAACCAGAAAGCCCAGGTAATGCAGACCGGCCATGAGATGCCAGTGTACCGAGAACCACGTAAGACCAAATCAAACACGGCAGAGTAGTATTCAGCTGCCCCAGTTTCACAATTCCCAATAGAACGACATTCCTCTATTATCTCGCGGGACCTAGCGTTCATTTGCTGTCGTGAGTATCGCTGATCTGAACAGCATTGGAGGGAAGAGGAGGAAGAAGTGATCTGGAAGAGCAGGAACAGTGTTGGTGGTAGTGGTGGTGGTTGGTGGAGGTGGTGGTGGTGGTGGCGGCGGTGGTGTTGGTGGTGGTGATGGTGACGGCGGCGGCGGCGACCAGCGCTGCTCACCCAGTAAGATGAGTCCCGCTCCAGGGATGAGGTGTGTCTGTGTGTTGACCGTTTGCCTTGTGATACAACCTTCCCTCTAGCCACCATACTCTCCCCGGTGGTTCCCTACGTGCTCACTATCCCCACATACACAACGGATGAAGGTAAGAGCTGGCTTGTGTCCTGGTGTTAGGCTAGATAAGAAAATAGCGCTTACTTGGTGTTTCCTTTCACTAAAGGTGGCGGCAAATCCACATGCAACTCATAAATTTATCAAGGTCAAAACGTACACACTTAAGATTGAAATGATGATTAGATGCCTCGATTAGGAATGCAATAGATAATTCTTTACGATAGAATCTTCTCGAACGAACTCTGTATTTCGGGTATAAAGATGAATCGCGAAATATAAAGCGCGTCAATATATCAATATAGATAAAGGAATTGGCGGGTGATTCAAACTTACGGAGGCGCCATAGGGGAAACAGCCTCGCCTGACACACATTTCTACCCTATTTTGGGAAGCTTAATAGCTAAGAATATGGATCTGCATTTACGTAATACTATTTAAGGCGATTCTTCTATTGCCAGAATACTATGGTGCACCTTCAGTGTTTTCCGTGCCAGCTTCAACCATGATTATTCCTCGTTGCACAAGATCTCGAACTGAATTGCTGTGCATAAAACCACGTTCACTGAACACCGTACATGCTGCTAGCTCTGACCTGTTCCTGTCCTCCAGTAACACAAGTCGGCTAGGCATTCAGGTCCATCGTTCTAAAGAGTGGGTAGGAGTGAACTTGCAATTTTCGTGGAATGGTCTTGAACGTATGTAAGGTAGAAAGGATCTGTCGATATTTCGGATTCCCTTATTATATTCACGTTATTTCTTTTGTTTTATCGTTTCCATTTACTAATGCTGTAATCCTGAGATGGCGTAGGAATTAAATAGATTCTTTCCATCTTTTAAAATCGCATTCTTAAGCTAGGCCTACCTGTTATCTTGGAAAGCTAATCTGCATAGTTTTTTCAAGTACATTATCTCTGCATGATTTATTTGACAGTTATTCTTGTTAATCTGTGAAAAGTTTGAGGAATACTCGTTGGCTGTTTGTGGAACTTCGGTGAAACTGGTAATTCAAGAAAGTTTTTAACCCTACAGAGATAGAAGGTGGAGAAAGCATTAGTGGACTTAGGAAACATTTAATATTACGTATTCAAGGCCATGTGTTGACCTATCGAATACACACACACACACACACACACACACACACACACACACACACACACACACACATAAGAAGCTGTGGTTTTGGTGCCTTATACATGACAGCTAGAGAATGAATGTGAGCAAAGGGGGCCCTTTCTTCGTCTGTTCTTAGCACTACCTCGCTTACTTGGGAAACAGTGAGCAATATGAAAGGAATATATATATATATATATATATATATATATATATATATATATATATATATATATATATATATATATATATATATATTATATTCATGACGTATGAGTTTAAACTTCTACATGCAGCTATAGAGAAGTCGTGGTTATTTGTTTTAACGTAAAAGTTCTCGTATACTCATTTCAGAAGTTTGTCGAAGAATGGGTGTGACATGTTTACCCGTCAGTCAGAAATTAATGAGCGGACATGGCTTGCAGGTGATCAGTTTGATCCAATTTTATATTAGAAGCACGTACTCTTACCTACATTTCTGTGGATTTTTGTTGGAGGCGTGCAGTGTCTTAACTCTCATGCTGAAGCTTTTTTTGAGCTGTACAGTCTTAGGTCTTAAAGATTTTAATAAGCCTGAAGATTTTGTGGGAGTTGCAGTCTTACCTGCAGAGCTGAAGATTTTGTAGTTGTAGAAATGGGTCATCAGATTTCTAGCAATGTCGACAGTTGTTATGGCATTTTCATCATTCGTAGATAGAATGATGTTCGTATTCTCATTATTATTATTATTATTATTATTATTATTATTATTATTATTATTATTATTATTACTACTACTACTACTACTACTACTACTACTACTACTACTACTGTTATCGTAATCATTCGTCCTTATCGTCGTGATTTAGTCCTCACAACCATTTTTGGTAAGGTAATGTAAGGTAAAACAAATTTGAAATTAGATGCATAAGAAATAATAGAGCACCATGTGTGTGTGTGTGTGTGTGTGTGTGTGTGTGTGTGTTGACGTAGGACTATCGAATACATTTACGCTTTTCCCGCAAAGTGGTCTTAGATGTTCATAATTTGTCATTGATTTATGAAGAATACATAATAATTTTCTTACTATGCTGATGCGGCGTGTAGATACAGTCTCAAGTATTGTGTACAGTCTTGTTGATATGATTAATAAGAACAAGATCGTATGTTTATGTATGATTAATAAGAATAAGATCGTATGTTTATGTGATGATTAATAAGTACAAGATCGTATGTTTATGTGATGATTAATAAGTACAAGATCGTATGTTTATGTGATGATTAATAAGTACAAGATCGTATGTTTATGTGATGATTAATAAGAATAAGATCGTATGTTTATGTGATGATTAATAAGTACAAGATAACTATGTGATTATGAATAAGTACAAGATCGTATGTTTATGTGATGATTAATAAGAATAAGATCGTATGTTTATGTGATGATTAATAAGTACAAGATAACTATGTGATTATGAATAAGTACAAGATCGTATGTTTATGTGATGATTAATAAGTACAAGATAACTATGTGATGATTAATAAGTACGAGATCGTATGTTTATGTGATGATTAATAAGTACAAAATCATATGTTTATGTGATGATTAATAAGGGCAAGATCGTATATTTATGTGATGAGTTTTTATGATCAGTTTTGTGTCGTTTTGAGTGGGAAGACAGTACTACAGGAGCGACTGGAAACGACTTATTTGTTTAGCAAAAAACGGATGAGTTGCGGAGAGGATGCAGGTTGTGAGGAGGTAGTTATGAAATTAGGTAAAAGTAGGGATTTATAAATTCATTCCAAACGAGAAAAAAGGAAAATAGGCAGCACCTTAGATATTTTAGAGGTTAGTAGAAATATATTTAAGAAAAAAAGAAAAAATTCGTCTCATGATCTATATTCCAACTTATCTAGTATTATAGGTTAAGCACGTCAGATTTTTAACTTCAGAATTTTATTTAACCAAATATATTGTACACTGGTACACTGAATGTAGAGTAAAGTTTTGAGAGAGTGGCAGTTTTTCTAGGAAAAAGAAGAAAAAAGAAAAAATGAATGATTTGATCATCTGGGTATTTCTCGGTATGTTCACGCAAGAAATCCATCGTGTAAACCATTAAACCATTCTTAACTTTTGTGTTAGTGTGCATCTCTAGCCCAGCCGTTGGACATTGAAATTATGCACCCTTTAAATGTTACTGGTTAATTGGGTGTTAGTTTGACGTAAATGTTACTCGTTAGTTAGGAGGTGTTCGTGATATCAAGCCTAGCCGAGTGTGGTTGCAACCCCGCTGATCAAGTTGGCTTTACAGATATTTGCTCACAACGTTCTCAAGTGTTTCCACATGTGTGGCTGAACCATAATATTATGACATTTGCAGGTAGTGAGCAAGCAGCCTCGGTCTTCCGATGTTGACATAATTTTCTCTTACTGTACTTATGGCGCCATTTACTTTACTTAAGGGGTCCTTACTTTACCCAAGGTACCATTACTTTACTGTACTTGATGCGCCCTTACTTTACTGTACTTAAAAGGCCCTTACTTTACCTAAGGCACCAATACTTTACTGTACTTAATGCGCCCTTACTTTACTGTACTTAAAAGGCCCTTACTTTACCTAAGGCACCATTACTTTACTGTACTTAATGCGCCCTTACTTCACTGTACTTAGGGGCCCGTACTTTACTGTACTTAAGGGGCTTTTACTTTACTTAAGGGCTCTTACTTTACTTAAGGCGCCCTCACTTTACTGTACTTATGGCCCTCTATTACTTGTAGCGCCCTTGCTGTACTTTTGGCGCCATTATTTTACTGTAATTAAGGCGCCCTTACTTTACTGTACTTAAGGCGCCCTTACTTATTATTACTTCTATTACTACTTATTATTACTACTATTATCTGCCACATCACTGCAGGGCTATGATAATCGTAATCACATTTTCTACTCAGGGAATCTGGCTCATCTGAAGGTGCTTCTAGTATGCGACAGTGTTCCTATATGTGCGATTTTTTGCTTTATTTTTTGTCTGGTGATATCATCATGGTAGTCACTCCAAAGATTTTATTTTAAATCCCCTTAATCACTCACCCATCTATATAGAATTGTCTGTGTTCTTTGATGTGGTTATAATTTCTTGATTTCCCCAGTAACTAATGGGCCAATCATTTCCTTGACTGAGGAAGGTGTAATGAGTCAATAGTCCCACTGGAAGACTGAGGGAAACCTGTGGTTAACCTTATATGAAGAGGGAAGTATCCTATTGAATTTCATTCCAAAGTTTAAGACGTAAAGAGTCGCACAGAAGGCCAGACCCCGAACAGACATGATTGGATGAAGTAAATGTAAATGACCCGTGAATTATATTAGATAACCTTAGCCATAGCGAGCAAAACAGAGCAATATTTTGTATTTAAAGGTGATAGGATGGATTTGGCGAACCTTCTGGACGAATAACGAAAGTGATAATGACATTTAGTAAATCACTTCTACTTTCTGGTGTAGAAGAAGAAAAAAAGAAATAGTCTAGTTGGGAAATTGTCGAGTCACAATACGCACAAAAGCCGCAATGAACGTAAAAAAAAAAAATGAAAATAAAATAAAATCAGTATTACTGAGCACGACTGAAATTACTTTGATTCTGTAGAACTGACAATGGACATCTATCCTGGTGGGCATGAAGGCTATCCTCCGCCCTATAACACATCCCGTATTGGCACAACAGGTGTGGATGACTTTATAATAGAGCTTCATTAAAAAAAGATAGGCGGAGAAAACGGAGGAATATGATGTAAACACATCATAGGTGGAGAAAACGGAGGAATATAATGTAAACATCCAAATCTGGGGCCTAAATATTTTTTTTTTTTTCAAGTACTGAAATATTATGGGCAATTTAGGGGAAACCTTGAAAACCATATATATATATATATATATATATATATATATATATATATATATATATATATATATATATATATATATAGCTAGCCCCAGTCAGGCTCGTTTGTACGCTACCAGTAAATGGTGACTGCACTGCAGCGCCTGTAAGTCACTTAGTGTAGCACTAAGTCTGTATCTTGCTGTGCTCCACAACGCCTGTATGTCACTCTTCCTCACCACGTCTGTATATCACTATGCACCCCAACGTCTGTAAGTTATTGTGCAGAGCCATGTTTGTAAGTCACTATGCACCTCAGTCTGTATAAGTCACCGTCCGCAACGTGTGTAAGTCACTTTGTACCAGAACGTTTGTGCGTTACTGTCCACCACAACGAGTGTAAGTCACTGTGCAGCACAACGTTTGCAAGTCATGACACCACAACTACTGTAAGTCACGATGTAACACAAAGTCTTTAAATCACAAATCACTGTGCACCACCACGTTCGTAAGTCATTGTGCAGCACAGTGTTTGTAAGTCAGTGTGCACCACAACGTCTGTAAGTCACTAAGTCACAGTTTCTAAATCAATGTGCACAACGACGTGCAGAAGTCATAGTGGACCACAGCATCTGTAAGTCACTGAGCACCACAACGCCTGGAAATTATTGCGCACCACAGAGTTCTTACGTCACTCTTCACCATAACGTCTGTAAGTCACTAACCAGAACGTCTGTAAGTCAGTGTGCCCCATAACGTCTCGGAGACCACCACAACGTCTGTAAGTCCCTACGCAACAACGCTTGCAAGTTCCTGTGCACCACAAAACCAGTCCATCACTCTGCCCCACAACGTCGGTAAGTCAGTGTGCACCAGGACGTCTGTAAGTCACTGTGCAGCACAACATATGAAAGCTACTATGTAAGTTACTGTGCACCGTATTGTCTGAAAATCTGTGTACACCACAACGTCTGTAAATTACTGTGCACTACAACGTCTGTAAGTCACTGTGCACCACATTGTCTGTAAGTTATTTTCATTTGCTCCACGACATCTGTAAGACACAGTACTCTACGATATCTGTAAGTCACAGGGCTCTACGACATCTGTAAGTCACAGTGCTCCACGACATCTGTAAGTCAGTTGGCTCCACGACATCTGTAAGTCACTGTGCACCACGACATCTGTAAGTCACTGTGCACCACGACGTCTGTAAGTCACTGTGCACCACGACATCTGTAAGTCAATTTGCTCCACGACATCTGTAAGTCACTGTGCACCACGACGTCTGTAAGTCACTGTGCACCACATACATAATGTAAGTCTAGTGTTCACCACATAACATGCCTCATTGCAACACGACAACTAATGAAATCGCTTGTACGTTACATAATGTAAAAATTCTCTTAGCCCCATATGAAAAAAAATATGACCGCATTACTTAACTCACTGTAATACTTAATACCATGTATTACCACAGGAAGTCACCATACCATAATATAATATCATTATACCATAATGTTTGTCACTGCACACCACATAGATACCGTGACACGTCAACCAATTTTATGGAAAAAAAATGTCCAAATTTGATAGATAATATTTATCTCCGGTTTATACATGAAAATGTTGTTATGCTTCATTAGTTTATATACGAAATGTTTATGAAATTTGATTATGAATAATGACAGTACAGCTATACTTATTCTTGTTCATAACTGGAAACTATTAATGATATGAAATATAGTATACTCATATTTTTTCAAGTATATATATATATATATATATATATATATATATATATATATATATATATATATATATATATATATATATATATGACCGGAGAATTGGGCCAGGTGAGGGTATTCCCTCAAAGGCCCAGTCCTCTGTTCTTAACGCTACCTCGCTAATGCGGGAAATGGCGAATAGTTTGAAAGAAAAAGAAAGATATATATATATATATATATATATATATATATATATATATATATATATATATATATATATATATATATATATATTACAGATTGTCATTCAAATCCAGACAAGTGTGTGATGTGTGTAGCAATTCATCTGAAATATTTTGGGTTACGTATTTCCATAGTAGTTATTGTTGCCTTGTTGACGTCGACTTTAAAAAAAAAAGAAGAAAGAAACGCTTATTTTTATTCGTAAATGTTAACCGTTTAGGAAGATTATGCGTTATTTTCTATTGATTTATTTTTATTATCATTTATTTATTTTTGTTTTGTAGAGATGGGCTGGCGTGTGAGGGCGTTGGTCAGGGTTGGTCGTGATTTTTAGATCAAGATGCGATTATTGCTTTCATCTTCTTTCCATGGAGAAGGAAGTCCGTGATTCTATTTGAAAGAAAACGTAATGGTAAGCTTTTTTTTTTTATTTATCTTTTAAATGTCATTGATGAATCATGTATATTTATTAAATCCTCTCTTAAAGTAACGCACACTTGCGATCATGATAACCCGTTTCTCCTGGTTTGTTTAAGACTTGATGCATCAGTTTGTTGGAGAGTTAGTGTTTTTAGGATGTACACTCAAGGGCTGTGAGTGGGGTTCCACAAGCTGTTCCATAAGCCGATGGCTTTTCTTAAAGGAAACCAAAATATATAATTTCGTGTTTAAATAATTTCAAATTTTTGTTAATACTATATATATATATATATATATATATATATATATATATATATATATATATATATATATATATATATATAGTGAAAACTAAAGTATATGATTAATTTTGATTGGCTTTAGAAATGCCTATGTTATTAAAGAATGCCAAGATGTATTATTCAGTGTAGGTGATTTTTTTTAGAATATATATTAAAAAAAAAGACTAAAAAGCATAATTCAATGTAAATAGTTTTTAGATGTCATTGTGCTGTAAAGCTCTATCCTCAGATTTTAGCGTTCTACCAATTTTCATGAATATTTTCTACCAATTTAAAGCAAGATAAATTGTCAGGTTTGATTTTGCAGTTTTGTTTGTATTTTATCATCTTGGGAAGCGTGTTCGATGATGCTACAACACTTAGAATATAAGTCAGTGACTTATTTACTGAAATTTAAAACATGAACTCTGTAGTCTGTAAATTTCATGAAAATTATTTACACTGTAAGCTTCGTATCGAGCATTTCAAGAGAGCCTGAAAAATTTACAATGTAAATAATTTTATTGAATCATATTTGGTGTGAATTTGATATACTTATAATTTCTTGAAACTAACAAGGCTGTTTCTGTGCACAGGATTGGATGGCCTAAAATTTACAATGTAAATGATTTTATTGAATCATATTTGATGTGAATTTAATATACTTATAATTTTTTAAAACTAACAAGGCTGTTTCCGTGCACAGGATTGGATGGCTTAAAATTTACAATGTAAATACTTTTATTGAATCATATTTGATGTGAATTTAATATACTAATAATTTTTTAGAATTAACAAGGCTGTTTCCGTGCACAGAATTGTATGTCCTGATGTTCGTATCTTAAGAATGATTCTTAGTTTTTTTTAAAAAAGTGGGAATTAGGTAGGTGAAAGCAAATTAATCTCTTATTGGTATCATAGAAACGTTTTCCCAGCTTTTAAACCAAACACCCGTTCCTCCCGGGTTGGCTGCGTCTCGTGTTGCTCCTCCTACCGCGGTAGAAACACCATCTTGCCAGCGTTGCATAGCCATGTTCAACCTCACCTGACGTGTTACTTTGCGCTACTTACCGAAAATCTGTCACGTCAGTGGATACATCACGTTAGTTAGCAGCGCACACTGCACGTCACTTTTCAAAACTATATAGGCGTACGCACGTGACCACGCACATACCACGTCACTGTTCTGGACGTAACACACACACACACACACACACACACACACACACACACACACACATACACAGACACACACACGTAGTCACTGCTCCAAATAGCGTAAGCGGACATCTGTCTTTACGCCCCACATTGCCAGAACGCCACAGCTGCATCACGTGACGCACAGTGTCACTGCTGCACAGTTTGAGGTACGGGGTCACTGTTGCATCGCGTGACGTATTATAGGGTCACAGCCACACAATATACCGCATAGGGTCACTGCTGCACCACATAATGGACGGGGTCACTGCTGCACCACCACATACCGGACAGGGTCACTGCTGCACCGCCACATACCGGACAGGGTCACTGCTGTACCACATGGCGTACAGACAGTGACTAGAGCAGCACATTACGTACAGACAGTGACCCATATCCGAGGAACCAAATGGCCGAGGTCAAGAGCAGGGGGGGTCATGCCGGGCCATCAGTCCAGTGAACCACAACACCTGGACCTGTCATTTCTCCTCCGTCCGAGGCACCAGACGACTGGGGTCAAGAAAGGAGGTGAGCTAGGAAATATGGCTTCCTGTATATCGTCGTTACCACCAGGACCAAAGGAGGTTGGGCCTTAGGCAAGACGTGGGCCGGACCTAAAACCCTCCAGCCAACCAGGAGTGGCACTATGAGCCACCCTCCTCCAATCACAACTGGACCTTAGGCCTCTAGCCAATCAGGAGTGGCACTCTAGGTCACCCTTCACCAATCCCACCTGAGACTAGGGCAGTAGGGCGAAGCAGGCCGCTCCTGGCTCGCTCCTCCCTTCAATTAAAAACCTCTGACACCAGCTGGACCACGATTCCTCTCTACCCCGCAGGCCCAGCAGGTAAAGTGGGTCTTCCCCTCTGTCTCAAACCCTTAGCCTCCGATCAGTGTAAAGTGGCACTATACGAAATTCTACGGTGTTGCACTGCCTCTGTCATTTAGGTCCGTGTGTCATAGAGTATTGTAACTTGTCATAAGATATAATATAACGTACATCAAGCCTCAGATGTAGTACTCCACGTGAGCACAGAACACTGTACCACAACTTGCCTGAAGCGGTAGAGATTTGGTTAAACACCCGCCACATATGCCAGAATTAAGCCCCATGGTGGATAACGCAATCGTGCCTTAAAAAGCAGTTGACCGCAGCGTATGACAGCCTTCCTCCCACCGCGTTCTTTTATTGTTCTCAGGGCAACGTTTCTGGGAAGTGAGGGTACTAACGTTTCTGGGAAGGTGGTGCACGGGGACTTGCTGTTCCGGGAAGACCTCCGGTGTGGATATTTGTGTGGTGAACAAGGTTTCCCAGAAGTGAACTTCACGGAAATGGCATACAGGATCCTGAACCTTGCCTCAGCCCTAGAACCTCATATATGTATATATATATATATATATATATATATATATATATATATATATATATATATATATATATATATATATATATATATATATATTTTTTTTTTTTTTTTTTTTTTTTTTTTTTTTCATACTATTCGCTATTTCCCGCGTTAGCGAGTTAGCGTTAAGAAGAGAGGACTAAACCTTTGAGGGAACATCCTCACATGGCCCCCTTCTCCGTTCCTTCTTTTGGAAAATGAAAAACGAGAGGGGAGGATTTCCAGCCCCCCGCTCCCTTCCCTTTTAGTCGCCTTCTACGGCACGCAGGGAATACGTGGGAAGTATTATTTCTCCCCTATCTCCAGGGGTAATATATATATATATATATATATATATATATATATATATATATATATATATATATATATATATATATATATATACGTGCTGTCAATGGGCTGAGCCAGAGCATGTGAAGCGGTCGGGGGAATCCACTGGGAGGTGTGTGTGTGTGTGTGGGGCCTGGTTGTGGATGGGAGGGAGGGATGTGGTTCTGGTGCATTGCGCATGACAGCTAGAGAGTGGATGCGAGCGACTAACGGCTACTTCTTTTTCTGTTCTTAGCGCTACCTCGCTCACGTGGGAAACGACCAGCTTATATGAAAAGGAATACGTGTAATATATATATATATATATATATATATATATATATATATATATATATATATATATATATATATATACTACTAAGTCTTCTATTTCACTCTTATATCTCCGAAGACGATGTGATTATACACGAATGTGCACTCGGGACTTACCATGTTTCATTTTCCTCGTGGTTAAAAAAAAAAAAAAAAGATTCCAGCGCTTTTGTGTATCACAACGAAGGTGGAAAAAGCAAGTTTTTTCCTATGTAATACACGAAGTTGCTTAGGATTTTTCATGTATCATTTTTCTTGTGGTTATTAGTGTTTGTGTATGTATATATATATATATATATATATATATATATATATATATATATATATATATATATCATTGACCCGGAAAATCAATGTTACTGGCCTGGAAATCATGGTCATTAACCCCAGAACCAGCGTCATTGACCCGGGATCCAAGGTCACTGACTTGGGAAACTAAGGTCACTGACCCGGGATCCAAGGTCACTGACCTGGGAAACTAAGGTCACTGACCCGGGATCCAAAGACATTAAAAGACTCTAGATTCGTTCTTCTCTTTGGATTCCATGGCCTCTCCACGTGCCTGGAACATGAAGGCCCATTAGTTCCAGGCCAGTGTACTACACATACACCCCCGCATGGTATTGTCAGCCTCTTTCTCCTCCCGAGGGCAAACGCCAGGCTTGTTTCTCTCTCTCTCTCTCTCTCTCTCTCTCTCTCTCTCTCTCTCTCTCTCTCTCTCTCTCTCTCTCTCTCTCTCACGTGGGGGATAACTATCGTTCTACTTCTTGTACCGCCGAACGTCTCGCTGGTGAGTGTTTTTTCCGTACCAGCTGGACATATTCGGGAGGAGGCGTGGCGCACGGACGTTCCACATCCCCGTGTGTACAGTCCTATTGTTAAACCGTTGGGGGAGGGAAGGAGAGGGACATGTCTGCCATCTGTACGTGCTCTTGACTCTCCGTGACTCCCCCGCCCAGTACACTGCTCGCGACTGGCAAACACCTTACCTTCACCGAGTTGCCACAGCACGTCAACACCGTCCATGACCTTTACCGGATTGGTGTGTCGCAGGCATTGGCTGCTTCCCTGCGAGATGGTCGTCGCTATTTTCAGCTCCTCCGTGGAGAGGGAAGAGGGAAGGAGGAGGAGGAAAAGCCAAGCTTTTGAGATACACATTGGCTCTCAAAAGATCTCTTTCTGTGAGCCATGGTGCAGACCACACCTATGACTGATGCCGTCGAAGCGACCACTGTCAAGCCAAGTATTAGATGACCAGTAGGTCATGGCTTGGTGGTGGTGGGTGGGTGAGGAGGATGACCATCTGAAGCACAGTATGTACGAGGCTTTCGCGCCGGGAACAGCTGGAGGACCTCAACCCCCATCTCTCTCCTCGGTGGCACCGGCTCACATCCGCGAGGATGACGGTGTGTCATGGGGCTGGTCTTGCTATGTCTTTCTTCTTCATGCACTGGCTCTCTCCCATGCGCTCTTCATGCACTGGCTCTCAAATGCGCTCTTCATGCACTGGCTCTCTCCCATGCGCTCTTCATGCACTGGCTCTCCCATGCGCTCTTCATGCACTGGCTCTCTCCCATGCGCTCTTCATGCACTGGCTCTCCCCTGCGCTCTTCATGCACTGGCTCTCCCATGCGCTTTTCATGTACTGGTTCTTCTCCCATGCACGCTCCTCCTGCCCTGGCTCTCCCATCAGCCACAAGAGATTTCAACTAGACATCTAAAGAGGTCTGGCAATCAAGGGAATAAATATGCGCAAGTGTTCTTTCATATCGTAGCCTGTGCTCAGGGAACACACAACTGATATACGCAGTCTAATAGCATAGTCTTCCGTCGCGTAACACCGCATAACTGTATTTCATTTCGTAATTCAGGTTTCTTCGCTTGCCTGGAAGGCAAGATTATGATGATGTGCTTCTGTAATGCGATTTGTTTATGATGATATTACAAGATGGTTTGGTTATCCCTGTCACTGTGAAGGACACAAGATACTGCAGGAGAACCCTGCTACCAGATCAATCACCACAACCATCTTATCCCAACATAGATAAATCATTTTAAGATCCGTTGGTTGCTTGCTTCTACTGTGGGATGCTGCAGGGGTATGTGTGAGGTAGTATCTCCAGTATATAAGGCACTGTAGGGGTATGGCATGCACCGTAGGGGGTTAGCAACGTGCTGTCGTAGGGAATTTAAGTCATCGAAGTGAGTTTTACTCAGCCAGTCCAGCTGTAGTGGGTACGACTCACCCAAGCCAGGTATGGTGAGTATCCGTTCTATAAGCCAGATTTCGTGAGTATGACTAACGACAAGAGAACACTTTTACACTGGAGCACCACTCGTGTCCTGTACGGCACTGCTATAGCCAGTACACTGGGCCCCCACTACTAGTGGTGAGGGCCCGTTGTTATGTCATGGTTGATAGCATAGAGTTTGTGTCGTCAGCTGGGAGGGAGGTACTAATGTGTCGTCAGCTGGGAGGGAGGTACTAATGTGTCGTCAACTGGGAGGGAGGTACTAATGTGTCGTCAGCTGGGAGGGAGGTACTAATGTGTCGTCAGCTGGGAGGGAGGTACTAATGTGTCGTCAACTGGGAGGGAGGTACTAATGTGTCGTCAGCTGGGAGGTAGGTACTAGTGTGTCGTCAGCTGGG
>NC_092239.1:6148319-6153319 GCF_036320965.1 Panulirus ornatus
GGCCTTACCATTGTGTCTCAAGGGCCGTACCATTGTGTCTCAAGGGCTGTACCATTGTGTCTCAAGGGCCTTACCATTGTGTCTCAAGGGCCGTACCATTGTGTGTCTTAGGGTGTTGATGAGGTGATCATTTTTCTTTCTCATGAAAGTCAAAAATGCAGGTGACGACAGTTTGTAAACATCGTGTGACCTGGTATGATTGTTCCTCATCATTATTTCTGACGCGATGTTTCCACCTGCATGATGATCAAGGGGGTTGGGTTGGGTTGGGGGGGGACGGACGCCCGGCTGCCCGCACTACGGTGCTTAAGGAGTCCACCCGCTCTCCTTATTTGGTTGACAGCAACATTGTGAGTGTTTCCTCTGGTGATGCGGCAGTGTGTCAAGAGGACAACTGTACTCCCGAGCGTAATGTTTATTTCCCGAGCGATGTAGATGGTAACCATTCTTTGCGTTGCAAATAAGTAAGGAACAAAAGTAATACGTGACAGTGTATTTGTACTTTTTGTTTAGAAGATTATTAGAAAGATTTCATCGTAGGCAAGAGCTGAGGTGTTAACAGAAGGTGGGAAAGGAGTGTACACCAGATGTCATTACGTTAGTAACACTGCTAAGCTTTGGAACTCTCGATTTCATGACGTTAGTAACACTGCTACGCTTTGGAATTCTCGATGCCATGACGTTAGTAACACTGCCACGCTTTGGAACTCTCGATGTCATGACGTTAGTAACACTGCTACGCTTTGGAACTCTCGATGTCATGACGTTAGTAACACTGCTACGCTTTGGAACTCTCGATGTCATGACGTTAGTAACACTGCTACGCTTTGGAAATCTCGATGTCATGACGTTAGTAACACTGCTACGCTTTGGAACTCTCGATGTCATGACGTTAGTAACACTGCTACGCTTTGGAACTCTCGATGTCATGACGTTAGTAACACTGCTACGCTTTGGAACTCTCGATGTCATGACGTTAGTAACACTGCTACGCTTTGGAACTCTCGATGTCATGACGTTAGTAACGCTGCCACGCTTTGGAACTCGCGACCTTCTCAAGTCTCCCGGAACATGAACATCCTTTTCCACACACACACACACACACACACACACACACACGTACGTACGTACATACATACATACATACATACATACATACATACATACATACATACATACACACACACACACACACACACACACACACACACACACACACACACACACACACCTAGCTTATGCCAGGTGTGTATTTGTTGTTGGCTGCGGAGATGTATAAGGTCATATAACACAGTGGGCCTGGCCTTTGACTTAACTCGTAATGCTTATGTCGAAGGTTGCGTCATACCCAAGGATTACGTACCACCGTGTTCAAAGGTCGTGCCGCCGTGTTCAAAGGTCGTGCCGCCGTGTTCAAGGGTCGCACCGCCTTGTTCAAGGGTCGTACCGCCGTGTTCAAGGGTCGTACCGCCGTGTTCAAGGGTCGCACCGCCATGTTCAAGGGTCGTACCGCCGTGTTCAAAGGTTATATATCGTCATGTTCAAGGGTTATCTACATCCATGTTCAAAGGCCATGTACCGCCGTGTTCAAAGGTTATGTACCGCCGTGTTCAGAGGTTATGTACCGCCGTGTTCAAAGATTATGTACCGCCGTGTTCAGAGGTTATGTACCGCCGTGTTGAGAGGTTAGGTACCGCCGTGTACAGAGGTTATGTATCACCGTGTTCAAAGGTTATGTACCACCGTGTTCAGAGGTTATGTACCGCCGTGTTCAGAGGTTATGTACCGCCGTGTTCAAGGCCGAGCTCGCTCTTTTGGTTCATAGCCGTAGCCTCTGTGATCGGGAGTCTCATTCACAACATGTCACCCAACCCGGGATATTATAGTGGTGTTGTATGTTGTATGTTATGAGTGTGGCCTGCTGGCTGGCTTGCCTCAGACCACAACCCCTAGTGAAGCCAGTGGAAGCGGATGTTTTAAGTGTGGCCCGGTGTCTGGCCCCTGGAGGCGTATGTTGTAGGTGTGGCCCGTTGTCTGGCCCCTGGAAGCGTATGTTGTAGGTGTGGCCCGGTGTCTGGCCACAGGAGGCGTATGTTGTAAGTGTGGCCTGGTGTTTGGCCACAGGAGGCGTATGTTGTAAGTGTGGCCTGGTGTTTGGCCACAGGAGGCGTATGTTGTAAGTGTGGCCCGGTGGCTGGCCACAGGAGGCGTATGTTGTAAGTGTGGCCTGGTGTCTGGCCACAGGAGGCGTATGTTGTAAGTGTGGCCCGGTGGCTGTCCACTGACGGCGTATACCACTGCAACTGATGCCCCTTCTCGACTGACTGTTACGTGGTCACGTCACATCGCTTCCGTCACATAATACAGTACGTAAGATTTTTGTCACAGGCAGAAAAAAAAAAGAAAAAGTAAAATTCTAACACTTTTTTTGCGAAACTCTCTCTCTCTCTCTCTCTCTCTCTCTCTCTCTCTCTCTCTCTCTCTCTCTCTCTCTCTCTCTCTCTCTCTCTCTCTCTCTCTCATGATATTTTTTTGTCCGTTCGTGGCGTGTGTAAATGAACTGGAAGTCTAACTTAAGTCTTGAAGTGGGATGTAAATTATCGACTGTATTCAGTTTTATCGGCGAAACTGATAACCGGATCTTATGCTCTCAGCACTTGACACTTAATGGAAATAACATTGTCTCGTTTATAAGTGTATAAGTGACGTACAATAACATTGTCTCGTTTATAAGTGACGTCCTCACACTGAATCAGACTTTATGTTGGTGTTGTGATATATATATATATATATATATATATATATATATATATATATATATATATATATATATATATATATATATATAATGACTTATCATCCAGATTATCGTCCACTTTGTGTCACAGTTTCACAAAAGGGACTATTTAAGAACACTTCCTCCTGTATTATAATTCATGAGAGATACAGATAGGAAAAAAATCTCTGGTTGACGACTCATGAACTTGATAGCGCGACCCTTTGAGCACGACGGTACGACTCGTAAGTATGATGGCCTGCCTGCCTGCCTGCTTGGCTGGCTTTTGGCCTCTCATTTTAGGGTCAGGTCAAAAGGTCAGGTCATCGTAATCCGCGTCTTACTGTCCTGCTCAACAATTGGACCTTCATATTGAAAGGTTGTACCATCGTGCTTAAGGGTTGTACCATGACACTTAAGGGTTGTACCATGACACTTAAGGGTTGTCCCATGACACTTAAGGGTTGTCCCATGACACTTAAGGGTTGTCCCATGACACTTAAGGGTTGTACCATGACACTTAAGGGTTGTCCCATGACACTTAAGGGTTGTCCCATGACACTTAAGGGTTGTCCCATGACACTTAAGGGTTGTCCCATGACACTTAAGGGTTGCACCGTGGTACTGAAGGGTCGAACGATCGTGTTGAAGGGTTGTACCATGGCACGAGTTGTGCCATTTTGCTGATGGGGTTTACAGTATGGAGAGTCCAGTGTTGTAGTGATGACGGCTTGTAGTGATGATGGCACCATAGGATGTGGGGGCATCCAGTGTTGTAGTGATGATAGCATCGTAGGATGTGGGGGCATCCAGTGTTGTAGTGATGATGGCTCGTAGTGATGATAGCACCATAGGCTGTGGGGCATCCAGTGTTGTAGTGATGATGGCTTGTAGTGATGATAGCATCGTAGGATGTGGGGGCATCCAGTGTTGTAGTGAAGATAGTACTATATACGGGTTTGAGGGCGTCCAATATACGATATTTTAGGGGAATCCACGAGCCATCACCCGTGTGAAGGGCTGGATGTGGTCGGTGAGTTCGAGAGAGCGGGTCCGTGACTGGTGTGTGTGGTCTGAGGTGGGCTGAGGCACCTCTCACAGTCACTCCTCTCCATCTCACCTGCCGGAGGTTGTAGCAAGCAGTCATCGCCACTTCCCAAGGTCGTTCTCGTGGCCTCGAGCGCCAAAGATACGACCCTCGCGCGCGAAGGTACGACCTAAAGCGTAAAGGTCAGAAGTAGTACCCAACGAATATCCTTGTTCTTCGTTGTCACACAGGCGTCGTGGTCAGAGCGTCGCACAGTCGTGATCAAAGGTCACGCCGTCAGGCAAAAGGTGGGGTTGGTTCAGGTGGTTGAGCATAACGAGGCGCATGACAGGTGCTTTCTCTCTCTCTGTCTCTCTGTCATGATGGAGGGAGAGGCGGTCGGCAGGCTGACGGACGGTAGCCTCTCACATACGCCATGAATCACGGGGGCTCCGCTGGGGCCGGTGAGGCAGAAGGGACGAGGTGTATCATCACGGCGCTGGCTCGCCCCGGGCTGGGGTAGACGGCCGCCACTGGGAACCCAAGTCCTGCTCTTGGCAAACTTGGCTCTTATCCACGAGCCACCCAGCCAAAATGGTGGACTTGAATGGTGCCCCCCTTCCTCCCTACACCACGCCAGTGAACGCAGCCATTCCTCGTGGTGTTTTTGGATCTCATGCTCTTGCCCCTGTGCCACACAGTGCGTCCACCTGCCATAACCTCTGCGGCGGGCGGGCGGGCGGTGTCGAGCTAACGTTAGAGTGCGGGGTTCATAACGGGCAGGAGGAAGAGTCGCCAGGGGTCGCCTTCCCTCCCATGCTTGCGACTACCGAGGCTTCCACCACCACCAGCCTGCGACTTGCTCTCTGTAATCGACTGTCACAAATCTGAGTCATCGTGATGGTAGTGTTCAGGTAACCACTGCCCCCTACACCTGTATCGGTAACCAGGGAGCAGTTGTCATTCTTGTGGGTACCTCTTTCAGCGTCGCATATTACCCCAGGATTCCCAGTGGCAAATGTGTGTGTGTGTGTGTGTGTGTGTGTGTGTGTGTGTGTGTGTGTGCGTGTGTGTGTGTGTGTACTACAAGGAACTGGATCGCACGTGTATTGGTCGGTACTCTCTGTATTTGTACAAATGGTTTGTTCTGAGTGCGGCGGGGACAGCGGATTTTGTTTTTGTGTTGCTATTCGCCAG
>NC_092239.1:6158319-6225819 GCF_036320965.1 Panulirus ornatus
AGCTCACTTGTAGTGTCTTCTGTTTTTTCTTTTTTAACATATTTTGCATTTTTTTTTTTCGGTTCCATTTGTTACCGTTCTCGAATCACTTTTTTCACTTCACTCATTGCTTCACTCGTTGTCTCAGAGGTTGGCTCACTGTTTGTTCATTCGATGCTTCATAGGATATTTCATTCAGTGTTTCACATGCTGCTGTGAGGCAAGCTAGCCTCACCGGACGCCTGCTTAATTCTCGTATCAGATTTATAAGCTGTCAAAGTCACAGCTTCATTTGATGGTTCGGTAATTGCTTCGCTGGGCGCATCATCATTTATGCCACTGATGTTTCACATCATTCCAGTGATCACCTCTTTGTTTCGTGTATATTTCCTCCCCGCGTTGTTTAAGGAACTGTCTCACGAAGTATTTTACTCAGGCGCTTCACGGATCATTGACTCAGGGTTCAGGGAAAGTGGTACTGTTGCGAGCGAGACAAAAGAACCAGTTTGTCCATAAGCTCTCTTCTGGACGACTGGTCGACCGGGTGTGTCGTGTCAGTACTGGGCAACGGACGCGGCTGACGAAGATGTGACCGACGTTATGTGGCTCATCGCCTAAGGACACGAGATAATCCATCAGTCACAGCCATGGGTGTGTGACTTCATCTACACATGACCGAAAGTCCTCATAAATTACATACAGTTCAGTTGGAGGCAGACATCGTACGTCTTTTGAGACGTGGTGAGTCTGAAGGTGGAAAGCGTCTTCCAGTGGGTGTCGTGTTGGTCTGGCGATGATATAAATGGCTCAGACGTCTTCAGTAGAAGCGGGGCAAACACACCCGATATAGACTGGTGTTATGATCGGAGATAAGGGTGGCTGGAGATGTGGTGTAAAAATCTTTTTGTCACTGGGGGATGCTGGACTCTCGGGCGAGGTCGTGCCGGGAACTCGCCCGGCGTGTGGTAACGACCCGAGTGATGACGACTTCGAGGACATGGGGAAAAAGGGGGTTAAGGGAGCCGAGATATCAGGTGTGTGGACAAAGAAAACCAGGCCGGCCTCGCGCCACCCTAGTACACGAGGCCTTCCCCAGGAACAGAGGTAGGGAGGGGTCCGAAACTATACACACATCTTGACCTTGTTAAGAAACTATATATTACCCTCCATTTAATGTCCATTTTCCCATAAATATAGTTATAAAACCGACATTGTTTTGACGTGGGTCAGGTCAGGTTAGGAAGGTGGGCAAGACGGTTGCTTTGGGAAACGACTTTTAAGAATTTCATTGAGTCTCGTCGGTGTACCACCTCCACTGGTCGCCATTGTTATTGTTTATATTTTTCCCCCTTCTCCCCCCTCGCAGCCGCCCGCCCTGCCTCTCTCCTCCTCCCCCCTGACGGAGAATCTGCCTCCCTCGGGGCGGATCCGTGCCTCCACCAATCCGGTTTCAGACGAACCGTTGTAACCACACACCTCACTCCCACAGACCGGTTTCATATTTCATGTAATTAAAGAGGATCGAAGTGAGTGAGTGAGCGAGTGAGGGAGTACAAGGTTGAGGGAGCAGCATGCCTCTCGCTCCATGACTTTTTGGGAACAATGGGATTCGTCGACAACTTTTGGTACCCTCACGCTGCTCATTGTTATTGTGGTTGGTTGCCTGTGTTAACCGTATGTTGTGGTAGAGTTACAGTGTTAACCTGATATTGTGGTTGGGTTTCTTTGTTAACACTTTATTATAGCTAGGTTACAATGTTAACCTTACATTGTGGTTGGGTTTCTTTGTTAACACTTTTTTATGGCTAGGTTACAATGTTAATCTTATATTGTGGTTGGGTTACAACGTTAACCTTATATTTTGACTTGATTGCAATGTTAACCTTATATTGTGGTTGGGTTACAACGTTAACCTTATATTTTGACTGGGTTACAATGTTAACCTTATATTGTGGTTAGGTTACAACGTTAACCTTATATTTTGACTGGGTTACAATGTTAACCTTATACTGTAGTTGGGTTACAACGTTAACCTTATATTTTGACTTGATTGCAATGTTAACCTTATATTGTGGTTGGGTGCCTGTGTTAACCCTGTATTGTGCTTGGTTGCCTGTGTTAACCATATATTGTGGCTGGGTTACGAAGTTAACCTTATACTGTGGTTGGGTGCCTGTGTTATCCCTATGTTGTGCTTAGGTGCCTGTGTTAACCTTATATTGTGGCTGGGTTACAATTTTAACCTCATATTGTGGTTGGGTGTCTCTGTTAACCTTATATTGTGGTAGAGTTACATTGTTAGCCTTATATTGTGGTAGAGTTACAGTGTTAACCTTGTAGTTTGGTTGGGTTTCTATGTTAACTCTTTATTGTGGTTGGGTTACACTGTTAACCTTATTTTATGATTGGGTGCTCGTGTTAACCTTATACTGTAGTTGGGTTCTTGTGGTGACCTTATACTGTATTGTGATTGGGTGCTCGTGTTAACCTTATACTGTAGTTGGGTTCTTGTGATGACCTTATACTGTATTGTGATTGGGTTACTTCATGTTGTGGTTGGGTCGCCTGTGTTAACCATATATTGTGGTTGGGTCGCCTGTGTTAACCATATATTGTGGTTGGGTTCATGTGTTACTTTATATTGTGTTACGTGGTTGGGATCCTGTGTTCCTGGATGGGAGAATACCGTATGATGGTGTGTGAGTGTGTGTGTGTGTGTGTGACCAACCTGTGTCACCTGAAGCTGTCATGCCTGTAGTAATGTACTGTCATGTCATCCACAAGTACAACACTCAGGTTCACTAGACATGATCTTTTGCCTTATACCCGCTGAAATCTGTGTTCAGGGCCTGGACCCTCCGAAATCTGTGGTCCCTGGACGTGAAATTTGTTGTCCCTGGACGTGAAATCTGTGGTCCCTGGACGTGAAATCTGTGGTCCCTGGACGTGAAATCTGTGGTCCCTGGACGTGAAATCTGTGGCCCATGGACGTGAAATCTGTTGTCCCTGGACGCGAAATCTGTGGTCCATGGACACGAAATCTTTGGTCCCTGTACTTGGAAACTGTGGCCCCCTGGACGTGAAATCTGTGGTCCCTTGACGTGAAATCTGTGGTCCCTGGACGCGAAATCTGTGGTCCTTGGACGCGAAATCTGCCGTCTCAGTACCCGTCGTAATCTGCGTTTTCTTCTTGATTCCGACGGTAAGGGAGGCAAGTAAGCTTGAGCTGGTCGACCACCCTCAGGTTTAAGCTGCAGGTTTACAGCTGGTAGCCACAGCAGAGCTTTTAAGAAAACAAAACAAAGTAGTTCCGGAGATTTCAGGTCGTCCTGCGGACCCATTGGTGTACGGTGGTCCGCCCATCTGAGGTGCTGGTGGTAGCCATTATCATTTGGGGTGGCGGCGAAGAAAACGGATCAGTTTGTGGACAGAATTCCCTCAGTGGATTTGGTCACAGCTCCAGCCATCAGAGATTAACGCCCAGGAATATTAGTCGTGTAACGTAAACGTCTGATTTTTTCTTTTCCTTTTTTTACGTCAGGTTCATCTATATTCTTTTTGGTTAGTCTTGTGTTTTTCTGTTCGTGCTTCACTATTGTGGTGTCAGTGAGCCCCAGTACCGAGACCAAGAAACGTAACGTGACGTGAACATAACGTAAACGTAATTTAATGTAACATTGTATAAAGTGATGGCTTCATATGGAGTGTAGTTCTATTGAGTATCCACTCTTAAGGACAGGACTTTCTTGTAGAGAATAGTTTCGATGGCTCACTCAGTATATATATATATATATATATATATATATATATATATATATATATATCGTTTTTTTAAGCACAAAAAGTAAAAACATGAGCTCTGTTTCATATTTCGTTCCCGTTTTCATGAACACCTACCGCTTATCTTCACCTGACTTTTCGCAGACCCTTACTTTACGTATACCTTACGATGGTCTGGGAGGCCTTCTAACTGACAACTTTGTCCTGGACCTTACATCGCATATCTTACGATGGTATGAGAGGTTTTCTACCCCCATAGCTGGGTCTGCGGCCTTCCTTTACCTGCATTACGATGGTTTGGGAGGTTTTCTATCCACACAGCTGGGTCTGGGGCCTTCCTTTACCTACATTACGATGGTTTGGGAGGTTTTCTATCCACACAGCTGGGTCTGGGGCCTTCCTTTACCTACATTACGATGGTTTGGGAGGTCTTCTATCCTCACAGCTGGGTCTGGGACCTTCCTTTACCTACATTACGATGGTTTGAGAGGTCTTCTATCCTCACAGCTGGGTCTGGGGCCTTCCTTTACCTACATTACGATGGTTTGGGAGGTTTTCTATCCTCACAGCTGGGTCTGGGGCCTTCCTTTACCTACATTACGATGGTTTGGGAGGTCTTCTATCCTCACAGCTGGGTCTGGGACCTTCCTTTATCTGCATTACGGTGGCTTGGGAGGTCAGCAAAAGATATGTTGATTCAGTGTTCTGTCTGCAAGTCTGTTTCGAATGTCCCTGTGTGGAAGTCTGGCATCCACAAGACTTATCATAAGGCTCTTGACCTTGAGGAGAGAAGGTAGCTGATTGGTGTGGTGGTAGAAGGTCAAGGGTGAAGGGCATTGAGATCCTGTGGTATGTGCACAGCAGGAGCCTGACCTACAGTATGGTTAGTGGGCACAGCTCACAGTATTATTCTTCACCCAAGACATTATGTCTTTTGCAAGGAAGGGAAATCCTTTTTTCTTTCTTTTTTTGTGGTAAATTAGCTTTAGATATGTGAAGGAGATGTGTCCTCTGTGTGTGGGCGTGAAGAGAAGATCTCTGCTGTATACAACATCTGTTATAGGTTAGACTGTTTACGTATATTTCCAAATACCATCTGTCAGTATTAGGGTTGGAAGCTCTGTGTGTGTGTGTGTGTGTGTGTGTGTGTGTGTGTGTGTGTGTGTGTGTGTGTGTGTGTGTGTGTATTAGAGAGAGAGAGAGAGAGAGAGAGAGAGAGAGAGAGAGAGAGAGAGAGAGAGAGAGAGAGAGAGAGAGAGAGCTGACCCGTTGTGGCTGGGTCTATCACGTCACATTCCTAGTGTAAGTTCCTATTGATACGTGATTCGTCTATGAAGTTCCTCAAATTCTCTCTTTTTTTTCTTCCCTCTTCCCCAGGTACGATAGTGGGTGTGGCGCTGCCCTGTCCAGGACGCTTCCTCTGGTAATATAATCTTGCTATCTTGGGATCATATTTTTTTTTCTTTATCATGTACGTATGTTGGGCATCACGGGAGATGAAAAGGAAGAGTTTTTCTGTGATATATCTTTTTTCCATGAAGCTTGAGACCCTGGCTGTAGAGGAGTATTGGGTCAGGGAGGCAGCTAGAGCCTGGTACATTGTACCACGACGGTACGAACTCACGCTCAGTACCGTTGTGAAGGTACGAACTCACGCCTTAGTACCGTCATGCCCAAGGGTCGTACCGTCGTGCTCGGCGATCGTACCGTTGTACTGAAGGGATGAAGATTTGTAGCAAATAAGCAGTCCGTTTTGATTCACTGGGATGGTGTTCCACCCTCCCCTACAGCTCGGGTGAAGTCCAAAGTTGCGTCGTTGGTCGAGCAAGCTGTTCGAGGTCGCTGCCCGCAGCGCTCACGTACCCACACCACCACAGTGTAGCTGCTCTGGTACAACCTTGTGAATTTGTCAAGGTCCTTTTTTTTTTATTTAAATCTTCCGCCAGTACATTCCATAGCGTCTGTGGTGGCCGTAAGGCATCGTGCTGAAGTCTTCGGTGCCTCATTTCAATGTGGAGATACTCAGGAAGACGCTGTAATGGCCAGCGATACTCAGGAAGACGCTGTAATGGCCAGGTGCTGTAACCGGGAGACGCTGCAGAAGGGGGGAAAGCCTGTAATAAGGGCACGATGTAACAGGGAGGCTGTCATTGGTGTGCAGCCTTCATGACCTGGCTGGAGCCTACCTGACGGGTGGGACCACAACAGGTCCCGAGGAGCTGAACTAGTCTAACCTCTCTTGTGTTCCTATTCCCCCTTAAGGTCAACAACGTCTCATAACCTGGCAGGACCTTCAACCTTATAACACCCATTGTTAGCCGTGCCTTTTTTTTTTTTTTGCCTCCCCGTAAAACACCTGCCTTTCTCCCTCTATGAAGATAAACAACCATCCATTCCCCTCCCTTCCTCCCTCAACTACAGCTCCATTCCTCTCACTTCTGCTCTCTCACCAGACTCTCCTCGACTCTCACTTTCTTAATCACTCACTAGTGCTACAGCAGAGAATCGCATTCCCTCCCTTACTGATCCCCGTGTATGGATTTTGCGGCTCCAGGTCAACTGGTGATCTTGTATCCTATATCACTCGCCTATGGTGCTCCTCCCTCAGGGATTTGGTCATGTCCCTCGACACCTTGAAAGCATTTGACACGGCATGACAATGTCTTTGCTTTTTTTTTTTTGAACTTTTATCCATTAGCTTTTGTGCTTCTCTTTGTTTCCCAATGTACGGTTCCCTCCCAAGCAGTTCCATAACAGTAGTCGTTGATGGGGTGACTCTCTCTCTCTCTCTCTCTCTCTCTCTCTCTCTCTCTCTCTCTCTCTCTCTCTCTCTCTCTCTCTCTCTCTCTCTCGCACACACACACAAACAGTGGTGTTCCTCATAGTTCTCTCCTATCACCTGCTCTCTTCTCCCAATCTCAAAATTTCTACGTCTAAAACTACTCTCTCATGTGTTTGATGCTTCCACTTTGCATAGGTCACCTCACTTTTCCTCCCCTCCTCCCTCTTATGCTCGTTCTCCTTCTCGTACTGATCCTATATATATATATATATATATATATATATATATATATATATATATATATATATATATATATCCTTACGCATGTCGGACCCGTGCAGCATATCAGACAAGGCAAAAGTAGTAACTTGGTTGAGTATAAGCGAGACAAGGACGCAGGTCCTTCCTCTATCCTTTTCTAAGTATCATTTTGGCCACAGGTTACATCAGGTTGTCTGCCTTATGTCCCCCAGCCCGCGAGGCCTGGACGCCGCGAGCAGGCACGTGTATTCGGCCGGCTGCTTCCCGCAGTTTCTGTGTAGGGGCCAGTCAGTCAGTCAGTCAAATCACTCGAGGCTTGACCGTTGTGGTACCTCCTCTCGAACAGCTATGGTTTAGCAGTCTCGTCTTCCTTTTCGTCTATCTTTGGTCGCTCAACCTCTCGACTTTTGGAGTCAGGTCTGCACACACCACCGGAGGGGCGTCATCAATGTCTCTTCTCTTTTTCCTTTTTTTTGGCTTTCCTTCGAAACGTTTTTCCTTTTTTTTGATGGCTTGTATTGGCTGTGTCATTATTGGTCACTGTATCTATGAGGTTACACCCCGAGTGATGGATTGCCTTGGCGAAGCTGATCATTAAAAGGACTGTCTTTTCAGGGACCCTTGTCACTCCTAAGGCATCCACATTCCTCTGCTGCGGGAAGAAGCGCAGCCTTGAGGTACTGTGGAACCTTTAGACATAGATAGATAGATAGATAGATAGATAGATAGATAGATAGATAGATGGATATTGAATTTGTTCTGTGTGATCTGCGCCGATTCCTCCGTAAACAGGATCTCCAGCATGATACAGCGAGTACTTGTTTCCTGTAAGGGTTAGGTCAAGGCTCAGGGGTCATTCTACCCCAGGCTAGCGCTGCGCTAGTCCATATATGTGTCGGAGGTGGAGGGAACGAGGAGGAGAAACCTCCTCACCCTAGAGTGTACCCCAGGCTCGACCAGGTAGCTAGCTCGTCTCTCCTCCCCTCCCTCCATCCCTCCTTCAGCGACCCTTCACAGACGGACGCCAGCAGTTGGTGCCCCCCAACCCTTCACAGACGGACGCCAGCAGCTGGTGCCTCCGACCCTTCACAGACGGACGCCAGCAGCTGGTGCCCCCCGACCCTTCACAGACGGACGCCAGCAGCTGGTGCCTCCGACCCTTCACAGACGGACGCCAGCAGCTGGTGCCCCCCGACCCTTCACAGACGGACGCCAGCAGCTGGTGCCCCCCGACCCTTCACAGACGGACGCCAGCAGCTGGTGCCCCCCGACCCTTCACAGACGGACGCCAGCAGCTGGTGCCCCCCGACCCTTCACAGACGGACGCCAGGAGCTGGTGCCCCCGACCCTTCACAGACGGACGCCAGCAGCTGGTGCCCCCGACCCTTCACAGACGACTCACAACCACTGATACTTTGACCTTTCACAGATCGCTCCTGGCAGCTGGCACCCTGACATTTCACGGACGGGTCCCGACAGCTCGTTCCCTAACCTTTCACAGACGGTTCCAGGCAGCTGGTTCCCTGACCTTTTACAGACGGTTCCAGGCAGCTGGTTCCCTGACCTTTCACAGACGGTTCCAGGCAGCTGGTTCCCTGACCTTTCACAGACGGTTCCAGGCAGCTGGTTCCCTGACCTTTCACAGACGGTTCCAGGCAGCTGGTTCCCTGACCTTTCACAGACGGTGCCAGGCAGCTGGTTCTCTAACCTTTCACAGACGGTTCCAGGCCGCTGGTTCCCTGACCTTTCACAGACGGTGCCAGGCAGTTGGTTCCCTGACCTTTAACAGACGACTTCCGGCAGCTGGTTCCTTGACCTTTAACAGAAGGTTCTAGGCAGCTGGTTCCCTGACAGTTAACAGACGACCCCAGGCAGCTGGTTCCCTAACCTTTAACAGACGACCACAGGCAGCTGGTTCCCAAACCTTTTACACGACCCAGGCAGCTGGTTCCCTAACCTTTAACAGACGACCCCAGGCAGCTGGTTCCCAAGCCTTTAACAAACTACCCCAGGCAGCTGGTTGCCTGACCTGTAACAACCCCAGGCAGCTGGTTCCCTAACCTTTAACAGACGACCCCAGGCAGCTGGTTCCCTGACCTCTAACAGACGACCCCAGGCAGCTGGTTCCCTGACCTTTAACAGACGACCCCAGGCAGCTGGTAGACGCAGCTCAGCCGTGTTAACCACAAACTTCCATCCGGTAAAATAGCCTTTTGACATAAAAGTCCGGCAGCCGGCTTAATAAAAAGCTCCCCCCACCCCCACCCTTTCACCCCCTCTCCCCAGCTGTCTCCCCCTGTGGAAGACTTAACCACCTCCCCTCTTCACCCCCTCTCCCCCTCAACACCCTCTTCCCCCGTGGCCTCCCCTGGTAAACATGGCCTTTTCCACCCCGTGTGTTTCTCCGCCTATTGGTTTGTTAACCCCGTGTACGCCATGTAAAGCTCCTTCTCTTTTCTGTTCTTAACGTACCTCGCTAACGCGGGAAAAGGCGAATGTGTATGAATATATATATATATATATATATATATATATATATATATATATATATATATATATGTTATCCCTGGGGATAGGGGATTAAGAATACTTCCCACGTATTCCCTGCGTGTCGTAGAAGGCGACTAAAAGGGGAGGGAGCGGGGGGCTGAAAATCCTCCCCTCTCTTTTTTTTTTTTAATTTTCCAAGGGAAGGAACAGAGGGGGCCAGGTGAGGATATTCCAAAAAAGGCCCAGTCCTCTGTTCTTGGCGCTACCTCGCTAACGCGGGAAATGGCGAATGGTTTGAAAGAAAGAAAGATATATATGTGTGTGTGTGTGTGTGTGTCTGCTCATTTCCCACTTTGAGCGAGGGAGCGTCTAGAACAGATGACATAGCCTCAGTGGGGGAAAAGTCCTCATGTGGCTCCTTGCTCTGTTCGTTCTCTTGAAGAGTAATACAGGACGGGAAGATTACCATAGCAGGGTAGTGAGACAGCGGTATAGCGAGACAGTGAGACAGCGAAGGAATGAGGCATAGCAATGTAGTGCGATAAAGCCACCAGTAACACAGATGTGATGAGGAAGATGATGAGGTAGTGGCGCGACGCATGCATGAGGAGGTGAGGAGGTTTGCATGAGGGGGAGTGAGGAGGTTATAAGCTGTAAGGCTGGGGTGTGAGGAGGGACGTGAGGACACCGGTGTTGTGGGTGGGAATGGGAAGGGTAATTTATGTTAACATGACGCCAGTGATGTGTGTGTGTTAATGTGACAGTGAAGACGAATACTGATGTGGTGGAGGTCTGTAGAGGGAGCAGAGGTGTAGGGGGGAGGAAGGGTTAAGGTGAGGATGGAAGTAGGAAGAAATGGGTGAAGTGGAATGGAAATGGTAAGAAGGGGGGGGGGGTTAAAGTGGAATGAAAGTAGGGAGAAAGGGGTAGAGTGGATGAGAGTGAGGAGAAGGGAGTAAAAATAGAATGAAAGTGGGGAGAAAGGTGTAAGTTGGGGAGATAAGGGGTAGAGTGGGACAGAAGTAGGGAGAATAAGGGGGTAAAGTTCACCTGGGAGTACATAGGAAGGACAGATAACAAGGAACCTGATGGTCCATGACGAGGTTACCTCAGAGGAGAGAGAGAGAGAGAGAGAGAGAGAGAGAGAGAGAGAGAGAGAGAGAGAGAGAGAGAGAGAGAGTCGCCCCCTCCCCAGCTAATCAGCATACAATACACATCTACAATAAAAATAATGAGTTATACATATTTTTTCTCCTTTGAGAGGAAAATTTAATATATATATATATATATATATATATATATATATATATATATATATATATATATATATATATATATATATATATATATATATATATTTTTATGCTCGACTATAGTCCATTTGGGACGAGAAAGACGTTTATTTACCATAGCTCCTGGATTTCTGACGTTTGTTTACGATGACTATTCGATCTTTGACGTGTATTGGTCTGGCCTTGATATTCATACGTATATAAATAGTTATCGATTCGATGTTTAGTATATATTATGTCATCAAGTTTCTCAAGACTGTTGTTACGTGCAAAGTCAAGCTGACTGACCCACATCGCTTGGGAATGAGCTTGGATCCTCCGTTCTGTATTTGTTTTATATGTATATGCCATATATGTGTCCAGACTCTGCCATCGGTAAGACGGCTGTGATCTCTCTCTCTCTCTCTCTCTCTCTCTCTCTCTCTCTCTCTCTCTCTCTCTCTCTCTCTCTCTCTCTCTCTCTCTCTCTCTCTCTCTCCCCTGATCCCAGAGCTCGAGTCTCTCTCTCTCTCTCTCTCTCTCTCTCTCTCTCTCTCTCTCTCTCTCTCTCTCTCTCTCTCTCTCTCTCTCTCTCTCTCTCTTCTGAGCTGAATCATTGTTTTGATTATGTCATCCTCCGATGCCTCGGTCATCTGTGACCTGCAACGCTGCTGTACCACCTTGGCTGAGCAGGTTGTGATCTCGCTTTTCCCCGTGTATCATCAGGGGATCACTGGTTTTGTGTCGTTCCGTTGACATTCGATGTGTTTCTTCTCGATGGGTCATTTGTCGTAGGTTTCATTCACCATAAAAGGACCTGATCTTTGATTGGCGTGTGTGTGTGTGTGTGTGTGTGTGTGTGTGTGTGTGTGTGTATGTGTGTGTGTGTGTGTGTGTGTTAGTCATGGCACGCAGGTAGGAATTTTGGGTTCCTGTTGATATATTTGCGTGGTGTCTGTCATCTGTCATTCTCATTTCTCACTCATAATTTCCTCATAAGCCATCGTGATCTTGTCAAGCTCTCATTAAGGGTTGAAGGGGAATGAGACGGGAGGGAGGGAGAGAGAGAGAGAGAGAGAGAGAGAGAGAGAGAGAGAGAGAGAGAGAGAAGTACGTAAGTAAGGGGTAGAGGGGGAAGATGTAAGATGGAAGGGGGAAGGGCAAGAAGAGAGATGGGTGGGAGAAAGATGTAAAGGGGAACGAGAGACAATAAGGAAGATAGAAGGAGGAGAAAGAGAGAGGGAGAGAGAGGGGGGAGGGACATAGGGGTAGAGGGGAGAAAGAGAGGGTGGGAGAAAGAGAGGTAGGAATTAGGAGATAAAGAGAGGGAGGGGGGGATGAAGAGAGAGAGAGAGGGGGGATGAAGAGAGGAAGCAGACGAAGTGGTGGGAGGCGGGAGGGGGTGGTTGGTGTGGTGGTGGGTGGGTGGGTGGCAGTAGGAGGGAGGGAGGAGAAAGAGAGTGTAGGCGCCGCGCAAGAGATAGCCAGTCAGAAGCTAAATATAGTTGCACATGTCGGTATTATTGGGAGGGGCTTTTCCCGTTCTTTGCTTCTCCCAACCATCAGCCGGGATACCTTAGTACACTTGTCCCCCCAAGCCACCCGGCCCCGACCTCCGGCCCCGTGCGAAGCCGCCCGCCTGAAATACTCAAGTTTTAGCGGCGGTAGACACACTCGGGACCGTCTAGACTAGAGAATCAATGGCATGGTGTCTGGCGCGCTCAGTACTTTGAGGTCGTCTGGCTCTCTTGCTTCCTCTCGGAAAATTACCTTTTTCGCCCCAGTCGCCTCAGGAGTGCAGCAGGAGGGGCCACCGTCATTCGTGGGCTCCTACCCTCCGCCGCCCCGGCGTAAAAGTCGTGTATAGATACGTGGCCCCGCGAACACCGGCATCCTCAGATCAACAAGGTCATTCACCCCGAGATGTCTCCCCGCTCATTGGCTGCCGGGCCGGGTGACGTCACCGTGGCTGGAGATGGTGAATGGCGGGCGGTAGGAACCAGGTGCTCGCTCCGCTATGGGGACCCTGGACCCTCAAATAACGACTGGGCTGCAGATATAGCCGGCTTGCTATTGATGTTTCCAGGATGAGGAGCGGGAGAGCTCGCGGACACAGCTGAGCCTTTCCTCTCCTCCCTCCCCTCTGGTGTTGCTAGACTACGTCAGCTTGGCCGCCTCTCGCTCTCCTAGTTCCTCCTCACCTCATCTGCCGCCGCCGCACGCTGGAACTGTGTCACACGGGTTGTAGGGCTGGCTTGTGGTGCACCGGGGGGAGGCGCTGGAGGGTCGTGCACCGGGGACCGGGTCGTTGGTACACCGGGAGGTGGAGGGTCGTGCACCGGGGACCGGGTCGTTGGTACACCGGGAGGTGGAGGGTCGTGCATCGGGAGCTTGGAGGGTCGTGCATCGGGAGCTTGGAGGGTCTTGCCCTGGGGGCGGGAGGGTCGTGCACTGGTTGTTGGAGGGTGACATCACTGGCCGGTAGATGGGGACATCACTGGCCGGTAGATGGGGACATCACTGGCTGTTGGATGGTGACATCATAGAATAGTAGATGGGGACATCACTCGCTGATGGATGGTGACATCATGGAATAGTAGATGGGGGACATCACTGGCTGATGGATGGCAACATCATGGGATAGTAGATGGAGACATCACCGGCTGGTGGGTGGTGACATCATGGGATGGTATATGGGGACATCACTGGCTAGTGGATGGTGACATCATGGGATGGTATATGGGGACATCACTGGCTAGTGGGTGGTGACATCATGGGATGGTAGATGGAGACATCACTGGCTAGTGGATGATGACATCATGGTCTGGCAGATGGGGACACCACTGCCTGCTTGGGGGGGTCACTGTGAGGCGACACGGTAAGGGCAATGGAACAAGACGTGATGGTCTTTGATGAGGTCATCTGTTGGAGTCCTAAGTCCCTCCGTACCCAGCACACTCTCCCCTGTGCCTCAAATGACAGGAATATACACCCAAGAGGATACATAGAATCCATTGTGTCATGGAGAGAGTATACTGACGTGGAGGTTTTGTAGGGAAAGGGTTAATTGGAAACATTCCGTTCCTTTATTCCAGTGTTCTAAAACTGTACAGCTGTGGTGGAGGGAAAAAAAAAAAAGTTTTGCTCGTAATTGTGTTACATCTTCCGTTTAATTTCACACCGTTATGCCTGGTCGTTGGATGTGTCTAGCGCGTTCAAATTATTTTCATGGCGGAGGAATTGTTTAGTATTTTGAAAACTTTCATCAGATCATCCTGGGAGTCTGCACATTTTTTTTTTGAAATGTAAGAAAAGTATATTTCTATTCTTTTAAGTCTTTCATGAGATTGAGTTCCGAGCAACGGATATTGTGTTCAGTTTGGTTTTCTTTGTCTCTGATATTGTATTTTCCTATAATTCAGCTTTGGATGATTCTGCCTCCAACCCTCATCCCACTGAACATGTGCTCCCTCCTGTATTTTCAAGATTTACCGGGTACCTTCCCACCCACACGTGGACAAGATGTTCTAAAGGTGGGTGTGTCCATCCTTGTCTAAAGCTCCGATCCTTGCTCGCCTATTGTCGCCTCCCTCAAAAAAACATAGACTTCTCCTTCCTCTTGGAAGCATGCCTTGGTGCAGCCCGTACCTAAGAAAGGAGACTGCTCTTACCCCTTCCTGCTATCACACTCATTACTGTTACTTCTCCTGTGTCTATAGTCTTTGAATGTCTCCGTAAACCTTCATTTCTCAAACACTCAGGATCCCATTCCCTTCTTGCTGATCACTGGAACGGGTTTTGTGGCATTGTATCTCACGTATGAGACTGACTTTTGGTCCTCCTCTCTCGAGGAATGTGTCGACACCTATTGTCGTAGCCTTCGACATCACCAAAGCATTTGACAAGGGTATGTCTTTTGCTTTCTAAATTCTCTCTCGCTTTGGGTTTCCTGCTTCTCTCGGGTCCCCCTAACACACAACTTCCTCTCTGGCCGTACGTGTAGAGGAAGCGAAAAAGAATTGCAGACTGTCTGAGACAGCTATAGCTCACCCAGTAGAGCAGATCTTTCAAAGTGAAGCGACGGAGAGAGAGAGAGAGAGAGAGAGAGAGAGAGAGAGAGAGAGAGAGAGAGAGAGAGAGAGAGAGAGAGAGAGACCCACAAACTCATAATGTCATACGCAACCCTGGGAAAGAAAGATGAGGAAAGGCGCCATTTGATAAGATATAGCTCATAGTACTTTTTTTACTCGTACACAAAATGCACCTTAGGAACCACAATCTCTATTGGCTCCCGTGAAAGAAACGGATGGTACTTTTTCAGATGACTGCAGGGAGATGAGTGGGATTCGTTTAACAAAAAGAAAAAGGAAAAAAAAGCAATATGAATTGGCATTGTGAGCCAAAATATCACCTTAAAGATACACAACTCAGAAGACCCTTCCCTGAAGAGTAATCCGTCCAATGTTATGCAAGAGCAAATGTCATCACCTGTCAGCTATTGAGAGCAAGCCGAGGCGCCCTACCCTGTTACACCGGACTCCTGGAACTCTTGTCTTCGTGAAGACATGCAACACACCTCCAGCACGAGCATTAGATATCCACTGGAGGGAAAAGAGTTCTTTAAGAGTGTAGCATCATCGCGCCATTCCACAGTAGTGGGAGCAGAGCACTGAAAAAAAAAAAAGAATATATCGACCGATGACATAGATCGCACATTATGAAAACCTTGATTAATTAAAGTGGCAAACTGGCTATAGTTATAGAATCGAACAATCCACATAACCCAGGACAACATGGTTACATGGCAGGAAGACCTTGCCTCTCTCTCAGTTGCTGGACCACTGTAAGAAGATTGTTGAGGATCTGGAAGCGTACAAAAGCAAATGCTGACGTGATTTTGACACAGACTTTACCGAAGCGTCTGGTAAATGTGGTCATGATGGAACTGATCACAACACATAGTTGTAAACCAGGCCATTTCCAGCGCCTCTGCGATCAAAAGCTCAGGTCACCCAAGGACCTGAACGTGCATCTTCCCATCCTGTCCTGATTTTTATATCTTTGACGCAAACACGATGATTCCGTTTCATATCCTTTGCAGATGGTACTAGAATACATATGAAAATCACTAAAGTAGAGGACATAGAGACTTAAATGGGGGTCATTTACTGGGCCACCAAGAACATGTTCCAAAAAGGGTATAAGTTTCAGCTCCTGTATGAGTAAATTGAAATAGAAAAATATAAAAAACAATACAGAATACCAGACAAGAACATATACACCGTCATAAGCCAAGTGAATAATGTGAAGACCTCGGGAGTAATAGTATTTAACGACCCAACCTTCAGCGAACATAAAACAACAGCTGCTTCTTCTATAAGGATGGTGGAATAGATCCTGCGGACTTTCAAGACAAGTGAAGGAGAACCAATGATAATACCTTTCAAGATGTTAATTATATCGCGAACTGAATATTGATGCGTTCTAACATCACCCAACAATATAGGGAGAATTGCAGAAATACAAAGTGAACAGAGATATATCGCGACCCATGATAAATGATGTAAAGAAGGAACGGCTGAAATGAATGAGGTACTTCCTGTAGCGCCTATAGGAGAGGTATATTATCATCTATATTTGGAGAGTCAGAGGTGTTCCCCAGCTTACACTCGGACATAACCTCCCACTGGCACGGCAGACGTGGAACACCCTGTTAAATCCTATCTCAGAAATCAAAGGGTACGTTGTACTCGTACATGAAAGGGGAGAACACCTTAAACAGCCGGGGTCAGAGACTCCTCAACGCTATACCTGTCCTCATCAGAAACAACTTGGTATGCACCGTTTAATAGGGTCTGCACAAGTGTTTACATGGTGTACCAGACCAGCCAGGCTGTGAGGGCTACGTGGGTCCCCGTGCTGTAGTTTCCAACAGCTACGTCGACCAACAACCTAACCCATCATCCTAGGCCTAGCTCGGGCTGTTGGGGGTAGAAGATTACCCCCAGGTGTTCTCCAGCTGTTGAAGGAGCGAACTTACTTTCCCTTCTCCTCTTATCCTATTAGCAGTGGCGTTCCTCAGGGTTCTGATATATCGCTTACCCTCTTTTTTTTTTCCCCCTCTATATAAATGATCTCTCTTCTCCTAATCCCATTCACTCTCCTGCTGGTGATATCGCTTTACATGCGTCAGTTCACAATCGTTCTCTTCATCCTCCTTATGCTCGTTGTCTTCCTTATGCTGAGAAACATCTTTCCTCTCTCAAGTTCAGCCCGCTGCCGCATCTCAATGATGGGGAAGCAGTAATCTAGTTAGATATGATAGTTCTCAGACGCAGTTTCTCTTTCTCCATCTCTATTTAAGTCACTCGTTTCCTTTCGTTCCTCACCACTCCTCGTCGTATTAACATAAACATATTGGATACAAGTGTGTGTGTATGTTGCCCATTCTAACCTGGATATCCCTCGTAGTCACCGGTTGGTGGATGGTGACATCACTGGCTGGTGGATGGTGACATCACTGGGTAGTGGATGGTGACCACTGGCAACACTGGCTGGTGGAGGATGGCATTACTGTCTGGTGGAGGGCACCATTAGCTGGTGGAGGATAGCGTCACTGACTGGTGGAGGGCACTGCTGGCTGGTGGAGTTGGCGTCACTGTCTGGTGGAGGGCACCTCTGGCTGATGGAGGATAACGTCATTGTCTGGTGGAGGGTACTGCTGGCTGGTGGAGGGCACCTCTGGCTGGTGGAGGATAGCATCACTGGCTGGTGGAGGACACTTCTAGTTGATGGAGGGCCCCTCTAGCTGGTGGAGGATAGCCTTACTGGCTCATGTAGGGCCCCTCTAGCTGGTGGAGGGTAGCACCCTCCCTGGCTGGTGGAGGGCAGTGTTGATGGTTATGCCAGGTGGTGGGTAGCACAATGATGCTACAGAGGGAACATAAAATTCAGATTTGAATAAGGAAATATGGAGAGGTAGAGTTTTGTGTTTACATCAAGTTGAACTGTGGTTATCATCCTTGAACGGGTTTATTTACTGATCATTAAAGGCTTTGTGTAGCAGTTGATATTAAGGAACGGTCTTAACAACAACTGGTGCTGGTCCGTTCCATTGTTACGGAACGCCGCCTCAACGGAGAATAATTTATTTGTCTTATTTCTGGATATTAAGTCAGTCCTTATTATGAACATACTGTGGTGTGCTGTGTTGTTCAAATTGTTCAGTATTATAGAAAAATCCTCCAAGAGATGAACTGTCCGGAGTCCGTTCATATATTTTTTTTTTTGATCACAAAGTTTATAGACCTTATATCTTTTGATATTGCTGAGTGAAGGAATTAGGTTTGTTACACTTCTCTGTGTTCGTTCTAGTTTTTTTTTCTTTTCGTCTTTGGTCAGGTCGCGTGACCAGAAGTGAGCAGCGTATTGTTAAACGAGGTCTGACAAGGGCGTTGTAAAAAGTAACTACTGTGTCCTTTACCCCCCCCCCCCTTTTTTTTTCATTATTATTAACGTTTATATTTCTGGCTATGAAATCCAACATTCCTTTTGCTCTCTTATTTACAGCTACACATTTCCTTGCGTATTTTAGGTGATGACTGATTACAACTATCCTCCCTCCCAAAATCTTATTCTCGTATTTCTTTGTAATGGCTTGGTAAATGACAGGGTTAGGTTGGTTAAGGACATGATGAGTGGATGGGGTAAGAAGGAGGAGTTGGATAGGACGATCGTGTTAGATCTTGCCGTAGTGGATGAAGTAGGCAAAGGATGAAGGCTAGGGCTGGCGATGGGGAATTGAGGTTAGGGAAGGAAAACGGAGGTTTGGAGGATAGGACAGGGCTGTAGGTTAGACGATAGGGTTAGTGAAGACGTGCAGGGTCTCGGGGTGGAGAATAGGGCTAGGCTAGGAGGACGGTGTTATATAGGAACGAGGATGACATAGCCACGGAATGAGGACATCCCAGGATGGAGGATAGGGCTAGGGGAGAAAGATGGAGGACTGAGCCAAGAGGAGAGAGAGAGAGAGAGAGAGAGAGAGAGAGAGAGAGAGAGAGAGAGAGAGAGAGAGAGAGAGAGAGAGAAGGGGGGGGGGGGTGTTTAGGGCAGGAGGACGGAGATATAGGGGAAGAAGACATGGGAATTAAGATGGTATTTTGGGTGTGAAGTACAGGGGCTGGGGTGGAAGGGCAAGGCTATGGGAGGAGGACATTGCTAGGGGAAGGTGTGGCCAGGGCTATGGGTGGAAGACAGGTCTAGGGGTCAAGGACAGGGCTTGGTGTAGAGAACAAGGCTAGGGGAGAAGGATAGGGTCAGGGGAGGAGGACAGGGCAAGGTTAGACGAGGAGGACAGGGCTAGGGGAAGAGGACAGGGCTAGGGGAAGAGGACAGGGCTAGGGGAAGAGGACAAGGGTAGGGGAGGAGGACAAGTGTAGGGGAGGAAGACATGACCAGGTGGAGGAGGACAAGGGTAGGGGAGGAAGACATGACTAGGTGGAGGAGGACAGGGTATGGGAGGGGGACATGGCTAGGGGAAGGACAGGGCTAGGGGGAGGACAGAGCTAGGGGGAGGACAAGGCTAGGGGTGAAGGACAGGGCTAGGGGAGGAAGACATGACTAGGGAAGGAGGCCAAGGCTAGGGGAGGAGGACAAGGCTAGGGGTGGAGGACAAGGTTAGGGGAGGAGGACATGTCTAGGGGAAGAGGACAGGTCTAGGGGAGGAGGACGAGGTTGGGGGAGGAGGACATGTCTAGGGAAAGAGGGCAAGGGCAGGGAAAAAAGGACAAGGTCAGGGGAAGAGGACAGGGCTAGGGGTGGAGGACAGGGCTAGGGGTGGAGGACAGGTCTAGGGGAGGAGGACAGTGCTAGGGGAGGGTGCCTGGCGGGCTGAGGGTCGGCTGGCTGGCGCGTCAGTATAGTGCTGGTGCCGTGTCGGGTGTGGGCGGCCGGACTTTCCTCCACGTGCGGGGTCGCCCGTGAGTATGCTCTTGCCATATTCCTGTTTTACTCATGTCACAGACGAGTGTATGTGTGGAGCGAGGCCCAGGAGAAGGGTGAGGTGTGTAGCGTGTGTGGTGGAGGGTGTGGAGAGGGAGAGAAAGAGAGAGAGAGAGAGAGAGAGGGAGAGAGAGAGGGAGAGAGAGAGGGAGAGAGAGAGGGAGAGAGAGAGAGAGAGAGGGAGAGAGAGAGGGAGAGAGAGAGAGAGAGAGAGAGAGAGAGAGAGAGAGAGAGAGAGAGAGAGAGAGAGAGGTAGAGAGCGGCGCGGTGTTAGGTATAGCCCGTGTACCCTGGGCGTCTGGCTGTGCTCCCGGGGACCACCAGCTCTCTTCGTACTCACCACTCTCCAGCCAGCCTCCTCGCTGACCTCTCCCTCTAACCATCGTCATTACGTGCATCATCATCATCGTTATCATCATCATCATCATCATCATCATGACTGTTACCAGTGGACCCCGTGTTTACCTGGCGTCCACCACCAGCAGGAGCTCCCCACCCCCCTGGCGGGCGGCGGAGGCGGCAGGAGGAGGAGGAGGTGGTGGCGTTGGTGGTGGACTTCTGTCCAAGGACGTATGGTGAACGTCCCCCAAGGGCTGCAGTGTCCACAAGGGCGATAATCGGGTCTGGACCCAGCGTGTTGGATGTCATGTCTTGGGGCTCCTCCTCTCCCTCTCCCGGTATCCTGTGTGTGGTTACCACCACCTCCTCCTCATCCTCCTCCTCCTCACCACCACCACTTCCTTCCACACACACACACACACACACACACACACACACACACACACACACACACACACACACACACTCTCCACCCCTCACCACTCGTGAGGAGGTGGCTGCTCTACACCACCTCACACACCACCTCACACACCAGCCCCGTCTCCCTCCCATGTGTGTGTGTGTGTGTGTGTGTGTGTGTGTGTGTGTGTGTGTGTGTATGGTCAGGCCGGCACCCTCCAGACCACAAGGAAATATATACAGTGTCACTGCCGCACAGGCTATGATGTCATCGGGATTACGTCGGCCAGTCGTCTGTGTGGCCACTGGTGCGCGCAGGATCAGTATCCTTGTGCTGAGGTATGATGTCCACTGGTGCACAGGACCACAATCTTTGTCCACGAGTGTATACAGAACCAGAATCTTTGTCCACGAGTGTATACAGAACCGGAATCTTTGTCCACGAGTGTGTACAGGACCAGAATCTTTGTCCACAGAGTGTATACAGAACCAGAATCTTTGTCCACGAATGTGTACAGGACCAGAATCTTTGTCCATGAGTGTGTGCTGGACCAGAATCTTTGTCCACGAGTGTATATAGGACCAGAATCTTTGTCCACGAGTGTGTATAGGACCAGAATCTTTGTCCACAAGTGTATACAGAACCAGAATCTGTCCTTGAGTGTATACAGGACCAGAATCTTTGTCCACAAGTGTGTATAGGACCAGAATCTTTGTCCACGAGTGTGTACAGGACCAGAATCTTTGTCCACGAGTGTGTACAGGACCACAATCTTTGTCCACGAGTGTATACAGGACCACAATCTTTGTCCACGAGTGTATACAGAACCAGAATCTTTGTCCACGAGTGTGCACAGTACTAAAATCTTTGTCCACGAGTGTGTACAGGACCAGAATCTTTGTCTACGAGTGTGTACAGGACAAGAATCTTGTACCCCTTGTGTGTACAGGACCGGAAACTTTGTCCATGAGTGTACTGGACCAGAATCTTTATCTGTGAATGTGTACAGTGAAATAATCTTTGTCCACAAGTATACACGACTAGACTCTTTGTACGTGAGTGTGTACAGGACGAGAATCTTATTCTCTCAGTATGTACATGATCAGATTCTTTGTCTGCGAGTGTGTACAGGACCAGACTCTTTACACAGATCCTTACAGGACTGGAATCTCTATGTGCTGTTATGTGTGTAGGACCTGGACGTTTATATATATACAAGTGGTACAAAACATAAGGTTTCGTACGTACGAGTATGTATTGGAGCAAGTCAGGTATTTACAGATGTCCTGAGGAGCGTCAACTCTTCCACAGGTGTATGTGGGTGTACGGAGAAGTGACAGCTATTGCACAGGTGTCTTCTGGTGTACTAGGGATTAACCACATGAGCACAGTGTGTATAGGTGTGCGGAGGAGTGAGAACAGGTGTTCAAGAATAGGATTTGATTTGTATTGATGTTTGTGAGAACGTTCATGTGTTTGGCACAGGAATCTATGTATACATATGTATCCAACCTAGGGATTCGTATGTACATGTGTATATTGGAACAGGTGTGTGCAGGACATGCACATATAGAAGTGTGATGTACGTACACAGGTTATGTCAGAGAGTGGGGTCTGTATACAAACTAAATCTAAACTGTAGACACAGTCGAATTCAAACTGAAGGCACAGTCGAATTCAAACTGAAGGCACAGTCGAGTTTAAACTGCGGACACAACAGAATGAATTTAAACTGTAATCACAACGAAATCTCAACTGCAGACACAACGAAATCTAAACTGCAGATGCAACGAAATCTAAACTGCAGATGCAACGAAATCTAAACTGTAAACACGTATGGAAAGGACCAAGAACAAAACATGATTTATGTAAAGGATGAAGTATTACCTGCCATAGGGGAAAGGTAGAACTGTAACTACCAATACAGGGATGTAGGGGTACAGGAACTGTAGATCTTGTAGGAACAGGGATCTAGAGGTACAGGTATTGCTCATGAATGAGTTGAGAGTTGTACGTACAGATGTCTTGAAAGCTTGGATTTGACGTCCCAGCCCACAGGTGTACAGGTTCCTGAACACATGTAGAGGGATAGGAACTGTACAGACAAGTGTGCAGAGTACCTGAAACTGCACAGACAAGCTTGTACAGAGCTAGAAACTGTACAGACATCTGTCTTTTGTAATTGGAACTGTACAGACAAGCATGTACAGGGCAAGAAACAGTACAGATAAGTATATACGTACAGGACTGGGACTTGTGAACACAGATGTTTAAAGGGCTGGAACTCTGTAGACACAGATGTTTAAAGGGCTAGGAACACTGTAAGCACAGATGTTGAAAGCGCTAGGAAACGGTAAACATAGATGTTCAAAGGCCTAGGAAATTGTAAACAGATGGTGAAAGGTGCTAGGAAACTGTGAACATGTTGAAAAGTGCTAGGAAACTGTAAACACAGATGTTGAAAGGTGCTAGGAAACTGTAAACACAGATGTTGAAAGGTGCTAGGAAACTGTAAACACAGATGTTGAGAGGTGCAAGAAAACTGTAAACACAGATGTTTAAAGGGCTGGGACATTGTAAGCAAAGATGTTCGAAGATGAAGGACCCCACAGAAGTATGGGGATGAGAGCGGCTCCATGTGCAGGTGTAGGGAAGCAGTTAAAGGAACATATTAGTGGTTGTGGCTTACGTCCTCAAGAGGGAGGCGGGTGAGGCCTAGCAAGCCAGGAGAACAAGGGGGTAATGTGGAAAGGGAGTGTGGTGGAGCAGAGATTCTCTATCGTGTAGGATATTTTAGAGTTGATCTCTTGAGCGGGACGATACAGAAGCAACGACCGACGGTACAGAACTTGAAAGTGACGGTACAGTAGCAACGACTGACTAACTACCGTTCACATCAGGCTAACTACCGTCCACATCAGGCTAACTATCATCCACATCAAGCTAACTACCGTCCACATCAGACTAACTCCCGTCCACATCAAGCTAACTACCGTCCACATCAGACTAACTACCGTCCACATCAAGCTAACTACCGTCCACATCACGCTAACTACCGTCAGGCTAACTATCGTCCACATCAGGCTAACTACCGTCCACATCAGACTGACTAACCACCTTACACATCAGGCTAACTACCGTGTACGCACGAGACTACCTAACTACAGGCCACAAGCTGGGTCAGGAGTTGCCTCTGATGTTGATATGTCATTGTGGATCACGGTCCGTCTTGACCCTGAGGGGGTAGAGGGGGGAAGTGTGGCTGGATCGTCGTCCCCCCCCCCCTCTCTCTCTCTCTCTCTCTCTCTCTCTCTCTCTCTCTCTCTCTCTCTCTCTCTCTCTCCGTCTCCCACCACCTCACCCCCTCCCACCTCCTCACCCGCTCCATCCTCACTCCTCCTCCTCCCTCCCTGGCTGGCTGGCTGGCTGGCCGGCGTCTGGCCTTCTGTCGGGTTTGCTTGGGAGAGAGAGAGAGAGAGAGAGAGAGAGAGAGAGAGGTGGAGGACGTGAAGGTAGCGGCGGGGAAGACACGAGAGAGAGAGAGAGAGAGAGAGAGAGAGAGAGAGAGAGAGAGAGAGAGAGAGAGAGAGAGAGAGAAGCGTACCGCAATGATATCCCCCCCCCCCCCTTTCACGATAGCTATAGCCAAAGGCCACTTGTTATCTGCTGATGAACTGTGGTATGGGAGGAAGTGGGTGACGTCATGGTCTTGCCTTTAAAAAAGAAAAAAAAAGTATAGAAATAGAAAGGGGAGTTAATGACGTCATGGACGTACCAAGAATGTCTCTTTAATATATAACACGAAAGGGGTGGGGGTTGGGGTGGGGGAAGGGGGTGGGGTGGGGGGAAATGTGTCTGCGTAAAGAGAAAACGGGAGGGAGGGAGGGTAGGTGGGTGGTGGTGGGGAGGCGGGTAGGTTGCTACCCTCCCTCCACCTGCACCACCTTCCTCTGTTGCTGCCTCACTCCCGCCCGCCCACGCTTACGTGTGGGTCACTCCTCAAACACACCTGACTCCAGCCGGGGTACCCACAAGCCTGCCTCAGACCCTTGAGCACACACACCTGCTCTGTGTGTGTGTGTGTGTGTGTGTGTGTTGGAGTTATCGCCAGGTGTTTGGTGGGGCGTTAGTCATATACGTATTGCACTGTGTATTAACACAATTCTCTCGTGATTTTGAGGTTGGTCTAGGATCACGTCTGTCGCATGGATGTGATCCATTCTCTTTCGATATCTGGCGTATGATAGCAAGGGGGGGGATATCAGGCGCGAAGGATACACGTAAGGTGTTGGGAGGACGTGGGAGAGAGAGAGAGAGAGAGAGAGAGAGAGAGAGAGAGAGAGAGAGAGAGAGAGAGAGAGAGAGAGAGATAGCTGTTGGCTGTGGGCAGATAGTGGGTGAGGGTGGGTTCGTCGGGGTGTGGTTTCACCCCACACATTATCTTGATACACCTACCCACCTTCTCTGGGGTTGGTCCAGCCAGCCAGCCAGCCACCCCAGCCCCTCCGGCTTAGTTAAGGACTGGCTGTTCTCTGGGGTGGGTAAAGGGAACGGGAGTGATCCTTCCGTCATAGGAGGATTCGTTTACCCCGGGAGCATAGCGGTACGCCCCGTGGGCATGGTAGATGGCGTTGGCCGGCAACCTGACCCATTCACAAGGGTCGGGGTACACGGGGCCAAACTGCTATAGCCAAGGGTCTTACCCGTGAGTCCGGACGGGTCGTACCGTCGTGCTCAAGGGCCGTACCCGTATGCTCAGTAGGTTAACAACAGGAATGCTATATATATATATATATATATATATATATATATATATATATATATATATATATATATATATATATATATATATATTCCGGCTTTAGTGAGGCAGCGTCAGGGAGAAACGAACAATGGCTCATTTCCACACATTCAAGCTCCATCTGTCACACGTAATGCACTAAAACCAGAACCCCATCCACATCCAAGCACCACACAGCTTGCACCGTGATGTACCTCCACCGCTTCATCTGGCATGGTTCATCCTCTTAGCACGGCGCCCCCCATGTACCACATCGATCCACTTCATTCTATCCTGTGCATTTCTTGCGACCTTCTGTATGTTTGGGCCTCGATACCCCCTCCAAAAAAACCTCCTTCGCTCCAGTCTCTCCCTCTCTCTAGCTCCCTCTAGTTCTGGCGCAGATCCTGTCAGTCATTCTTTTGTTGTTCATCCTCTCTATATACCCGGCCGGGCAGGGGGGGAGGGGGCTGCAGCTGCAGTACTGGGCCCCAGTACCCGGCAGGGTAGGAGTAGGACAGCTGCAGCACCGGGGCGCAGTACCCGGCGGGACAAGAGTAGAACAGCTGCAGTACTAGTGGGGTAGGAGCAGAAGAACAGCTGCAGTATTGGCGGGGCAGGAGGAGTAGAACAGCTGCAGTACTGGCGGGGCAGGAGTAGAGCAGCTGCAGTACTGGCGGGGCAGGAGGAGTAGAACAACTGCAGTACTGGCGAGGCAGGAGTAGAACAGCTACAGTGCTGGCGAGACAGGAGGAGTAGAACAGCTGCAGTACTGACGGGGCAGGAGGAGTAAACAGTCGCAGTATTGACGGGGCAGGAGGAGTAGAACGGCTGCAGTACTGACGGGGCAGGAGGAGTAGAACAGCTGCAGTACTGACGGGGCAGGAGGAGTAGAACAACTGCGGTACTGGCGGGGCAAGAGGAGTAGAACAGCTGCAGTACTGACGGGGCAGGAGTAGAACAGCTGCAGTACTGACGGGGCAGGGGGATTAGAACAACTGCGGTACTGGCGGGGCAAGAGGAGTAGAACAGCTGCAGTACTGACGGGGCAGGGGGAGTAGAACAGCTGCAGTACTGATGGGGCAGGAGGAGTAGAACATCTGCGGTACTGGCGGGGCAGGAGGAGTAGAACAGCTGCAGTACTGGGGCCCAGTACCGGGCGGGACAGGAGGAGTGCTGCTGCAACTTTAACAAAGAGTGGGAACGGATGTGCAACGAGGAGAGCAGAGAGTGGGAGAGGTATGGGTGGTGGTGAGGGTGAGGGGGTAGGGGGCGTGACCACGACCCCTACTGCTGCCTTCCTGACGTCCTTGGACAGTACATGGAGAGGCCCTCACTCACCTCCCCCCACCCACCCACCCACACAGACACACACACACACCTGACGATCACACACACACACACACACACTCTCTCTCTCTCCTCCTCCTGCTGAGACTAACACTAAACTGTTGAGTACGAGGAAGTGAAATGAGGAGAGATGGGTAGGTTAGGGGCGCGGCACGTCATGCATGCGGGGTAGGGGGAGCTCTGAGGCCGCCTATGGTAGGGGAGGCAGCCCAGCAGCAGCGGACCCTAGCCACCCATACCCCCTCCCTCCCGGTGTCTTGGCCGGCTGGCTCCCTGCCCCCTCCTCCTCACCCCGACTCCTTCATACCCTGGCCGGGGTTCAGCAAGGACGGCGGCCGCGTAAACTGGGCCAACCTCTCTACCGCTCGATGGCCCGCTCGTCTGGTAGGGGTTCAGTCCTCCTCCCCACCCCACCACACCCCACCACACCCCCTCCCGTCTCCCGCGCCCCCGCATGTCTGTTAAGGGAGTAGGGGTTTTCCCCACACCCTTTCTTAAGGCGGTGAGGTTCCCCCGCACTAAGGCATGGGAGCACGGGTACTAACTCCCTCCTCCTGGGGTGGCAAGGTTAACTTTGGAAGTCTCATTTGTTTTTGGCAATGCGAATGTCAACCATGCTGGGGGAGGCTAGGTGTAGGGCAGGTCAGCCATGCTGGGGGAGGCTAGGTGTAGGGCAGGTCAGCCATGTTGGGGGAGGCCAGGCGTAGGGCATGTCATCCATGCTGGGGGAGGCCAGGCGTAGGGCAGGTCAGCCATGCTGGGGGAGGCCAGACGTAGGGCAGGAGAGTCGTGTTCAGACAAGGATCTCACTGTGTGTTGGTCAGTAATGAGCCAGTTCAGCCATGCTCGGAAGACAGGATCGGCTCTGTGAGTGAAGAGTGAGTCAGCAGAGTTGGAGGAATGTGAGGGTCGCCCTTTATGTTGGGAGAGGGAGGAGGGAGTGTGGTAGTAAGGTAGTAAGTTCAGCCGCGTGAGGAAGCCAAGTTCAGCCAGGTTTGGAAAGTGTGGTTCACCCTTGATGGGAGAAGGCAGGTTCAGGGCGTGTTTGGTGAGCGAAGGTTCGGCGTTGATGCAGGAAGTGGGGTTCATATGAGTTTTAAGAAGTGAGTTATAGCCCTCTTTTGGGTAATGGGGAATCAACCGTGTTTAGGAAGCGGGGTTCAGCTTTGTTTAGGAAGCAGGGTTCAGACCCGTTTGGGAAGGAGGAGGTTCAACTGTTTCAGGGAGGAGGTTCGGCAGCTTTATAGAGCCATACTTACATGTATTTGATAAGGAAGGTTCAAGGGTGTGGGAAGGAGAGTTGATCGTGTTAAGGGAGACGAGGTTCACACCTTTTTTTTTTTAAGTGTGGGAATAACAAGGCTTGCCTGCTGGGAAAGACAGGTTCGACAGGATTGTGAGGTAAGGTGTAGCTTGGTTAGGTAGCCAGGTTCATCCTTGAAGGAGGCGAGGTTCTTTCTTAGCTGGTAGGGAAGGGGTGGGGGATGAACCTCTTGACGACCCTACACCCCCATCGCGACTCCACGACTCTTGAGCTCGATGGTACGAGTCCTGAGCACAACGGGACGACCCTTGGGTGTAATGAGATCTTTCACTCAGTCCCTCTCTAGTCAGGTCGAGAGCCCAGACCATCCTACCCAAAGGTCGCACCGCCATAGTATTTATAATCATCCCAGTGTTAGGGAAATGTGTGTTGGACACCTTTGGAGCACGATGTTCTCTGATGAGGCTTTGTGTACTACCAGTGATATAGGCTACCCAAGGGTGACTTTTCACTCGCGGTGTAACCTCCACACACTATATGGAAATGGACACAGATAGGCAGAGTACAATTCACAAAATTAAGCATCAGATTTAATGTGACTTTGAAACCATAACTACATCTCAGAAGTCAAGATAAGATGAAGATAAAATCACCAGTGCAGGAAACATATTTTTATACATGGTATATGTGCTCTAATGCACATTTCAGTTTTGATACACATTACACTTGGATGTAATCATAAATGACTCAGACTTCCAAAGCAGGTTAACGAGCAGATTTCGAAAATAAGCCTATGACGAAAAGATTTCCAAAGCAGGTTAACGAACAGATTTTGAAAAAAAAAAAGATTCAAAGCAGGTTTCGAACAGATACTTAAGAGATTCCAAAATCAAGTTAACAAACAGGTTTCGACCGGAAAGTTAACGAACAAGTTTCGAACAGAAGCTTAGTTTAGACTTTCAAAAGGAAGTTAATGAGCAGGTTTCGAACAAAGTTAACGAGCAGGTTTCGAACAAAAGCCTAAGTTGGATTTCCAAAGCAGGTTAACGAGCAGGTTTCGAACAGAAGCCTATCATGTTCCCTGAACCATTGTGGTCATGATAGGTAACATAAGTTTCAATAATGTTTCATCCTGTGATAAATACACCAGCCGGAAAGCATTTTTGAGTATTGATAGATAAAGGAGCTTTGATCTCCGCTACGCTTGAGAGCGACCAGTTGGCAGTGTTAAGGAGAACTTGTATTCGAGCGAGGCAGGTATTCACACACAACACACAGACAGACGGGCGGGCGGGCGGGCGTCCGTCCCCCGTGAAGACAACCGGGTTTTATCATATTATGGAGTTGGATCACGCGCGAGACGCGGCAGTAATTAATTTTCATGTTAATATTGTCATCTTCTTGAGCTTCGTAATCTTGTTCGTTTTATTATACCTACAAACTATGGGTTAGTCGTACACAGATGGGAAAGACTTTATTATTATTATACATTAGGTATATTATCATTATTATTATTATTTAGTAGTATTACATTGATAGATTATTATTATTATTATTATTATTATTATTATTATTATTATTATTATTATTATTATTATATCATTAATGATAATAATGATAATATCTCATGGAAAATTAGTCATTATTATTATTATTGGTAGTAGTAGTAGTAGTAGTAGTAGCAGTAGTATTAGTATTACATTGACAGATTATTATTATTATTATTATTATTATTATTATTATTGGTAGTAGTAGTAGCAGTAGTAGTAGTATTACACTGAGATTATTATTATTATTATCATTGATGATAATAATGATATTATTAAGCGTGGAAAATTATCATTATTATTATTATTGGTAGTAGTAGTAGTATTACATTGATATATTATTATTATTATTATTATTATTATCATTATTATTATTATTATTATTGAAACTCATATTCCTTACGGAAAGCATTTGACAAGATATTGTTGAATGTCCATAGAGATTATAACATTTCTTTTGTTTCTATTTTTGACTTATACTTTGAAGATACTTGGATACGTAAGACAAATGAGAGAAGGTTTTTCACGGAAGGGGGGAAATATTCCCTTAAGTAACGTCCTTTATATGTGCTGAAACTGGGTTTAGAAGGATCATTGTCTACCATATAGAGCCTCACGTATGGCGCTAAGGAAGCGGGAGGAGGAAGTGGGATTGAGGGTTAGGTAATGGAGTTGGCGCTAAGTAAGTGGGGTGAGGAAATAAGTAAGGGTTAGGAAGTGAGAATGTGCTAAGGAAATGGAGTGCCGATGAGTAGTGGGAGTGGGTTGAAGGAGATAGAAGTGGGAGTGGGGTTATGAAGTGTCTGTGTGGGTGAGGAAGTGAAAGTAAGCTGAGGAAGTTGGGTTGGCGATGGGGAAGTGGGATGAGGATATGAGAGTGGAGATGAGAAATTGTGAGTAGGGGTGAGGAATATGGGAGTGGGGTGAGGAAGTGTGAGTGATGGTAAGGAAGAGGGATGGGAATGAGAATGGGGTGGGTAAGTGTAAGGGAGTGGGAATGGGGTGAGGGAATGGTAGTAGGGTACGGATGTTAGAGTGAGGGATAAGGAAGCGTAATTGATGAAATGGTTGGGGATGAGGATGTGAGGGTCGAATGAGGAAGTGGGAGTAGGGATGAGGAAGTTGTAGTGGGATGAGGAGCTTGGAACAATGAAAAGGGACGGGGTAAGGAAGTGGGAGTTATGAAATGGTAGGTGAAAGGAAGTGGAAATAGTATGGATGGAGTAGGGAAGGGGGGAGTGGTTGGGGTGAGGAAGGCAGGGGGATGGGGATGACGAGGGGATGGGAGTTTGAGTGAGAATGGGGTGTGATGGGAAGGGAAGGGAGTGGGATGCGATGGGGGAGAAGGAGTGGGAAGAGGAGGGGGTCTTGGGAATCAGAGTGGGAGGGGGTGGGTATGTCTGGGTTGGTTGGGGGAACACTGGAGTATCGGCTTTAACTGTCACGGCTGTGCAGTGGGCAGCAGCAGCAGCAGCAGCAGCCGGTGGCCCTACTGCTGCTGCCTCCTTGAATTTTCCCAGGATGGCCTAGGACCAGCGGAATCCGTACGCATTAGTGTCACAGGCTACTGTGCTTGAGTTATGTCAGTGTGTGGTATACTCTCACTAGAGCGGTCGTCGGCAAAGGAAGACTCATTCCCGTACTTGCACTTAATCACAAATGAGAGGGGCTGTTGCAAACTCTTCAGTCATCGTTAAAATGGGGATAGGTTTGCTTGGCTATTCTTTTAAGTATTTACTTGTGTGACCAAGTGTGGACGCACCATTGTTCATAAAAAGATATTAAAGAGATATAAAGATATCTGTTCTGGGTATGTGGCACACAGGCGGGACGGAGCGTCATCGGGGCCGATGCCCAATAACGAACGTTACTGGACTGTTACGTCAGCGGTTGCTGCCGCGACGCGTCGGTGTGCCGTCCTAACAGGAAGCACGGACCGCTTATCTCAGGCTCAGTCATCGTTACCCCGTCATGGCGTCATTTCGGGTCGAACTCTTTAAAAGTTTCCACGAAGCACTAGTGGAGACAGACCACATCATCTGGTTCGGCGGTGGACAGATGTGGTGTACGGGACGGTGTGTGGACGAGGCGAAAATGTATTTCAAACTTTCTGTGGTTGGTACAGCTCCGCTTGGCGCTACCACGACTCCTGGTGCAGCACTTGAGTCACTTTTCCTGACTCCTGTCGCTAAGTTTGACTGAATAGGACAAGGTTTTGGTGATTTACATCTGACAACTCACTATTGACATACTCAAAAGGTTTTATACTTTGACTCAAAATCTTTTTGAGAGGTTTTGTGAGGAAAGTGACTCGTGTACACGGGTATATAAATCTAGAAAAGGTATTGGAACTTTTTTTAAAGTTTGTGTTTGCGAATGTATGGTCATTAAGGCGGCTGGTGTAGAAATATGGGCTGTGGCGGCAGCATGTTCGGCCGGCCAGGTGGGGATAGAGGCAGGATTGGCCTGCGGGCTCCATTTTACCTCACTCACCACCACGTTGCCACTCACACAAACATTTATTTATTTGATTTCCAAAATAATTGATGATAAATTTCATCGGGATGGCTGTTCGCTTTATACCCAAATTAATAGAGACGTTGTTTGGCGTGATTGTTATAGAGAATTAGATTATGTGAGAGGAAATTTAAAGGTGAATTAAAATCATCACGCAGCATGTCACGTTTACCCTCCAATGAAACAGAGAACGTGGGTTTGAGGTGGGTGATGTGATAGGGGAGACTACACTGGGGACACCAGTGTTGAAAAATCGAGGTCCTCGCTCCATGCCGAAAAAAATCACGTGTTCCCGACAGACATTTGCAACAGTTCTGACCTTGTTTCTCTGACGGAGCGACCTCGATTTCGAAGGGAGCGTATTACCCTCCACCCGGTGGTGACATTCCGCGCTCAGGCCCAAGGAGGCATTTTTAACCAAATCCCGGCACAGGAGGAATAAAATGATGGGAGGATCGTATTCTTCTGTGACGACCCCAGCGTGTCATACCACCATCATTTTCGTACCCACATGATTTTAGTATTTTGCGTGTGTGTGAGTGTGTATGTACCTCCACGCACTCTCACATGACAGGGTAAATGAGTTTAGATTCATGTTTAATTCAGAAATAGGAAATGTTTAGATGAATTGCGCCAGCAGGGATGTCGGTTGGCCATTAGCTCGGCAGGGGGGGGGGGTTGTGGTGTTGTGGGTGAGGGGTCAGCCATAGGGAGGGGGGGATATTGGAGGAGGAGGAGGAGGAGGGAGACACGACGCTGGCACACCCGTGGTTCCCGCGGAGATTCAAAGCACTTAGGGAAACCCCCCCCCCCCCCCTAACCCACCCACGGATGCGGACGATGATCACTGCTTGTCTCAGCTACTTTTTTTTTAATTTCCTATCCTTTCCTTTAAGAATCAAAACATACAACATCAGTCCATGTACACTCCCCAGTCTGCCGGGAGGGTCATATGGATTAGGTTACAATAACACGTCTGTATGGAATCCATGTCAAAGCCTACTCCATCCATATACATCTCTGCGTACGCACTCTCTTCTAATTCAAAACTTCCACCTTCACCAATGCAACTCCTTTCTAATCATCTTATGAACTAAATACTTGTAGATATCGCACCACCCCAGGGGAAGGTGACCCATTTTCCATCTTTAAAAAAGAAAAAGAAATAAATCACGTTCTAACTGGCCCAAAGCGCGGGTCGCGAGCCGCATGCTGCTCTCGGCCAGTCCAAGCGTGGCTCCTGGTGGTGGCGGAGGTGGAGGAGGAGGAAGGGACGACGGGGTGAGGGAGGTAGGCAGGGGGGGATATTCTAGCTGGGGACTCCGTCGGCACCGAATAAACACGATCGCGGTTGCCAATGAGCAGCCTTTAAGGATGCGGATTTCTTTCTCTTACGTAATGCATTGCGTATTGATTGGTATCGCTAGTTATACATGGCGTGGCTCCTGAGGTATTGGATTATTTTTTCCCCCTCCTTAAGTCACGGAATTTTCCCTTTTCAAAATCATAACAGAGACAAAACCTCGTCATAGTGTGGCAGGGGTTCTAAACACTGAGCCCTGTCCTAAGACCTGCTCTGAGTTCCATTGAGATACTTGACAACTCAGTGTGAACGAATGAGTGTGTGTAGGGTGCGAATGGGTGTAGGGTGCGAATGGGAGTGTGTAGGGTGCGAATGGGAGTGTGTAGGGTGCGAATGAGAGTGTGTAGGGTGCGAATGGGAGTGTGTAGGGTGTGGTAGGGTGCGAATGGGAGTGTGTAGGGTGCGAATGAGAGTGTTTAGGGTGCGAATGGGAGTGTGTAGGGTGCGAATAAGAGTGTGTAGGGTGCAAATGAGAGTGTGTAGGGTGCGAATGAGAGTGTGTAGGGTGCGAATAGGAGTGTGTAGGGTGTGTTGTGCGACGGGGAATTGTTGTTGGAACCGAGCGCCCATCACGTGGAAATACGATAGCTCAGAGAACTCCCCACATCAGAAGGTTACCAACACCAGTCTGAACACGTGAACCAGTATGAACACGTGAACCAGTCTGAACACGTGAACCAGTATGAGCACGTGAACCAGTATGAACACGTGAACCAATATGAGCACGTGAACCAGTATGAGCACGTGAACCAGTCTGAACACGTGAACCAATATGAACACGTGAACCAATATGAACACGTGAACCAATATGAGCACGTGAACCAGTATGAACACGTGAACCAATGTGAAGCAGAATAGGAAGAAAATGTCACACGCTCACAACACCAACCCGGGTGTCGTCTGTGTTGTGTCATTCAGCCCACCTCAACTCTAACAACCTAACACATCGTTTTTTACTATGCCTGCTGTCTTTTCTCACCTCAGCGGGGAGGGGCGTGGAGCTGAACCTCCCGGCAAAGATCCTGGTTTGGCTCATTCTGTTCCAATGGTGGTCATACAGGAGGGGAGGAAGTTCCCAGCCTCCGATTCCCCACACTTCTTTTGAGGAGGCGTCACGAGGGTTCTGTCCTGTTTTGAGGATCCCTTTCTTAAACTGAAGCCATCAGTTTCGATCCTGTGTCGCGCTTTACGGAGAGCAGGAGAACAACTTTTCAAATCACGCCTCGCTGGCTGAGAGAGAGCCCCCCGTGCCTGCCGTCCGATCATCAGCGAGGGAGGTGATGCAACAGCGGAAGCGGGTGGTGTGGCATGTGTCGGCGGCGTGGAACGCTCCTGAGGGTGGTCGGAAGGCTTCGCTCACACACACTCTCGGCAGCAGAAGAAGAAGGAGGAGGAGGAGGCGTCGTCGTCGCGAAGAATAGTGCAAGAAGTCGTGTCTGTCTTTTTTCTCTTTTTTTAAAGTCGCCAGTGAACGGCTCCGATCATCAAGGTCGCGTTCCATCTCGGCAGCATCCACCACAGACGCACCACAGCTGGTGGCTGGGTACTACTGACTGACTGACTTGACTGACGGAAGCAACGGAGGGACTCCGTCGTCGGTAATGTATCCCCTGGATGGGGGTTGTACAGACAGACACTCGCGATGAACGGCAGCCTAGCTTCACGAGGACAATAGAGGAACCTAAGGTCTTGGGGGCTTTTAGAGAGAGAGAGAGAGAGAGAGAGAGAGAGAGAGAGAGAGAGAGAGAGAGAGAGAGAGAAAAAGAGAGAGAGAGAGAGAGAGAGAGAGAGAGAGAGAGAGAGAGAGTAGGAAAATACCGTTGATGGTACGTAACTCTGGCCCAAACACTAGTCATTAGTGAGAGAGTTCCTGTCATGGTGTGCATGATGCAGGCCTCCGCCTTCCTCCTCCTCCTCAGCTACTGAGCTGTGTGGTGCAAACTTCAAAGGTTTTAATTCTTGTCCGACCTTGTCGCAAGCCGTGAAGATCTCTGAGCCAGATTTATTATTTTTTTTATTTATTTATGAAGATGTTGTAACTGAAGACAGTGGCGAAAATGATTTTAGCCTCTTACGTGGAGAAATGCATCGTCAGGTTGAAAATCCAATCGAAGAGTTTGATATTGAAAGTAAGCCAACTGATGCGTCAATGTTTTTCTGTGGTTAAAGTGGCTGTCAGTTCGCGCTGAGTTGATTCAGTTTATTAATCTGTTGTAACGAGTGAACGAAGTTGTGGAAGACGAGGGTATGAGACGTGAAGATCTGAATATCAGCTCTCAGATGTGAAGACTTCTGCGAAGACCGAATATCCGGAGGCTTGAACTGTTTACCCGTCTGTAAAGAAGGAGCAAAAACGCCTTATATTTTTCTCTCTGTTTGAATTCAGTAAATCATAACTTGGTTGAGGAGAACTTGAGGAATGCGACAACAGACTGCAAGGATAGTCGGACATACGACAGGTTAAGGAGAACCTGCAGGAGCTAACACTTTATTTTGCCTCGGTAAGCCCCAGACCTTCGTGGTGGGGGGCGTGATCAGCGACAGGCGTCACACATCCCTGACCCGGTAGCGAGAGAACTTATCTAAAGTGCAAGTGGGACTTCCACCAGCTTCAGGAGGACCAAGGAGGTGGGTGGTGGGTGGGTGGTCAAGATACCGTTATTCCCGAAGTCTGGCGGTGATCCCCTCCCTTCCCCTCCAAGTCAAAGAAATTTTATCCTTAAACTTAGAACTCAAAAAGTGTGTGTGGGGCTCAATGAGACCTGAAGTGTGCGGCTCATGAGACTGGGATGATGGATAACTGCCACTGGCCGTGTCTTGGATGAAGGTCATCAGGTTTATGCGTCATGGTCTTCCTCTGGGTGGTATACACCATGACTTCTACCCCCGCTAACCCCCTTTGTCGACGTTCCGAACCCCACCTCACTCCAGTAGAGGCACTCATCTCAAGGTGACGCGAGAGACTGGCAGGGTACGGGGCGGGCTGTGAGGATGATGTCTTCTGTTGACAGGAAGGGTTGAAGTATTGAGAGAGAGAGAGAGAGAGAGAGAGAGAGAGAGAGAGAGAGAGAGAGAGAGAGAGAGAGAGAGGTGGATCGAGAGGGGCCTTTGGTTGGGAAGGGGACAAGTGGAATGGCAGATGGTCGTGTTATGAGACCCGCAGACATATTTGCACGTGTGTGTGTGTGTGTGAGTGTATGTGGAGAGAGAGAGAGAGAGAGAGAGAGAGAGAGAGAGAGAGAGAGAGAGAGAGAGAGAGAGAGAGAGAGAGAGAGAGAGAGAGCAAATCATAGGTCTTGGAGCGGAGGATTTCATTAGCCGCCCATTATCCACATACACAACACGCCTGGGTGATGGTTAGTGTATCAGTGTGACACACTGGCCCCTCACCACACACACACTCTCGCGCGCGTTAGCCAGCTGGTGATGTCGCACTACAGATACACCTGGTATGTTACACTATTACGAGATTATTGGAGGCTCTGGGTTCGAGATCTCTTGATTGTCCTTGGGATTAGGAGATGTCTTGACGGGTGATTAGCCCCGGGATTAGCATATATCTTGACGGGTGGACGAGTCAGGGAACAGGAGTGGGAATTCGATGTGACTCTGGGGTTGGGGGCTGTGCACGGAGATGTGGAATCGCTGCGGACCGAAGCACAAATGTATTAGGATTATGTACTGGGATGGTGTAGTATGATGGACCTGGCCTGGCCCAGGGCAAGCGAGGGCCACAACTTGGGTACACGTGTACCTGTTCCTGGCCCAGGGCTAGCGAGGGCCACAACTTGGGTGCACGTGTACCTGGCCTGGCCCAGGGCAAGCGAGGGCCACAACTTGGGTGCACGTGTACCTGGCCTGGCCCAGGGCAAGCGAGGGCCATAACTTGGGTGCACGTGTACCTGGCCTGGCCCGGGGCAAGCGAGGGCCACAACTTAGGTACACGTGTACCTGGCCTGGCAGGCGTGGGCCACAACGTGCGTGCGTGTGTTCCATGACCTGCAGCTCCCGACAGTTCCTTGGAAAAGTGAACCCGAAGACCATTACCGGGAATTATCTGCACGCACGTGTTCCCACAGATACACAGACTGTACGCTCGCGTCCTCACTGATGCACAGACTGCACGCACGTGTCCTCACAGATACACCGTTTGCGTCCCCGTGTCCCCACAGATATTTAGACTGCTCGCGCGTGCCCCCTGAGATGCACAGACTTGCACGCACGTGACCCCCACAGATATACAGACTGCACGCGCGTGTTGCTGCAGACACACTGGATAAGCTGGCCATATGATACAGTGGCTAGGTTTGCCATGTACTACACTGGCTAGGCTGGGCGTGTAGTCTAGTGGCTAGGTTGGCCATATACTACAGTGGCTAGGCTAGCCATAGACTGCACTGGCTGGACTGGCCATGTACTACACTGGATACTGGCTGACCTGAAGAATCGCCCCTTCCTCCCCTTCGCCAGGTGTTCTGTGCAACACACTATGCAGCATACCACTAGTTGGCATAGTCCTGCTCAACACTGTGTCATAAGAATACGATTTCCTAGTGTTGTTGTTGGTGATGTGTGCCTGGTCAAAGCAAAGATGTGCTTTTACGTCTTAAGATAAGAGAACAGGCCTGTTCCCCACAGAAAGAAGGCCCTCCGTGGTCCGGTGGTAGCGTGTGGGGTTAGGAAATGCGGTACGTAGCTCCCTCATACAGCCCTCCCTACCACAGACCACGACACCCACACTCTAGACCTTACTGGATGACGGTCAAGGACCTCACGGCCATGTCGCCAGCTGGTCACTTGAGTAAGGACCACGCTCAACCACACTGGATGACGGGGTCTTACTCTCCGTCATCATCGGCAGACACAAATGTTGGAGGGGAAGTGATAAAAGTCTATGGCTAAGTGGGAGAAAAATAGCAGAGGTGGTGAATAAGTGAGGTGGTGATGGTGGCGGTTGGGGGGGTATACACTCACCCACCCCCTAGGTGGAGGTGTTCCGGCTATAGGGTACGTTCGTTCGCTTCCTGCTGGGGGATGGACTGGCCGAGAGGGGGCAGCACTCACCCCCCAGCAGGAGGTGCACTGACAGGTGGATGAGTGTAGATGACATAGTCTGGGATGGGTAGCTATAGTCTGGGGGATTTGAAGCTATAGGTCAAGATGTACAACTATAGTGTGGGATGTTTGAAGTTATAGTCTGGGATGTGTGTAGCTTTAGCCTGGGGTATGTATAACTCTCGTCTAAGAAGTGTTTTCCTGTAGTCTAGAAGTTGTGTACAGAGATCTGTGGGATACTTCTGTTTTGATCCATCTCGTTAATAGAGTCACACTCTATATAAAACGAACAGTCTCTCCATATTTGACGAAAATCCATCACCAGAATTGCTGGGTGTCGTGGCCAGGAACCAGAGTTGCGTACGTGCATGTGGCCACAGACGGACGCACCGTCTCGTTCACGCCAGCAGCTGAATTGAACCCTGGGCTCAGAGTCGTTTTGTGGAGGTGTCACCTGTCTTCAGGTCAGGTTTCGAGTATGTGGTGACATCAATTCCGTATCTACATGTTCGAGTTTGAATGCCAACATGGTCGGCTTAGGAGCTAGAGTGGTTGTTCCCAACCTGTGGGCTATGTTAGAATGGAGGAAGAGGGGGTTACGATACATTGGGAGGGGCGGTGGTCAGAACTTTTCATTCTGCAAGTAAATAATGGAGTATTGATTGTTTCCAGAACACATAAAGTATCACCTTTCCATCCCCTTTGACCTCATTGTGACATTAGACTTGACAGCTCGGTAGCCAGGCATAGGGTCGTCTGTTGCCCGCCCTATATTCAACATCGTCTGTTTTGTTCGTTTTGATCTCATTTTCTATTTCATGCTTCCGTTCTTGTGCGGCGGTGCCATCAGTAATGCTGGGGGCGGAGAGTGTCCGGTTAGAAGCTTAATTGCTCAGTTTAGTGGGGAGGGATGATTATCATAAGGGGTGAGTGGAGGGGAGGAGGCACTAGTTATCATTGTTTCCGTATAGAAGGAGCGAGGCGTTGGCTTGAACAAGGTTCGGAACCACTGAGCTAAAGTTCGGGACTCCGATCAGCGGTTCGGGTTCATCTAGAAACCTGAGTTCGAGTATTATTGTCTCGAACCGTATCACCAAGCGTGATCGGAACCCAAGATAACTTGATTTCAAAGCAGTGGAAGGACGCACGACTCACGGGTTTGTAAGGGGGTCGGGCCGTCATCCCTAAGGGTAGTCGTCCCGTCGTGTTCAAGGGTAACGTCGTCCCGTCGTGCTCAAGGGTAACGTCGTACCGTCGTGCTCAAGGGTAACGTCGCACCGTCGTGCTCAAGGGTAACGTCGCACCGTCGTGTTCATGTGTCACATCGGAGTGGAGCGCACCACAGGCGCTGGATGATTGGCTGGAGTGAGAGAGACCTGGTGCGGGTGGCAGGTGTGAGCCTGGAAACGCTGTCCCAGAACATACTATCGCGAGGGATGCTTTCGAAGTCGTCCGGAACCATGAATGAAACAAAGGCGTCCCAGCTGCTGCCCCGCGACCGGAAACACCGATAATAGCGACCAGCCCACGGGGAAAATTGCCTCCTGTAACTCTGCCGCCACATACACCTGCCGGCCTCCTGTAACTCTGCCGCATCCACCTGCCGGCCTCCTGTAACTCTGCCGCCTACACCTGCCGGCCTCTTGTAACTCTGCCGCCTACACCTGCCTGCCTCCTGTAACTCTGCCGCATACACCTGCCGGCCTCCTGTAACTCTGCCGCATACACCTGCCCGGCCTCCTGTAACTCTGCCACATACACCTGCCCACCTCCTGTAACTCTGCCACATACACCTGCCGGCCTCCTGTAACTCGGCCACATACCCTTGCCGGCCTCCAATGTTCACCATGAGGTGTAGGATACACGTGCAGGATCCATGCTTTAGAAGACGTCCCCCCGGAGGAAAACGTGTGTGTCCCTGTGAAGACGTCCTTGCCACAGGATATCATCCAGTGAAGATAACCAAAGTGGCTCGAGCGATATCGGGAGCAGTATGAGCTGGGGGCCCAGTACGCCCTGAAATGCAGAGGTGTTCCACATGTGTAATTGAAACCTGGAACTGACTGGCACACCAGGTTTTTGGCTACGGAAGTACAGCATACGGAAATGTTGAGTGGCGGAAGAGAAGGCATTTGCCCATGTTTGACTTCAGGCACGTGTATATACCATACAGGGGTCGAGATATCCCTAATTAACCTTAAATGTGGATCACTTAGTTAGCCGAACAGTTGGGTTTGCTGCTCCCTCAGGCCTGATAGGCCAGTATATGGGTAGGGACGTCTTCTTTATTCAGGAAAAATGACTTCATTTTCCCCTCATGTCGATGACTTTAGTCATGGAGGAAAATCCTGGCTGTGGCCATAGAAGAAACATACAGATGGTGTCAAGAAATAGAAGGGTAAACAGAGGAGAAAGCATAGACTCCAAGAATTCGGGAGACGAGTGGAAAAAAAAAAAAAAAAAAGAGGGTCCTGATCGTACTTGTTAAGGATCAGGTGCGACGACCAAGAGTCGTAAGGTACAGTGGTGTCGCGGGGGGAGAGAAGGAGACTTCTGTCCCTGGCGTATATCACAGGGATCCGGACGCCTTTGCTTGAGGCCGCCACTGGCTTTAAGAGAAAACGTGGAACACTGTGTCATCTTGGTAGTCCCTTGTTGCCAGGGTCGGTCACCCAGCCCGGGTACCTGAAAGACAAAATGGTGTTGAGTTCATACCACCCCCCAATCCCTGTTGTTTGTTTGAGATCGAACCTCCTTACAACTCAGGAGGTGCGGGCCCTATGCTCTAGGGCAGGTCGGTGGTTAGGGACCTATGCACTAGGCTTAGGGAGTTGGGCTTTCTTATCCCACCCTGCCCCCAATGAGAGCCAGGCTCCCTTTCCATAAACTCCTGTGGTTACTACACAGACCACCAGATAGTCCGTAAACTGCTGTGTATGTACGAAATACACCAGTCCTAGACACAGACGGTTGAGCAAGTGTCTCTGTAAAGCGTCGGGTTTGGTATAAACAACTGGATGGCTGGAATGCTTAGCGACTGACTCTACCTTGGTGGATTCTTCACAACAACCAAGTTCGTGTTTGGTTAGTTCATGACAGAGCATTTATGATTTGATTCAGAATTTGTACAGTTTATGTCGCCACCTCCAAAACAATCTTATCTGTCTATCTCTCTCTCTCTCTCTCTCTCTCTCTCTCTCTCTCTCTCTCTCTCTCTCTCTCTCTCTCTCTCTCTCTCTCTCTACTTAATCGTTGTTTCCTACGTTAGCGAGGTAGCATCCACTCACATCCATTCTCTCGTTGTCAGTTGTAATGCACCGAAACCACAGCTCCCTGTCTACAACCAGGTCCAACAAAGCTTTCCATTGGTTTACCTCGGACGCTTCACATGCCCTGGTTCAGTCCATTCACAGTACGTCGACCCCTGTATACCTGTCACCTTCCTGCACGTTCAGGCTCCGATCGCTCAAAAACTTTTTCACTCCATCCTTTCGTCTCCAATTTGGTCTCCCCATTCTCCTTGTTCTCTCTTCTGACACATGTAACCTCTTTGTCGACTTTTTTTTCACTCATTCTTTCCATGTGTCCAATGTATAGACATAACTGCCAGTGTTCTGATGAACAGCATAACTGGTCAAGATGAATGAACCATATTTTGGATATGGATAATTACCTCTTTTCTGTATGATGTATGCTTGGGTGTAAATATTTTGTTTGCCTACAGTTGTAGTGGTGTATAATCCAGCTGTGCATGGAATTATAACTTTATATAACTTTCCAGTGAACAATAATAACTGCTCAGACTTACGAACCTCCCGCCTTAAACCCAGACAAATGCAGAGAAGACTTGACCATCTGTGGGGGGTATTCGAAACACATACTTAATGTATATATGTATATTTTTTTTTGTAAAGGAAAACGTAAATGAAAATGTAGAAAGAAAATGGGCAACCATAAGTATTTATGGAGAGGAGGGAGGAAGCCAGGAGGACCGCCCTCCTGTGGGAGGCTGCTTAGGAAGTGACGAAAAAGATGAGTCAGATGTTTCGCGAGTGTGACCCTTGAGCACGACGGTACGACCCTCGAGCACGAAGGTACAACCCTTGATCACAAAGGTACGACCCTTGAGCACGACGGCACGACCCTCTGTGCACGACGGTACGACTCTTGAGGACTGTGTCCTGGTTTTGGAGACCTGATTCTAAAGCGTGAGATCTCCGAGTATGAGGTACATATCTTACGTAAAGGTCGTACCGTCGTGTTCAAGGGGCCAACCCTCTTCGTGTTCAAGGGTTGAACCATCGTGCTAAGAGGCCATAACGACAAGGTCAAGGATCGTATCGTCGTGCTCAAGCGTCGGACCGTCGTGCTCAAGCGTCGGACCGTCGTGCTCAAGGATCGTACCTTTGCTCAAGCGTATGTCCGTCGTGCTCAAGGATCTTACTGTCGTGCTTAAGCGTCGGACCGTCGTGCTCAAGGTTCGAATGGTCGTGCTCACACACTCACCATACACCACCCACCATACAGCACCACTACACACCACCCACCGTACACTACCACTGTACACCACCCATCATACACCACACACCACCCATCATACACCACCCATCATACACCACCCGCCATACACCACCCATCATACACCAACCGCCATACACCACCCATTACCCACCATGCACCACCCACTATATACATCCCCCACCATACACCACTCGCAACACACCATACACCACCCACTGTATAAGACCATTACCACTAACGGCACCATTCACCATGCAAGTCCCTTCCACTGTACCACATATGTTTGAAAACATAAAGAAAATGGCATTATAAATATAAAGAAAATGGTTATGGCTCTAACCCCCATGGTTCCCCAGCCATTCAGTGTCCCCATGGTCCCCTTCCCTGGCTCCCTCCTTCCCCCCTCTTTGCCACTCCCCCCTACCCACAATGCCCCATGACACTGGCGGTGAGGGAGGGTATTGTCCTCTGCCCCGCTAGCCAGTGTCCTCTGCAGGGGCTTCAAGGGCAAAGCAATCGTGTCTAGGCCGCTGACCCCAGTAAGGAGGAACCCGCGCGGCATTGTCTTGGCTGCCGCCAGCTGCTGCTGCTGCTGCTGTCGTTGCTGCTGCTGCTGCTGCTGCTGCTGCTGCTGCTGTGGCTAAGACAAGGCAGAGCTATAAGTCGTAGTTAATACGATGAGGTTAATTGGTAAGGCTTTGATGAAGATTTGGTTAGGTTATACGTGAGGAGTAAGTAGAAAGAGAGAGAAAGGGGGGCTAATCCAAGGTGAGTAGTGAGTCTAACTGACTAAATTAGGTTAGATATTAGGGTTAGTATTGAGGTTAAGTTAGGTGGTAAGTAGTAATGATAGGTTAGGCAGTGTAAGTTGTAATGCTAACTTAAAGTAGGGGAAGTGAGGAGTGAGACTAGATTAGGGTATGAGTGTAACTTTCAGGGGGGTAAGTTAGATTAACAAGTAGAGGGGGCTAACACAGGTTGAATATGAGGGTAAGTAGTGAGGTTCAGTTAGGTGAAGCGAGTAGTGGGTTTGAGTTTAAGTATGAAGGTAAACAATGAGGATAAGGTAGGTTAAGCGTGGAGTGAGGTTGAGGTTAAGTATGAGGGGTAACTAGTGAGGTTAAGCGAGTTGTGAGGTGGAGATTAAGTATGAGGGGTAACTAGTGAGGTTAAGCGAGGTGTGAGGTTGAGATTAAGTATAAGGGGTAACTAGTGAGGTTAAGCGAGTGGTGAGGTGGAGATTTAAGTATGAGGGGTAACTAGCGAGGTTAAGCGAGTGGTGAGGTGGAGGTCAAGTATGAGGTTAAGCAAGCTATGAGGTTGAGTAATGAGGAGTGTCTGTTAATGAGATTGTTACTCATAATGCCCGTGTTGGCTGTAGGGAGGTGGACTACCCGTGGTGTATGGGCAGTGGCTCTGTGAGACGTGTTTAACAAAACATTGGCTCATAATTGTTTGTTGTTTTTCTCATACGTGAAACTTTATCAGGTCTTTCATTTCTCCGAACGTTTGTGGTGTACCATCTCACGTGCAGGTGTTGTAAACGTCAGTACCATAATTAGTACCATCTCACGTGCAGGTGTTGTAAAACGTTAGTACCATTTCACGTGTAGGTGTTGTAAAACATTAGTACCATAATTAGTACTATGCCAGGTGCAGGTGTTGTAAACGTCAGTACCATAATTGGTACCATGCCAGGTGTAGGCGTTGTAAAACGTTAGTACCATAATTGGTACCATGCCGGGTGTAGGAACCATACGAAGCGTAGGGTACAGGAAGAGAAGTGTTGTTCGGTACACAAGTCTGTTTTTGAGGGTGCGTAAGGCAAGGCGGGCGGGCAAGCTCGGGCAAGCCTACCTCATTTCCCAGGTCCAGCAGCCTTTGAGGTCGGAGACTCCTCCTACACGCCTCACTCCTACCTTGAATGATAAGGATAACAAGACATGATAGTAATTACGATATTGATGAAGATGGGAAATGATGACAATGACCGTAGTAACATAAATGAATATATTAGTAATATCAATAATAATGATGATAAATGTAATACTGATAATGGATGATATTGATAATGAATGTGATGGTAGACTGAAAATGTAGAGGTGATAAGAACTAGGAAGAAGAATAAGGCCAGGGGGGGAAAAATGCTCTGTGGGACAAGATTAGAAAGATAAGCACAGCGGTTACAAAGATACACATGTGTCTGTGTCATGGAGTATTTTAATGTCTGTGCATCATAGCACAGTCTTGTGCACCCCTATATATATATATATATATATATATATATATATATATATATATATATATATATATATATATATATATAGATAGAGAGAGAGAGAGAGAGAGAGAGAGAGAGAGAGAGAGAGAGAGACTTGATAAAGTTAAGGGAAATTCAAGTGCAATGGCCAAAAAGGGGTACCCGATCAGCCCGGATGTAGTGGTCACATGCGTCGTGCGGCCCGCGGCCAGCAACAGCCTGGCTCATCACAGAAACAGAAGAGCGGCTGTGGGGTCCCAGAAACAAGCTGTGAGGCACAGGCATGTCTCAGAAGAGACTGTGAGGCGTGCGTAGTGAGGGAGGGCGGGAAGGACTGTATTGTAATGAAGTGTGAGGGGTGGGTTGCGAGGGAGGGCGAGAAGGTCTGTATTGTAATGAAGTGTGAGGGGTGGGTAGAGGAGGGGCGGTAAGGGTTGTACTGTAATGAGGGTGTGAGGGGTGGGTATGAGGGAGGGCGAGAAGGTCTGTATTGTAATGAAGTGTGAGGGGTGGGTAGTGAGGCGTGGCGGTGAAGGATTGTACTGTAATGAGGGCGTGAGGGAGGGCAGGGCATTGAGGTGTGAGGGTGGGGACCGACTTACCTTACGTATATCCTACGACGAATTTGGAGGTCAGGCTGAGTCAAAGATGCCGGCTGGTTGGGTCATTGGTCGACGGAGCTATTGGAGGACGCGGCTCGCCCGCTTGTATATAGCCTAGCCCACACAGCCGGACTGATCTGGTAACACTTCATAAACGCGTCTGCAAGACCATGTTAGATTTAATTTCTCCACTGTACACCCTCGTTGTGTCTCTGACATTTGCAGGCGTTGCGTTATTTCGTCTTAGATCACGTACCGTCAACGTATTTTACACTTATTAAACTCGTCGCACCTGTTAATTTCAGTGGTTGTTTCCCCCCCCCCCCCCCAAGTCTTCCATGCCCGTAGCGCCGGTAGGAAACTGATTTTGAGTGTAGGTTAGCATCCCATGCCTTTTGGGGTTGTAATGAATGATTGATACACCTCTCCCGTCTGCATTCCAAAGAGTTACAGTTTCAGTCACTTCAGCCGTTCCTCTGCCCCATCAGTAATGGTCGTGAGAGATTTTAACACACTAACTGCAGTTTCTCCCATCCTGTCAAATAATGTCAATACACAGTACACAAAGTACTGAAACCTTGAAAAGCGTCATCACTGTTGCATTCCTCTCTTCTCTTGAAGGTCCGCAAGATCCAGCTAGCCGGGTTTTTTTTTGGAAGAAGCAACTGCTGCCCCTTTTTTTTTCGCTGAAGGTAGAGTCCTCAGACATTATTACTCCAAGGTCTTTCGCGTTATTCAACTGGTTTATAACAATGTCTGTGTCAGCCTGGTACTCTGTATTGTGTATGATGTCACCATTCTCCTCATATCGGAGGAATTGGAATTTGTCTCCGTTGAAAAGGATGTTGTTCTCGGTGGCTCAGCGGAAGACTTATGTGTAGCCTTTGAGCATCGTGTATTGACGTGATTTCCATACTAGCCTTTGAGCATCGTGTATTGACGTGATTTCCATACTAGCCTTTGAGCATCGTGTATTGACGTGATTTCCATACTAGCCTTTGAGCATCGTGTATTGACGTGATTTCCATGCTTAAATCTTGTATTATCTGCCAAGGATGGCATGAAACTGTGGCTCGTGCTTCTGTCAGTGTCATATATAAAGAGAAACAGGAGAGGTACAAGGGCAATACCATTGGGGACCATGCATTTGACTGTGAAGGCACTGGAGATAGCCTGGTTTTCAGCCAGGCGTTGTGATCAGTTAATTAGAGAGTTGTATATCCATCACTCAGATATACCGTCCGTTCGCAACTTGTGTATTTAACATGTTGACACCATGACCACATGTATCAAATGCGTTTCCACACTGTGTGTCAATCACGTTATATTTTGTAATGCCCTCCAAAGTCTTGACAGTCTTGTTATAGGGGGGTCAAGCAACTGTGAGAGGGGCAAGATATTTCCCGGCCTGAAACCATTGTTGTCCTGGATTATGCAGTTGGTTCGAAGTTCCTTAGATTTACTCCGTTTGCTTCTGAGAATACTCGAAGAATATGATATGCACCTGTATGAAAGAAAGATGTCCACTCATCTCTTCTGCTTATCTCTCTCACACTCCTTTTGTCACACCCCTGTTATCTGGACTTCACCTCTGGCTGCAGATGTCCTTGACGTCACCTCTGGCTACAGATGTTCTTGAATTCACCTCTGGCTGCAGATGTTCTTGACTTCACCTCTGGCTATGGATGTTCTTGACTTCACCTCTGGCTACAGATGCCCTTGACTTCACCTCTGGCTATGGATGTTCTTGACTTCACCTCTGGCTACAGATGCCCTTGACGTCACCTCTGGCTACAGATGTTCTTGACTTCACCTCTGGCTGCAGATGCTCTTGACTTCACCTTTGGATACAGATGCCATTGACTTCACCTCTGGCTGCAGATGTTCTTGACTTCACCTCTGGCTGCAGATGTTCTTGACTTCACCTCTGGCTAGAGATGCCCTTGACTTCACCTCTGGCTACAGATGCCCTTGACTTCACCCCTGGCTGCAGATGTTCTTGATTTCTCCTCTGGCTACAGATGCCCTTGACTTCACCTCTGGCTACAGATGTCGTTGACTTCACCTCTGACTACAGATGTTCTTGACTTCACCTCTGGCTACAGATGTCCTTGACTTCACCTCTGGTTACAGATGTCCTTGACTTCACCTCTGGCTGATGTTCTTGACTTCACCTCTGGCTGCAGATGTTCTTGACTTCACCTCTGGCTACGGATGCTCTTGACTTCACCTCTGGCTGCAGATGTTCTTGACTTCTTCTCTGGCTACAGTTGCCCTTGACTGCACCTCAGGTTACAGATGCCCATGACTTCACATCTGGCTACAGATGCCCTTGACTTCACCCCTGGCTGCAGATGTTCTTGACTTCTCTGGCTACAGTTGCGCTTGACTTCACCTCTGGCTACAGATGCCCTTGACTTCACCTCTGGCTACAGATGCCCTTGACTTCACCTCTGGCTACAGATGCCCTTGACTTCACCTCTGGCTACAGATGTCCTTGTCAGCACCTGCTGTGACGTATTTCCTCACATGTTTGCACGTATTTCCTGTTATCACAGCCTTCACTGTTGCCTTCTTGACCTCACGTATTTCGCCATTGGTTTGCCCGTTGTCACTCATTCCGGCATCACCTCTCAATCTGGTCATCTTATTTCACCACCTCCTGCCACGTATTTCCTCACTTCATGTCCACGAATACGTATTTGTAATACGGTTATATAGCCATTACCCACATGATGCATTTTCCACAACCCCCCCTCCAATACAGCGCCAGTCACCAGGTAAATGTTGACTGGTGTTTGTGATCAAAGTGTTGACTGATGTGTTGGAACAAGTGTCTGTTGGTTTTTGTGTTGTGTTAACAAGTGTTCTTTTGTGTTGCAGGTAAGCGCCCCACCTCCCAGTGGCTGCCTCTGGGCCGGGATGGTGGGCGGGCGGGCGCCGTGGCCCGCCCGCACTCCCTCCTCCATAGGTCATTGGGCTCACCTTTGACCTAGCGCCAAAGAGGGTGGGAGGTGTCTCACCCGGGCCCCAACGCGTCCTCTTCTTGTAAAAGTTAGTATGTTGACCTTTTCCTCCTGACATATTGTTTACAGTGTGTAGGCTGCTGAAGCCGTCGCATTTACCTACCCCCCACCTACCTGCATGACCCACACTGACCTTTGACCTGTGTGTGTATATCTGAGGCTGACCCTTGAGAAAAACCCTTGGCCATCACACCCCATGGGTCGTGCCGACGTATACTCATGGATCGTCGTACTCAACGGTCGTACCGACGTGCTCAAATGTTGCCAGTGAGTGAGTTACTCTGCTCTATTGGAACACCTGATCCACAAAACTGTTGGTGGTTGACCTTTCGGATGGAGCGACCCCCAGAGTAGAGAAAATGTCATAATGTTCGTTGAAGTCTCATGACTTTCATGGGGAGAGGAAAAAAAAAAAATAGAGGGGGAAATGTATTTCTGTTGTGGAGGACAGAACAGTACAGCATCATCTTTAAAACTTGTCCTAGGCTTAGGTACTTTCCGTGTGTAGTTGCCAATGTAATGTGACATGATAAGACGGACAAATTTTGATCGATAAATGTCGCATCAAGTGTACCAACACATTCGTGACAACCGAAATATCAACAGACTATAACAGAGACTCGGTGTAGGCTGTTGTATCAGTCACTGATGTGTGGTAGGAGTCCGTCATGGGGCGGTTGAGGAAAGTGACGCCTGGCAACTCCACACCGGCGAATTTCCCGCCAAACTACAACTTCCGCCTCACGTAGTAGTTCTTCACGTGTAACAACAACACTTCCCAAGATACACTCGCCACACATATTTTCTTTTGCCGACGATGATTGTATTTTCCTCCCACTTGGAAACTGTGAAAAACAGACGTAGAAAAGCTGAGGAAAACAGGGATGTATGACATATATGTTGCAGTAGGTGAAGGTGGCCATGACGACATGGAACATGCTTTGCATAGCCGGGTATTGTTTTTCAGATTCATGTGACCTTATGTGAAGGGTCACGTCACCCAGTCATCTGTCCACCGCTGCCAGTAATGTTTGGCTGACATTCACATATACTCATCTCCTCCCCCTTGATGGCTGGCTTTGCTGCCATCTGGTATGATAACACCTAATGCTGAGACATTGTTTTCATTTGGTTATCTTGTTTTCTCTTGGTTATCTTGGGTTTTGTATATTCCACTACAACCTATCTTGACAGCTTACCACTGGTCGCATATCTTAGGTAATATATATTCCAAAACAAATTCTCTTGACACCTTACCAGTAGTCTTATATATTCAAAGAATATATATATATATATATATATATATATATATATATATATATATATATATATATATATATATATATATATATATATATGGTGGTTAGAGAAGTGGTTGGACAGGGTAAGGGATAAATTGGAAAGAAAGAGAAGACTGAAGTGTGTATTGGGGTCTCTCTCTCTCTCTCTCTCTCTCTCTCTCTCTCTCTCTCTCTCTCTCTCTCTCTCTCTCTCGCTTCGGAGGGTGACCACGTTGCCTTCGTTGGGGGTCAGGTCTATCAAGGTGTTTGTTGGTGCAGGTCAGTGCTTATCTAATGTTGCGCAACTCGACTGGTCTGGGAGTCCTTGACGGAAGCTGCCACGTCATATTTTTGTTGAAGAAATTCTAAGGTTTATTTGGCAAGGCGTCGGTGCAGCAGCGAGACACCCACAGTTTTATTTAGTTCTCAATTTATGGCACGGCTTCCGCGGACATCATACCCTGTCTCACGCCAAGGTATTATCTTTACATGTAGGTTAAGAATTCGAACTCCCTAGTATTATTCACCTGCATACTGTCATCTCTCGCGTCGAATTTTGAAAAAAAGGGACAGGCAGATTTTGAGAGAGTAGGTGTTCAAAGAATAATCTTTAAAAGTAGAAGTTGTCAGAATTTTCCATTCGTTCGTGGTTGTGGCTTGTCTTTGACTGCCTTTCAGTGACCCCGGGCCAAGTTAGTAAGCCTGAAGCGCAAACAGCCAAAACCCACCGAGTCTCTTGATGACTGCAGTTGTTATGACTGGCTTTGTTTGGCCCAGTGATCCACATGCTTTATTAAACTCCTTCGTACGTAGTTAGGGCAGACTCAACAATAACAACAGCAGGAGCAGGAGCAGCAGCAGCAGCAGCCTAGTCTGGCGAGGACAAGTACTGCTGGCGGTGTCTCATCACTCGGCATTGCTTCCCCCGGTGGGTGAAAGTTGTCAGTATCCCGTTTGCCAGCTTCACACACACACACACACACACACACACACACACACCCGACGTTGGCTGTTGTGTCCAGTGTGTCCAGTGTTGAGGTCATGCCACATTATCGTAGCGTAATGTTTTGACGTCGTGTCTCGTGTTATCACCGCCCATGTGTCCACCATCGGGCACGCTCTGGTGCTTTTCTTCTTCACTCCTTTTGTAGTTCATAGTTGAAATTCTTCCTGGCTGAGTTTTTTTGTCTTTTTTTTTTTTTTCAAAGGTCTCTTAAAATATTAGGTTGATAAGTGTTTTCTCCCCTTTGTGTCCACAGACTACGAGATTACTGTACTTATTCTGGCGTTGTTGCCCAGGGCAGATGACAGGTGGCTTTGTTGTTGGTATGGCCGAGTTGTGTTGTACGGGGAGGGTGTTTTACACTCGTGGGGGCGGCCCCCCCATCTCTTGAACATTCTTTATCTTTCTGCAGACTGTGTGGACCCATCTCTTGAACATTCTCTATGCTCTCCACATAGTGACTGCTGTTTGTGTCATAGGGGGAATGAGTTTTGCACTCGTGTTGCCCCGTGTCTTATTAACCTTGTGTGTATGCACCATATCTTCATTCCTCTGTACACACACACACACACACACACACACACACACACACACACACACACCAGAACTCCGAAGGTAAGATGAACGCGTAGATTGGGTGTAGGCTGTATTGCCACTCCCAGGATTCCAACCTATGCGGGTCCGACACCGAGATGCCTCACGGTCAGGAACACTGACCACTACACCACGGAGGCCCGTGATAGTGCGTCGGGGGTCAGTGTCAGCGAAGAACCCCTCCTCTGCCCTATTGGTGGAGGGAGGTACCTCATAACACTGTAGATTGGTTTTCGCATCGCCCATTGCTGTTCTTGCAGATGATCTTGTTAGAAGAGTATACATTGATCATCCTGTCTTGCCAAGTGTGTGTTTACCTTTGGTGTACACACGGCAAAAAAAGAAATTATCTTCCCAAATGAGCACGATGAATTGCGAGGTGATCAATACGACTCGTTTTGGTCGGTGGTAACTTAGCGTGATTGTAAGACACAACTCCCTAACTGTTATGGTAGCCCTGCGTTGTAGTTTATTACCATCGAAATATGAAATCATTAAGACATTTATTATGGCAGGTGACTGGATGTGTCGCCAGCAGTCGAAGTGTATTACACTTATCACGAAAGCTGGGCTACCAGTACGAGGCTAGACAAGGGGAGGTGTTTTGAGAGAGGTTTCGTTGGTCGCTAAGGAGGACTTTTTTTTCCCGCCTAAAAGGTCAATTGAGACTCTGGTATTGCGAGCTCTGTGCTGTTGCAGCGGGGGAGGTGACGACTGAGCACGAGAGATAATTATGAGGTGGTCGGCACGACGCGCTTCCCGTTTTAACCCATAAGTTTATCGTAGGTGTGTGGATGACACAGTCCTTATTTTTAGACCATGAAGCGCGCATTTCTAATTTCGTGCATTTCCTCGATTTTCAGGAATCTTTAACTTTTAGACCCCCCCAAACTCCGCAAAGGTGGAAGCAAAGGCAGTCCCCTCCTCCCCTACAGAGAAAAAAAATAGGAACTGTCGACCAATAACAATCATGGTACATGATTAAGATCTTCGAGAGGGTGTGAGAGGCAGACTGACTCAGGTTATGGAACTGGACATCCTCCTACAATGTGATGTGAGGGTGGAAAGATCCCGCCCTTCTCGCATGTGTGACCTCCATGATAAGGTTGTTGAGGCTCGGGAGGACAAACAAAATACCGACGTGATTTACACACACTTTTTGCGAGAGCGTTTGGTAAGCTGTGATGCCGCAGCGCACACACCCGGGGTGAGGGGATTGTTATGATGTGGGTGATCAGCTGATTGCCCACTCGTCAGGTGACTGTAGGTGGGGGTCAGGTGAAATGCAGGGTTGAGAGAGAGAGAGAGAGAGAGAGAGAGAGAGAGAGAGAGAGAGAGAGAGAGAGAGAGAGAGAGAGAGAGCAGCTGGTCTGGGTCGTTGGCCGCCAGACGTCTGGTCAACGACACACACACACACACAGGAGAGGCCGGGGTCGTTGAACCTTCTCGTTGAACCTAAAATAACCTGCCTCTTGGCCGCCATTTCTGCTCACTAGACACACCGGGGGCAGGAGGCCGAGGGCACCGCCCCTTACTAGAGACGGGGGAAGGAGGCCGACGGTGCCGCCTCCCCCCTCACCAGACACTTGGGTAGGTGGCTGAGGGCGCCGCCTCTCAGCCAGACACCCACGTCTGCAGGGTCGGTCGGTCGGTTCTCCCCTGGTGCATTCTTACTCTGGTTTTATGACCTGTTGTAGGACGCCGCAAGTGTGACTGAACTACATTTTTAACGAGGCACACACACACCAACCCCGTCATTATTAGAGACACACTGCTTTAAACTACCTGCCATGCACCTGGATCTAACTACCTGTTAGCAGTCTGGGCTTACCTTCCTGGTGCAGCACCCTGGGGCACGGTGTATGGCTCCTGCCTGTGGCTCATTGCATGGTTCCTACCTGTGGCTCAGTGCATGGCTCCGACCTGGGGCTCAGTGCATGGCTCCTACCTGGGGCTTAGTGCATGGCTCCTGCCTGTGGCTCAGTGCATGGCTCCTACCTGGGGCTCAGTGCATGGTTCCTGCCTGTGGCTCAGTGCATGGCTCCTACCTGAGGCTCAGTGCATGGCTCCTACCTGGGGCTCAGTGCATGGCTCCTTCCTGAGGCTCAGTGCATGGTTCCTGTCTGTGGCTCAGTGCATGACTTCTGCCTGTGGCTCAGTGCATGACTTCTGCCTGTGGCGCAGTGTATGGCTTCTACCTGAGGCTCAGTGCATGGCTCCTGCCTGTGGCTCAGTGCATGGCTCCTACCTGGGGCTCAGTGCATGGCTCCTGCCTGTGGCTCAGTGCATGGCTCCAACCTTGGACTCTGTGCATGGCTCCTACCTGGGGCTCAGTGCATGGCTCCAACCTGGGACTCAGTGCATGGCTCCTACCTGGGGCTCAGTGCATGGCTCCTGGTATGACAACCTTGAGAGAAGAGTGACGGTACATTTCCCCAGTGTACACAAGTACCTACAGTGACACTGACCGTGAAGGTGTGAGGCGGAAAATATATATGTGTTGGCGACTCAGGCCAGACTGACGCGTCTTCAGCAGGGCCTGAAGACGCTACAGATTTAGAAATCCATTTGTTGTTGTTGTGGAGGAGGAGGAGGAACCCAGTAAACCTATTAGTACCCCGAAGTTTAATGGCACCTTGTACCCCTACGTTCTCTCCCCTGTAAACTGGAGGGCATGAGGAGATATAAAGTGAAGAATAAGTTGACACCACCATCCTTCCTCAGTCTAGGCTTATTTCCGTGTCAGTAGCAACGGTGAGGTCTGAACACACATGTTCGTTCGATCAGTGGGTTCATCCCGTCTCCACCCACGGTGTTGGCCCACAGTAATATGATAGTCAGGAGAGGTTGAGTTCCCTAAATGAACATCATTCCAGGCTTTTTACCTCGCTGGTGTTGAAGGTGATTAAACACCCCGGCCTCTCTGACGTCTCTCGTGGGAGAGAAACTGCTACTGTTTTAAGCTGCCCTCCAGAGATATGATGGCCTACGTCCATGTCCAGTAGTCTGTACTGTTCCTAATTTCTTCGACTTGCCCAGATGGAGCAGTCGTATCTTCTCTCCATGATAGTCAATGGTATTTACCAGCAGCTCTAAGGATAGGTTGATTAAGACTGTTTCTTTTATTTTTTTTGTAGTGTCTCAATATGTTCTACTGATGAAAATGTCCCTGTTTCTTTATGGTATCTGGAAGGGTTGATGTAACACCGTGTGGTTGTGTCAGCCATCCGCGAGAACAGAGACAGCCAAGTTGTAGATCCATTTGCCCCCGGGGAAACTGAGGATCTTGCCGTGTAGACCCAAGTGGAAATTACCCGAGGAAGGAAAACAGAAATGTACCTGAAGGAGTGACGGTTATGATGGCGACGTGTTACGGTGCGCAGTGTGGTATAGGAAAAATGTGACGGCATTCATGAAGGCGGGTCGTAAGAGAACAACAACTTCTTTAACGAAGGAATGTTGGAGAGTGTTTGTGGTGGTGGAGATTGTTGACCCCCAGCTCGACGTATGCTCCCTCCTCCACCACCATCACCCACCGCCCACCTCCCCTGGCCGTGATCATAACAAGTGGCGGGAGTCTAGTGGTGGAGCTGGATCCACCTCAACCCTGGCTAGGCAAACCTCAACCTTAGCTAGGTCCACCTCAACCCCCTGGCTAGGCACACCTTAACACCCTGGCTAGGAAGTCCACCTCAACTTTGGCTAGGCACACCTCAATCCCCTAGCTTGGAGGTCCACCACAACTCCCTGGCTAGCAGGTCCACCTCAACCCCCCATGGCTAGCAGGTCCACCTTAACCCAGGCTAGGCACACGTCATCCTCCTGACGAGGCACACCTCAACTCCCTGGCTAGGTTCACCTCAACTCCCTGGCTGGGCCCACCTCAACCACCCCGCCCCCTGGCTAGGACCACCTCAACCCTGGTGAGGGTGTGAGACTGTTGCGTACAGACGACGGTGCCTGGAGTAAAGCCACTTGCAGTGTTGCCGGACAGTCCACCACTCGTGACCAGGAAGCATGAGTAGCAACACAGTGATATCTTCACGAACGTGTGCTCAGACTCTTGTCATACAGGATCATAAACACAGTCACCGAGGTATCGTCATCAGTCTAGGGTATTGAGAAGCGTTGATGTGTACAATGTAACATGTGGGATTATGTGGTGAAGATGTTACTCAAACCGGATCGGTGGTGGGTCATAACTAGCTCGCAGGGTAGCGAGGAAGATCGGGGAGGGAAAGAAGGAAGATCAGGCAGTTTAGTGAAGGAATATTGGGCAGTTTAGTGAGGAAGATCGGACAGGGTAGCGAGGAAGATCGGACAGGGTGGTGAAGATCGTGCAGGATAGTGAGGAAGACCGTGCAGGGTGGTGAGGAAGATCGGGGCGAGGGTAGTGAGGTTGGGGGACTGGCAGCAGCCAGGTAGCAAACTGAGGGTGGGGATGTATAGGGCGATGGGACGGAAGGTTAAGTTATTAGCAGGGCCAGGGAGGGGAAGCCCGCTCATACTGGTGGTGTGGCAGGAGGCCAGTCTGGTCCAGGGGAGCCGGGACTCGGCATTATGTAAGCGATGGGCAACAAGGTAGTTTCGTGAGGCAGAGAACCTCATGTGTGAGAGACTGAGGCAAGGGTGAAGGCTTCACCCCGCGGGGAGTGAGGCAAGTGTGCTAGGGACAGACTGTCTTTTCCCTCGAGGGACGGACGGGTTGGCTAGGGACGTAGGAAGTGGACTGAAGCCAGGGGTTAGGGGTAGGTAATGCTGGTGTACGGGTAACCTGGGGTGTACGGTGGGTGGAGAGGCATGAGGGGTGAAGGTAGTTCTATATATATATGAGAGGAGTGTAGTAACCTACTGTATACAGTGTTATAGAGAGCATCGCAGGTATATTTAGGTAAGAAGATGGGGATTGACGTAGCTTATTTTCTTTACTGTAATTACCATAGTACAGACAAAACACACCTCAGTCAGAAGGGCACCTCTGATAATGAAACCTAAGTGTAGGACCCATATCATGAACTGGCAAAACAATCTTTCCTGTATTCAGTTGAAAGTCACTGAGCCATATATATATATATATAGTAGCAGTAACTTTCATGGGAACTCGTTTAGAAGTTGACAAAGACATTTAGATCTAGATTCTGAAGTACTAGTCCTTTAGAAGTGACAGAATAAGAGAAAGGCTTGTGAGGGGTTTCCGCAATATATATATATATATATATATATATATATATATATATATATATATATATATATATATATATATATATATATTATATCTTTTACGACAACCAATTTTTTTTTTAAAAGATCGTCACATGACGCAATGAGAGTCGTAATTACCACGTCTGTGGACTTCAGTTCCGATCGTGGTGTTGTGTATGAGTCAACAGACGACAAAAAAAAAAAAAAAAAGAAAAGCCACAGGAATTTCGCCGAGGATGGTTGATCTTGTCTTCATCTTGAAGACCGTAGGGAGCTCCACAGTGGTGCTACAGGGGGGACAATATCCTGTCTGCGAACCCTGTCGGAGGAGGCAGTGCACACGGACGAACACTGGTCGTCAGCGTTGACCACTCCGAAGTGTGTGGCAAGCTCTCGCTCTAAATTCGCAATCAACAGAAATGAGTAAAAGGTTATTACGTCAAGGTCCACGTACATAGTGAGAGTGTAATTGCTCTCTTAAAAGAGATAGTCTCAGCACGTGAAAGAAGGCGTTAAAGATTGGCCGTTCGATGTTGTTTGACGTTGACGGCCTTAATCACCCTGGTAGTTGACAGGCACTGAACCCCAGGTAACGAACCAACCAGCAGCCTTGAATTTGATCGACACAATTATACACGTGTAAGACTTGTTGTGAAACACTTGGGTCTCAAAAAAACACGTACTTCCATCACAGCTCAGTCGATGCACAGGTAACGTACGGCTGTGGAATGGCCTCACCACACCAGAACGTACCACCAGAAGGTGACTTGGATCCGACTCACTTTGAGCCCGAAACGTACACGGAGAAGGATAATGAACCCTCAACTTTAAGGTAGGAATCCTCTTAGGAGCAAAATACGAGGTTTCCCAACGAAGGGAGGGCGGCGGGGGGGAAATGGTGTACCAGATACGTCGTGCCAGTGAGGTAGAAATGCCTCACAGTTGCTGTTAGACAGAGGCGTCGTGTCTACAGAACACGGACGCTTGAATCAAGCTTATAAAGGCCGCCTGTGGCTCACTTAACAAAGGAAGATAAATCTGTGTCACACGAACTGAAAAAAAGATCGACTCTCTATGAAAAGGAGACAATGGGGGTAAAAAATAGAGCAAATACCCATTAACGAGGAAAAACGGCCCGTTAGTGAGAAAGAAAAAGGCCATTAATGAGGAAAGATTATAACGAAGTTCATCTTCAAGGGATAAACGAGCGAAGCTTCTGACCCATCTAGCAGTGATATCCTCGTGTGTTGTAACGTGGTCACCAGATCTTGTCACAGCTTCCCCGTGTGTTGTAACGTGGTCACCACACCACCAGGTCTTGTCACAGCTTCCCCGTGTGTTATAACGTGGTCACCACACCACCAGGTCTTGTCACAGCTTCCCCGTGTGTTATAACGTGGTCACCACACCACCAGGTCTTGTCACAGCTTCCCCGTGTGTTGTAACGTGGTCACCACACCACCAGGTCTTGTCACAGCTTCCCCGTGTGTTGTAAGTGGTCACCACACCACCAGGTCTTGTCACAGCTTCCCCGTGTGTTGTAACGTGGTCACCACACCACCAGGTCTTGTCACAGCTTCCCCGTGTGTTGTAACGTGGTCACCACACCACCAGGTCTTGTCACAGCTATGCTATCTTGAGAGAAGTAACTCTCAGAACACTACTGCGTAAACTTGATTCACGCAACACCACTTGGTAAACCTGACGGACGCAACTACACCACACAAAACTAAATCGCTTAACCCCATTACATAAAAACTGACCCGCATCCCCACCACATAAATCTGACTCACACAGCCAGCCCCACTGCATAAAGGAGAAAGAACAACTTGTCATTAAAACTACCGGTCAGTACCACAAACATGAGACATTAATTTGAAGTTATGAGACTTGAGAAACGACATTATTCGAGTCGGTATTATTTACACAACCCGGAGCAACACGGCCTCAGTGCGATCCAACTGAAGAATAGACAAAAAAAAAAAAAAATGCTGATGTTATTTTACGTAGAAGACTTTGCAACATCCCATGGCAAAAAGGGAATAGATTATCGAAAAATACAAGTGTACAATGGGAAGATGGGATCTTTCACGGTATTGACGACCATATGCATATCACGGTGTTGTAAACAAGAGATTCTGCTGCTCTCTTTCTCTCGGTAGAAGTAGATTCCTTTAAGGAAGAGTACCCAGTCCTCTAACTCCTGCTCGTCATGACATCTAGCATATGTAAACACAGGCTATATCCGGCTTCGTTTACTCATTGCCGGATGATGCCAGATACATTGCGAAAAGCTCGTATGTTGTAGACACAGATGGACTTAAGAGTCATCATTTAGTCATGTCTTTCATCTAACTCGATGGGAGAGGGAAGGGGCTCACGAGTATAGTTTTTTGGTTCATTACTACGAAGTAAACAAATGTACGTGAGTCCTGGCTCTGGGAGTATCTACGCCCGAAGAGCTTCGCTTCGCCCGGCGCAACAGGGCAAACCGTTGGCTCTTTCAAGTACGATGATGGGCTGGATTTGGCGAACCTCCTGGGTCGAGGGGAGCCGGACTGACTCGTGGGATAACAGTCTCCTTTCATGCCCGATGAAATTTTACAGTTAGAATACAAGCGAAGATCGTCCACTGTCCTTATTTGAATTCGCAGAAGAAACCTTAGATCTTGGGAAGGATTGGAAACACACAGACTTTACGCTCAGGAACGTAGACGGAAAGAAGCATTTATTACACGAGAGGAGAAAAACAAATCCCAGAATGAATAGTGTCCATTCTACAATAAAGGTCATTGGAAATGCGTACCATCCCAAGGAGGAGAGCGTGTACGCTACTGTGTCAATACTTTCTCTTTCAAGTAATGTTTCGCCATCGAACATCGTACCATCAGTCCAATCTTTTACCCATATGTCTTGTTCATAATTTACGCAGTTTTCATCATGTTTCCTTTCGTTGATAATTTAGGAGAGTGTTGTGTGTGTGTTTTTTTTTTTTTTTAAGACGATATTACGACACGAGACACAATAATGTAGATGGTTATAATGTAGGAAACCATGTGTTGCTGCCGCCCGGCCTTAAGCGACACTAGCGCACCTATCTTGGAATTTGGAATCATTCACGGGAAGATGGCTGGCCAGAGTTCAGGCTGCTCGTCCCATCATAATGATTAATGTCTGCTCCTGACACAACCTGAAGGCCGTGGGCAACTTTTTTTTCTTACATGGAACACGTCACACACACACACACACACACACACACACACACACACACACACACACACACACATATATATATATATATATATATATATATATATATATATATATATATATATATATATATATATATATATATATATATATATATTCCTATGAATCCACGGGGAGATTGAAACACGATAAGTTAACAAGTGCACTTTCGTGTAATAATCACTTCATCAAGGGAGACACAAGAGAGAAATATAAGTCAGTTGATATACAACGAAGAGACGTAGCTAGGACGCCATTTGGTAAACAATTTGGTAAACAATATACATATTACGAACATGTGTGTGTGTGTGTGCGTGTGTATGCCCCTTTGTGTGTTTACGGTGTGAGTGATACTTAATGTAGGATGGCAGAGAAGGGGGCCAGGGCCTCCGTTATCTCGGCTTAGGTTTCCCTCCCCTGGCCGGGTCACCAATTCAGGCACTCTCAACCCTTAGGCTTGCCGTCTTTCCCATACCCGAGGAACCAGATGGCCGAGGTCAAGAGCAGGGATCATGCTGGGCCATTGATTCCAGTCACCCTCAACACTTGGATCTTACATTTCTCCCTCGTCCGAGGCACCAGGTGACTGAGGGTCAAGACAGGTGGTCAGCTAGGAAATATGGCTTCTTGTATATCGTCGTTACGTTAGGACAGAAGGAGGTTGGGCCTTAGGCAAGACGTAGGGCGGACCTAAGACCCTCCAGCCAACCAGGAGTGGCACCATGAGCCACCCTCCTCCAATCACAACTGGACCTTAGACCTCTAGCCAATCAGGAGTGGCACTCTGGGTCACCCTTCACCAATCCCACCTGAGACTCGGGCAGCAGGGTGAAGCAGGCCGCTCCTGGCTCGCTCCTCCCTTCAATAAAAACCTCTGATGCCCGCTGAGCCGTAGTTCCTCTCTACCCCACAGGCCCAGCCTACGATCAGTGTAAAGTGGCACTGTACGAAACTCTACGGTGTTGCACTGCCTCTGTCATTTAGGTTCGAGTGTCATAGAGTATTGTAACATGTCATAGAAGTGTCCAGCGAATAAGTGTATGTTGAACCGTGTTGCTAGAGTCAAATTGTCATCAAGGTAAGAGATCTCCTGGTTTGAAATCTTACCTAGAGAACTCCTAGTTTGACATCTTACCTAGAATATTGAACTCGTGTTCAGTGTTAACGTAAGTGATTTGTACTTGATTAATGTGCTCTTGTTATTTTGTACTCTCTATTTCTTGTATTATAAGTAGTTTTCATACTGGTCGTTGATTTAATGCCATAATTCTTAAGATAATGTTATCCCTGTGCGTTGTTGACGATCCTTCCCAGTAGGAGGATTCGTAACAATATATATATATATATATATATATATATATATATATATATATATATATATATATATATATATATATATATATATTCTTTTCTTTCTTTCAAACTATTCGCCATTTCCCGCGTTAGCGAGGTAGCGTTAAGAACAGAGGACTGGGCCTTTGAGGGAATACCCTATTTTTTGACGGGTTGGTTTCGAGGTGGTCGCCACCGGTAAGACGTATGTGGACACAGGCACTTGACATTTCACGAGGATCTGTCTCCTGTGGGTGTAGAGGGCGCGGGTCTCCGGCTGACTGATGTTAGGGGTAGGCTAATGTCGAGGGAGGTGGTGCCTCTCCGTTTAGGGCTTGGTACGGTATATTGATTTAATTGTTGTAACGTCTCACTTTCTCTGTACTTCAGTACCTTGTAATAGTAGACCATATATATATATATATATATATATATATATATATATATATATATATATATATATATATATATATGGGGATAGGGGAGAAAGAATACTTCCCACGTATTCCCTGCGTGTCGTAGAAGGCAACTAAAAGGGGAGGGAGCGGGGGGCTGGAAATCCTTCCCTCTCGTTTTTTTTTTTCTTAATTTTCCAAAAGAAGGAACAGAGAAGGGGTCTAGGTGAGGATATTGCCTCAAAGGCCCAGTCCTCTGTTCTTAACGCTACCTCGCTAATGCGGGAAATGGCGAATAGTTTGAAAGAAAAAAAAGTATATATATATATATATATATATATATATATATATATATATATATATATATATATATATATATGTATATATATATATATATGTATATATATATATATATATATATATATATATATATATATTTCACATGACGTAGTGATCATGCTGCATGACCTCAGCCGTGTAGACCTGCTTGATAACCTGGACTGCCTTGTTTCATCACCTGTACAATCTGTGGAGTAACGCCAGTATTTGGTTTCGCAACTTTTCCAGTTCCCAGGACCAGTTCCCAGTTGTCTCTGTCTCTTTGTTCCACAACGCGGACAGGTGTTCCAGCAGCAGCTGGACACTTCCCGAGGCATAGTGTTTCGTTCCATCGTATTGAACGCTTGCCAAGGGGGGAGGGGGTAATTGGTGCCAGTTTTGTTCCACCAGTATGGTGCTTCGTTCCACCACTTGAACACTTCTGGTCAATACTTGAACACTTCTGGTCAATACTTGAACACTTCTGGTCAATACTTGAACACTTCTGGTCAATGTTTGAACACTTCTGGTCAATACTTGAACACTTCTGGTCAATACTTGAACACGTATGGTCAATACTTGAACACTTCTGGTCAATACTTGAACACGTATGGTCAATACTTGAACACGTATTGGTCAATATGGTGCTTTGTCCCACCGCTCGGACAATCCGTTTTTAAGCTATCACGATGCCTCTTTCTCCACCTTGAGTGAACCGTCTTTGCTCAAGAGTTGTACATGATTCCATGGCGTCCCTAGGAACAACATGTCTGGAAGAACACGGTAGAGAATCAGGGGTAATTTATGACTGAGTTATGTAATGGCAGTGGTTTAGCGCGACCGTGAATGGCTGGGATTTTAATGGGTGGCTCCCGGTCAAACATACATGCGTGGGGCAGGAGACTCTTCCCCCGGGACCATTGCAAGAACGGTTTTGAATGTGTGTTGAGGTTTTCTACCCGTCCTTGCTGAGCCAGTGGTGGCGTCTTGGCGATGGGTCGTCTTCAATCACCAACCTTGGCTGGTACGAGGGAACACAACGTGAGATGCAAGACGTCATTTGGTACGTGTGATTTAGGAGAGCTGTGTGCCACTCGTCCGCCGACGGGGCTCGAACACTGCCAGGGATCCGACGAGGGAAGAGGCACCTGGAAGGAGGCGTTGCCCTCGGAAGATCAGGCCAGATACTTCTGGTCAGCGAGTAGCGGTGGGCTGGCTGGCAGGGCAACCATTACCCTAGGGTGTGGCACAGTCGTACACAGGCTTGGTGGGATGTTATGTTCATCACCTCCCCCCACCATCACACATTACATCACCCCTGACCTGGAATGTTTGAGCGCGGAAGGTTGCGTCGTTCGCCGCAGTACGTACGACCCGAAGAGAATGTTCCCAGCCAGTAGATCTAAGGCATTCCTTTGCTTTGGGGACGAGGAGGAGGAGGAATCCCTCCTCCTCCTCCTTTTGTGGGCAGGGGTCCAACGTGCTCCTCATATTAACCCCAAGATGACTGAGGAGAGAGAGAGAGAGAGAGAGAGAGAGAGAGAGAGAGAGAGAGAGAGAGAGAGAGAGAGAGAGAGAGAGAGGATTAGCCTCATTCTTTCCTCCCTAATTCCTCCCACCTCACTAGAATTATGCTATCTGTTCACCTTTTCTATGATATCCATCCCAAAACTCCCATCCATCCACCTACCACCTCCCTCCCCTCCGACTCATCATCCACTCAGTCCTCTCCCCTCTCCACTCCTCCACCACCACCACCACTGTAGGTCTTCCATGCCTGCACCACCTCCCAGCCTCCATTTCCGACATTCCTCTCATGGAGTCATCTCCAGTCCTGTACTTCCCCGCCACCTCTCCTTCCACTCCTCTCACGTTCACTCCGCCTTTCCACTCCTTTGCCTGTCCCCTCCCTCAACCTCCCCACCTTCTCCACTCGTTTGACATTCGTTTCACCTTTCCAGCCTTCGTCTCAAGTGCCTACCTGCCTTAACACTCTTACCTTACCTTACGTTACCCTACGTTACCTTACTGACCTTACTTTACCTTACCTTACCTTACTTAACCTTACTTTACCTTACCTTACCATACCTTACCTTACCATACCTTACTTCACCTTACCTTACTTTACCTTACCATACCTTACTAAACCTTACCTTACCTCACCTCACCTTACCTTACCTTACCTTACCTTACGTATACACGGCTGCGTGAACTTAAGCTGTACCACCGCTTAGTCTACTTCCAAGCTTACTTCTCAAGGGCCTGATCTACCCGACTGTTCGATGCTGCAGGGCCCAACCATGCACCGTCAGGATGACTTAGTGTGACTCTTACAGAAATCCCCGGGACCATCCAGTGGTCGACCGTGTATCTACCAGCTGGAGGCTGAACACACCAATACCCCACCCTTGCTATTTCTTTTCCTTTTTTCCTACACTTAACATGTCCCGCGTTGTTTCTGGTCTTCACTGGTCCTAAACCGCACTCTCTCTGTCCAGCCTGTCAGTCCAGGAAGGGGGGGGGGTGGGGGGTACGTTTGTAAGTAGGTTAGGAAAAGGGTCTTCCACGAATTTTGGTCACAGGTACAATGTTATTATTACGATGGTTGATCGCGTTCTGGGAAATGCACTCTCAGGGCTTTCAGCCGGACCCAGTGATAATGTAGAGGTTTGGCTGAAATGCTGATGGCAACAGATGAAAGAGGTTTTTGAACGATTGTTTTGGCTGGATAGCTTCCAGCGGCCGTGTATGTGTGTGTGTGTGTGTGTGTGGGTGGGTGGGTGGGTGGGGAGGTGTCGTCACATACAAGTATTTCTGTCAGGAGAAAGCGGTTGCTTTGGACACTGTGACATTAGTCTTACCCGTTCTGAAGGTCCTCAGTACCTGATGCATTGGTTACGACGATTTAAAAAGGAAAAAGAAAAATCCTCTGTTTTGGTCTTCAAAAACGGGAGGTGATCCAGCGATATTTGTTGTGGTCTTCAAAAGGGGGAGGTTGTCGAGCGTTATTTGTTGTGGTCTTCGTGGAGAACCACTGAAAGACCTGGTTGATGTGTCTGCCGGTTTTGGGATGCCCTCGGTCGATGATGTAAGACTTGATAATGCTATTTCGAGTGCTATCCACAGAGTTGTACGGGAGCCGGCTGTCTCTTGTTCTTAACTATGGAGGCAATAGATTTCGTACAGTCAACTGTTACTCTTTGTGAACGTTTTGTGGGTGAACGTACAGACTCTTGAGACTTGAGGAGTATTCGTGGTGCGCGCACTGTTTTGTGTGGGGTCTCTTCAAGTGGACACACTCTGGCCAGACGCCCCCGCGAAGTCTGTGGAAGCGACACCAACCATCTGTTAGCGTCAAATGCTTCTCTTGATGTTAACTTACTGACCGGTCTATCCGTGAGACGCGATGGGCCGGCTGCAACTCCCGTGTTCTCCCAGGTCGGGCCAGTCTGTTGGATTTTATACCGTCGTCTACGTTTTCCGTAAAACTCTTACAGAAAAGGTTTATGACGTGTGTTACTTGTAGAACTAACCTCATGTTTTTTTTTTTTTATCGCCGTTTTCTTTCTCTGGGTATAGGGGAACGATGACGGCATTATTTTTTTTTATTTAAATGCTCGAGACGATGACAATGTGTCAAAATTTTTCCCTAAGTAACTGTTGAATCTGTTCCAGGGATTGTCGTTTCTCGCATTGCTTTTAAGATCAAGAGAGAGAGAGAGAGAGAGAGAGAGAGAACTCCAGACGTCTTATCACCTGGCCGAGAATGCATAGGGATACTGTCTTTGGCCTGTCTCAGATGCGGTGGACCAGAGCAGAAGTGGTTGAGGCGTGAGGACGGTTTGAGGAGGAATTCTCTATCTCTCTCGTACTGACTCTCTTGAGAACATCCATCCGTCCGCTAAATACTGACCGTGTTCTGCTGACTGGAAATGTCGCGCGTTTGGAGTGTTGTCGTCGTCCCGCATAGGGATCTAGCTAGATTCCCTTTGTGTGTGTGTGTGTGTGTGTGTGTGTGTGTGTGTGTGTGTGTGTGTGTAGAGAACCGACGCTGGACGTAGCCTCCGACTCCTGTCTATCTCTGCACAAGCCAAAGGTTCCTTGTTAGTTCTCCTGTATGAGTATTGCAGCGTATTTTGTGCTCCTTGTGCGTCCCCACACCCACCCGATTTCGAAGAGACGTTTTCGGTGTTTGGTTAGCGGCTGCCTAGTCGTTGTCTAACCGCTAGCCATCCAGTCCCGTGACTGCTGGTATCCCTCTCCCCTTTTAAGAGTCTTTTAGATCAGTGGTCTATCCCTGTGCCTACCCACGTCTTGCCCTCCGCTCGTGCGACACTCATTCCACCAGTGCGCAACGTACAATCCTGCTCATTCCACTCGTGCGCAACGTACAGCCTGCCCATTCCACTCGTGCACACGTAGTACAGTCCTGCCCATTCCACCTATGTACATGTAGAAGAGTCTGCCCATACCATCTCTGTAAACGTAGGAGGACAGTCCTGCCCATTCCACCCGTGTACACGTAGTACAGTCCTGCCCATTCCACACGTGCACACGTACAGTCCTGCCCATTCCATCCGTGCACACGTAGTACAGTCCTGCCCTGCCTGCCTTGCTGGCGCGTGGTTGTGGTGGCGGCGGTCAACACCCCACCTGACCCCTGGCTGGCCCACAAGCACCTCCGCCTCCCCGGTCGCTGACCTCACTACCCTCCACCCACCAGTAACCTTCCCACCCTCTCCCACACTCCACATCTGCCAGTCATATAGTTCTCCCATCCATAAATTTATTCTCCCCAGACTCCTTCTTCTTTACATCTGACTTTTATATACATGACTTCCTACACCCCGGCTTGACCCGCCCCTTCCCTCCTCCACTCCAGTCCACTCACCCCCACCTGCTAAAAATGTCTTGTCTCCTCATCTCTTCCTCCTGATTCCACCCACGTGTGCTCCCTGCGCCCCAGACCCAATCCTGCACCTGTGTCCACCGCCAGCCTGCAGCAGGCCCCTGGTCCGTGCCAGTGGCCTCTGTCCCAACCCGCCGTTCCTCCCGGCACCGCACACATGACCCCATAAACGGTTCGTCAGATACACAGCGTTGCATAATGTTGGCCTAGGTTAGGTTGGCTGCGGCATGTGGAAACTCGCTGGCACCAAAGACCCTCAAACATCAATATATATATATATATATATATATATATATATATATATATATATATATATATATATATATATATATATATATATATATATATATATCACTTACTGACGCCATTGTAGGACAAGAACAAGAATCCTTCGGTGTCCTCTGGAGATAATTCAAACCGCTCCATCCTAAACTTAGCCTCACCGGCCTGGTCATCATCCACCCTGTGAAAAGCAAACATAACAAGACTACAGACCACACCAAGCAGAGCACTCAGAGCAATTACCGGCTGCATAGAAGACATAAACACCCAACACCAACACAACATTATTAAAGCTCACCCAGGACAGTCCCATCTCAAGATACTCGACAGCCAGTTCTTTGCATTAGCA
>NC_092239.1:6530819-6748319 GCF_036320965.1 Panulirus ornatus
TCTTTTGCTTAAGTCTTTTGATAACTATTAAGCTAACTAATGTAGCTGGGTGCTATCTCTTTCACTTTCAAATTCAATAAAGATAGATTTGAACAAATAAGTCATGGGACATTTGAAAAGGCTTGATATGGAAAATGATATAAAATCAAACAAACATCGGAGTTCAAGGGGTCACCATAAACGAGAAACTAGAATTCAAAAAGCATATCGACAGGATGGTGCTGTCATGCCAAGTGATGAATGACAGTGAAAACTATCTCAGCATGAAATGGAAACTAAAGATGAAAATGTTAAAAGTATATAAAAGCAAAAGTGAATACTGCTGTGTTGTATTGTGACCATACAAACAAACTGAAGTAAGCAGGCTAGAAAAAATTCAGAAATACTCATGAGCAAAATTAAGGGGTTGGAACATATGAACTATCATGAGAAGTTGAAAGAACTGTAACCTTACAGCCTTGAAAGAAGAGAAAACTACACGATAATCTATGCATGACAAGATATTGAGGGGATGAAGGAATTTATTATGAGAGAAAAATCATCTCAGCAGACAGTATAGGTACTGTTATTTAGTTTCCAAAAACGTTGGTATGAATATACCAAAAATGTGTTAGAAATAAACAGAGCCCTGAAAGATGAAGAGATATGCATGCAGTGCAGTACATTATCTCAAAATTAAAAGCATTCTTGGAACAGTGACAAATATTCAAAAGTAAGCTTGTTATATTAAGCTAGGTGCTAGGTGTTCAGTGAGTGTTACATGTTAGCTCTGTCTTTTGGTAAAATCTCATCTTAGGTACTCTGTAGGTAGGCAGGTCCCTTCTCTCTTACATTTTCTTAAAAGTCACTCTTATCATGAAAATCCAGTTAGCATATTAATTTCCTTCTATGGCAGACTGCAAGTAAGCACCCATTAATTACCTTTTTTTTTGTATAAATTTTGGGGAAAGTCTTGTTGAACTTTGTTATTATAGTCAAGGCAGTATGTTTGGAATTATCAACATACTTATGTAGATATGCCTCAATAGCTCACCTTACCATACTTATAGCTTACTGCCTGATATCAGTATAGTTATTTGCCTATAGCCAATCAGTCTTTATTCTTTAAGTTCTGAAAGTAGTATTTGGTTCCTTGCAGGATTGTCATTATATACAGTTTTGCCTTCTTTTTTTGCAGAATTCAAATGTCGAAATTCTAAGTTGCTTTCCTTCTGCTTGTTTGATAAGATATTTGTAAAATCCTTTGTTTAAACTGATAATCACGTTTCTTCTTTGCAGTTGGTGACAAGATTCCAGCAGATCTTCGCCTGATCAAGATCTATTCAACAACTTTGCGCATTGATCAGTCTATCCTGACTGGCGAGTCAGTTTCTGTTATCAAGCATACTGATCCTATTCCTGATCCCAAGGCTGTCAACCAGGTTAGTCCCTTCCTTAGTCTCTTTCTCATTAATGAGACTTTTTTGACAATGATATTCTTTTATTTTGAGTGGCATAATCTTTTCACCAGGATCAGAGTTTTTGAGGCTTTAAAATATTTACTCCACTCAGGAGCGCTGATCTTGTCTCATGTTCTTGATGTAATTCCCCTCCAAGCTCTCTGTAATACTAGTCTTTATATTCCCAAAGTAACAGGGAATATTACCCCTTTGATGTTCTTTTGTTCTAGTGTTCAGTGTTTACTAACAATGAAATGCATTTCCTTATTAACAATAGTTTCTTTATCAAACCTTAGTGAGCAGACTTTGCCAAGTGATCATACACCATATTGAGATTAACATAAGAGGTTACCAGATGAATTCATGTCATAACAGAGTTAGATGGTAGTTTATATTTTTAGATTTAAGAATTAGCAAATAAGCTAAAGTAACTACCTGTGATTAAGCATTGGTGCAAACCTTATTCATTTTACAAGCACGCAGACATGGATGGGGCGAGTATAGCTCGTGCCATTATCCAGGTAAAGAGTTCAAAATCTACTTTTAGTCCCGTAGTCCTTTACTTGTAAATATTCAAATTGTGTGCTAGTAAGCCTACTGTCTGGTCACTACTACTTGCATTGTCATTCTACCTTTTTCACCACATCTGCAAACTTCGTGTTATATAATGTGTAAGGGATGAATTTTTATTATTCACTGAGAGGAAATTGGTGTACACAAGAGTCTGTACCATAGAAGAAATATGTTATAAGTGATACTGAGAGCTATTATTTCGTTTCAAAACTTGAGGTTGATGAATAAACAAAACATACAGTTCATATGATAGATTAGTTCCTATTATACTATCCATATTTTAGTGTATTCCTCCCTAATACATATTTGGCCATCTTAAACATGGATTCCACAAATGCTCTGTGCAACTTGCCAATAATTATATAACTTGCTAGATATTTAACCCTCTAACCACTCAGAATGTACTTTTACATCAGTCTATGCAACTGCTCCACACATACTTGAACACATTGAGATTTCCTGCAACAGTTTCAAGGCTTGAGTTTTGGATAGGGATAGGGGGTAGTGCCTATGGGTGCTGAAAACCTTCACAGGTCAGTCACTCTCAGTTACCGTGAGAGGGATATGCATTTTGTGTTGATGTGGCCGCTATTGCCAAGTTTTGTTGGTAGGTATTACTGATAAAGTACAATATATGTGATTTATATTAATCACAATAGTAAAAGCAATATGATAATTGTTCCATTAGTATATGAAGTAGAAAAAAGTAGATGTTAAAACATGTAGAAGCACTATTCATTGTTATGCTATATATGATGGCAGTAGTGCAGCTGCTTGTCCATGTTTTAGCTAGGCTAAATTTACTTTTATATCGTTTATCTCTCATTCAGTAAGGGGAAAATATTTTTCATGAGTAGAAAATGTAGCACAGGCATGGAAAGGAAACTTGATTGTGAGGTTAGAGGGTTAATACCCCAATATGCTTCTGCATTCTTTCATTAATTTTTATGCACTTCCCGGAATGCATGTAAAGTTGAATTTTATTTTTTTGTGGCACTGATGATTATTGTACCAGCCCATGTACTGTGAGCATGTTTTTAGAATCTAGTTTTTATCTGGTTTTGAATGTGTGTAATTTAATGCTCTCATAAGTACATCCATTGATTTGAGTAGACTTTTTTTCATGAGTCTGATTAGCTTTGTGTGTTTGCTTTGGTTGATTGGGAATGCTTCAACCATGGTGATGTTAGATAATTTTATTGTGTTCAGTTTAAGAAATGACAAATTAGAATTAGTTTATTACAGGAGTACATCACTGAACTTATTATTAATTAGGATGGTCCAAGAAAAGTATGTATTATGATATAATGAAGCTTTCGCCATAGCAGTATTAAAACTTTATTTTAGAATATTAGAATATGAAACACGTATCCTGCTCACTCAGTTAAAGATCAAATGGTTTACATATGAGCAAATGTTTGCAGCAGATTAGACAAAGCTTTGAGGTAATAAACTTAAGGAAAAAGTAGGGTTAGGTTACGTTATGTGTAGGATTCATTTCTTTACTTCAGATAGTCTTTCTATATCTCTCTTCAGTAGGTGTTAGGGAATTATCAACTAGAGATATTACCAGTATTACCTGTTAAATTATCAGGAGGATTAGTGATAGCTGTGCGGTGAAGCAGCACTTCAGTAGTTGTCAGGTTTCACTCTTTTTGGCTCAGGTTGCTGTCTTTTCTGTCTGCCTCACCCATATGTGGGCTGTTGGCATTTAGTTCACAAACAAACAATCTCCCATCTCACACATAACACTTGACTACACAGTCTCTCTCTCTCTCTCTCTCTCTCTCTCTCTCTCTCTCTCTCTCTCTCTCTCTCTCTCTCTCTCTCTCTCTCTCTCTCTCTCTCTCTCTCAGTGAGAAAGAAAGTTATTAGATCTCCAAGTGTACCAGAGAAAATATAGAAAATTAATTGAATATATATATGGGAGCTCAGCCAGGAAACTTGAACAGCAATTCAGTAAATTACCAAGAGAAATAAGAAACAAGTATTGAACATTTAAAACAGAACTTGATATGGTTGAAATGAATCCATATGAACCCAGTGTTGATAATTAAGTAATAATAATAATGTAATGCATGTGGCAGTAGAAAGGAATGGTTGTACTCATCAAGCAAGGCATGCCATTTTGGCAAAGCTTCATCATTAGAACACATAGGAAGATACACTCTCCTACTCTCTCTCTCTCTGTCTTATGAAGATGTACTTTTGGTTGTACCGCAAGGGGTGGTATTAGCTTCAATACTTTTTGTAATCATGATTTCAGACATAGATTGTATATGAAAGAAGACATCTTTAGGTATTCTGCAGATTGTATGAGAAGAAATAAGACTAAGTACAGAAAACCATGTGAAGTTGTCTACAGATGGGGAGAAGAGAACCTCATGGAATTTAATGAGGAGAAATTTGAGCAGATAAGTCATGGAGTGATTAACAATACAAATTTGCCTTCTTACACCCTACAAGTAAAGAAATAGCCAGAATATATCAGACTTAGGAGTGACGTTTAATGAAACGCTGGAATTCAAGGAACACATTGACAAAATAGTGCTTTCAAGCAGAAAAATAACAAGTGGGAAGATAATGAGACCTTTCACAAGAAGAGACAGAAAACTAATGATGAAAATGTCCTCTGACATTTACTCTCTTATATGGTCACCAGTGAAACGGATTGAAATACTTTAAACAAGTTAGAAGAGTGAAGACACCTACCACACACATCTAGAGTATATGCATTACCCCAAGAGTCTGAAAGAAATGAAATCACAAGCTTAGAGAAAAGAATAGATACATGATGATATACACATTATAGCAAATAAAAGGCATAAAGGTTGTGTTTTAAAAAGATACAGCAATGAAGATACAGAATTATCATGTAAAATGATTCCTGGGAACATGATAAAAGGACTCGAAAACAAAGAAAATATGAATGCCTTGTAAGAAAAGTTTTTTTTTTTTTTCTTCTTTTTTTTTTTTTTTTGTCGCTGTCTCCCGCGTTTGCGAGGTAGCGCAAGGAAACAGACGAAAGAAATGGCCCAACCCACCCCCATACACATGTATATACATATGTCCACACACGCAAATATACATACCTACACAGCTTTCCATGGTTTACCCCAAACACTTCACATGCCCTGATTCAATCCACTGACAGCACATCAAGCCCAGTATACCACATCGATCCAATTCACTCTCTTCCTTGCCGTCCTTTCACGCTCCTGCATGTTCAGGCCCCGATCACACAAAATCTTTTTCACTCCATCTTTCCACCTCCAATTTGGTCTCCCACTTCTCGTTCCCTCCACCTCCGACACATATATCCTCTTGGTCAATCTTTCCTCACTCATTCTCTCCATGTGCCCAAACCATTTCAAAATACCCTCTTCTGCTCTCTCAACCACGCTCTTTTTATTTCCACACATCTCTCTTACCCTTACGTTACTTACTCGATCAAACCACCTCACACCACACATTGTCCTCAAACATCTCATTTCCAGCACATCCATCCTCCTGCGCAGAACTCTATCCATAGCCCACGCCTCGCAACCATACAACATTGTTGAAACCACTATTCCTTCAAACATACCCATTTTTGCTTTCCGAGATAATGTTCTCGACTTCCACACATTTTTCAAGGCTCCCAGGATTTTCGCCCCCTCCCCCACCCTATGATCCACTTCCGCTTCCATGGTTCCATCCGCTGCCAGATCCACTCCCAGATATCTAAAACACTTTACTTCCTCCAGTTTTTCTCCATTCAAACTTACCTCCCAATTGACTTGACCCTCAACCCTACTGTACCTAATAACCTTGCTCTTATTCACATTTACCCTTAACTTTCTTCTTTCACACACTTTACCAAACTCAGTCACCAGCTTCTGCAGTTTCTCACATGAATCAGCCACCAGTGCTGTATCATCAACGAACAACAACTGACTCACTTCCCAAGCTCTCTCATCCCCAACAGACTTCATACTTGCCCCTCTTTCCAAAACTCTTGCATTCACCTCCCTAACAACCCCATCCATTAACAAATTAAACAACTATGGAGACATCACACTATCCTGCCGCAATCCTACATTCACTGAGAACCAATCACTTTCCTCTCTTCGTACACGTACACATGCCTTACATCCTCGATAAAAACTTTTCACTGTACAGTAGATATTATTCATTGCAATATCAGTGATGCTATATGCTCACCATTTCCTTCAACTTTGTCATTTTGTTTATGAAATATGAATAGCTTTTCATGCTCCTTTAGCAGTCACAATTTGAATAATTGCCAACATCACTTTGCATTTGTTTGTCATAATGCAAGTGATGTGCTGCCTTCATCTTGGCTTCATTTGAATTAAAGCCCTCAGAGTTTTCCCTTGCTTCCTTGCCATTAACCATAGTTACAGAACACAATTTTTGCCTTATGATTTTGCAAGGTCCCTTTGTGTTGCTGTCTCATTCAGTTGCCAGACACCATATAGCATTTTTGATACTGAAGGCCTTCTTTAGAGCAGCAACACCACCGTTACTAGAGCTTTTCACAAAATAGTGTAAAGAAACTGTTGCTGTTGTGGCATTTATTTGATGTAATAATGTAATAGCTCCCTGGTCTTTTAGCAGAATTGATGATGTGCAACTGTGGGTAGATAATTAGGGAAGAAATTGTCAGCCTCTAATTGTTTCATAGGGAAGCAAGCTGTACATTTGTCCAAAAGAAGCACTGTTTTGCAGTCCACAGCCAACCTAACTTTATGGCAGTATGCACAAGCCTCGGGGATAGATTGATTATGGAATCAATTACTTGTGATCTCCTGAATTATCCATGCACATTTGTTGGCTTCATGTAGAACCACCATGATTTTTATCCCTTTATAAATCATGGGGCTTTTCACTTATTCCAATAACCAAGAGTTATTCATATTTTTTTTTTTTTTATTATTATACTTTGTCGCTGTCTCCCGCGTTTGCGAAGGTAGCGCAAGGAAACAGACGAAAGAAATGGCCCAACCCCCCCCATACACATGTATATACATACGTCCACACACGCAAATATACATACCTACACAGCTTTCCATGGTTTACCCCAGACGCTTCACATGCCTTGATTCAATCCACTGACAGCACGTCAACCCCGGTATACCACATCGCTCCAATTCACTCTATTCCTTGCCCTCCTTTCACCCTCCTGCATGTTCAGGCCCCGATCACACAAAATCTTTTTCACTCCATCTTTCCACCTCCAATTTGGTCTCCCTCTTCTCCTCGTTCCCTCCACCTCCGACACATATATCCTCTTGGTCAATCTTTCCTCACTCATCCTCTCCATGTGCCCAAACCACTTCAAAACACCCTCTTCTGCTCTCTCAACCACGCTCTTTTTATTTCCACACATCTCTCTTACCCTTACGTTACTCACTCGATCAAACCACCTCACACCACACATTGTCCTCAAACATCTCATTTCCAGCACATCCATCCTCCTGCGCACAACTCTATCCATAGCCCACGCCTCGCAACCATACAACATTGTTGAAACCACTATTCCTTCAAACATACCCATTTTTGCTTTCCGAGATAATGTTCTCGACTTCCACACACACATATATATATATATATATATATATATATTAACGCAACCTCGCTAATGCGGGAGATGGCGAATAGTATGAAAAGAAAGAAAGATATATATATATATATATATATATATATATATATATATATATATATATATCCCTTGGGATAGGGGAGAAAGAATACTTCCCACGTATTCCCTGCGTGTCGTAGAAGGCGACTAAAAGGGAAGGGAGCGGGGGGCTGGAAATCCTCCCCTCTTGTTTTTTTTTGTTTTTCTCAAAGAGGGAACAGAGAAAGGGGCCAGATGAGGATATTCCCTCAAAGGCCCAGTCCTCTGTTCTTAACGCTACCTCGCTAACACGGGAAATGGCGAATAGTATGAAAGATATATTTATATATATATATATATATATATATATATATATATATATATATATATATATATATATATTTTTCCCCACCATGTGCCATTGTCTCCTCTATGCCAGCAAGTGTGTCATGGCAAACACTTCCAAAAGATACCCAACTCATCTGCATCATAAATCTGCCCAGGGCTAAGTTCCTCATCCTTCAGAAACTGCAAATTCATGTACATAATGTTCAGTAGCCTCTCTGTCAAAAAAGTTTTGTTCATCCGTAACTGTAGAAATGTGAATCCTATGCCTGTGTTTAAGCTTTTGCAGCCAACGTAGACAGCACTCACATGGAGAACTAATATTCAGATCAGAATGAAATTTTTTGGCTTTTTTGATAATGTGTCCCAGAAATAGGTGGACACCCTCCCCATGATTTTGCCAGAACCAATAATACAGCACATTATCTGTCATGGTCAGCAAACTTAGCACTCAGCAGTGTTATACACTCACTGATTCCTTTAACTTTGTTACTTTTTGCTTAGAATATGAATTGCTTTAAATGCTGCTTCTTGATAGTGTAAACTGTTTAGACTCCCATATCACCTCACAAAAACTTTTCAAAGCACCTATATCTTCTTTTTTCACCTTCACCACCTTTTCCAATATTGGAAGAGTAACATGTTTGTGGTTTGCTGCATTTCCCTCAATGGATGTATCATGAGGTCAAGATCTTTTCATAGATGTCATGTTTAGGGTTAAAAACAAATTTTACCTTGGGAATACCTGGGTTTGCTCAAAAGCACCTCTGCTGTTGGACTGAGTGTAAAATCTGGTAGGTGATGGGACCTGATGACCTGATAATATGGGAAAGCATAGTGTCTGAACATGCAAATAGCAAGTTCATAAGATATTTTCAACTCATTGTGATTCTAAGATTTTTCTTTTGGATGTAAGAGTCAACAAATCTTGAAAAATGTCTTTGGACTGATTTTGGACAGAGGGTGTTTCTAAACAATAAATTTATGAACTGGCCAAGTTACTATATATAGCATTCATTCCCACACCAGTAATATCAACACAAATACAACACAAACTAGAACACTAATTGGCACCAGATGTGCTCAAGAATGGGATTCCATAACATCTACAAGCAATATCTCTGCTCCTCTCTAAACTATGGCTTGCCTGTCTGATCTTCACCCACTCAAGGGCAAAAGTAACAAAGCTGCAAACACACTGAGTGGTACACATGGAACAGTCACTTGCTATCAAGCAACCACAGGTGCTCAACACCTGCACAGTGGAATAAAAATCTTCCCAGTACAGTCCCACCTCAGTGTGCTCTCCTCTCATTTTTATGATATCTGTGACAGGTTATGATGACTAACCACCCATCCTCAAGTAGAAATAGGAAGCTTGCCCTTCCCTCATACTTAAGCAACATCTGCTCACAGATCTCCCTACCCCCAGCAGATGTAGCACTGACAAAACACACATTTGGGGCCTGAACATACAGGAGAGTGAGAGGCGTGCAAGGAATAGAGTGAATTGGAATGATGTGGTATACCGGGGTTGACATGCTGTCAGTGGACTGAACCAGGGCATGTGAAACATCTGGGGTAAACCATGGAAAGGTCTGTGGGGCATGGATGTTGATAGGGAGCTGTGGTTTCAGTGCATTACACATGACAGCTAGAGACTGAGTGTGAACGAGTGTGGCCTTTTTTGTCTGTTTTTGTGGCGCTACTTTGCTGAAGCAGGGGATAGCGATGCTGTTTCCTGTGGGTTAGGGAAGTGCTGGGAATGGATGAAGGCAAGCAAATATGAATATATATGTGTGTGTGTATGTATATGTCTATGTATATATGTGTATATGTGCGTTTATGGGCATTTATGTATATATGTGTGTAAATGAGTGGATGGGCCATTCTTCGTCTGTTTCCTGGCACTACCTCGCTCATGTGGGAAACTGTGATCAAGGATATTAATGTACTCTGTTACCCCGAGACCTTTTTAAAGGCTCCTGCAGCCCAAGGCTGTGCTACTTCCCATCGCAGGGAAATGTAGACTTTGGAGTGAGAAGTTTTTTAACAAGGCTGTACTCCCATTAATACAACTTCGTCAAAGATGACTTTTCATATATTTTTAAGATCACTAGTTGACTCTGCAGCCTCTTGTCTTTTTCAACAGTCTCTTTGAAGTAATCATCACAGTACCATTCTTCTGGTTCTATTGTATTTTTTCTTACTCCATTAGTTGCAGCCTTTTTAACCATTCATTTGTCTCTGTGCGATATGTTTCACCTCTTTTACAGTATGATTATTACATGCATTCAGTAAGCATTCCTTTGTACAGAAGGTATTGCAACTATCCAGCCATCCAGTACTTTCTCTGAATACCTCTTTGCCATGCTGTCATATATATTGCATGAAAGCATAATAGACTTATATGAAATATATTGATATATAATGGTTCTTCATATAGGAACTAATAGATTCATATTTCGCTGTAGGACAAGAAGAACATCCTGTTCTCAGGGACAAATGTTGCTGCTGGAAAGGCTCGTGGTGTTGTCATTGGCACTGGTCTCGCAACTGCCATTGGTAAGTGTATACTTTTATGTGTGTTTTTCTGTTCTATTACTTTCTTTTGAATCTTTCAGAATAAGTCAGATGTCTTCCAAAAATTGATTTATTGGTCTTTTTTTTCCATTTTGGAATGTTTGGAACCATGCAGATTTTTTTTTATGTGCGTGTGAATAAAATCTTTATTCCCATTTTTTGTCCTACCCCAGCAAGTTAGTGCCAGGAGCATATGAACAACAGTCTCATTGGTATACATCAACTTATTAGCTATCTTGTATAATTTACTGAAACCAAAGCCTACCATCCACAGCCAGTCCCCACTGACTCTTCCATGGTTCACCTTAACCACATCATATGCTCCAGTTAACCAAATGACAGCACTTCACCCACCTGTATATCAAGTTGATCCACTTCGTTACATCCTATGTACGCCTGTCACCCTCATGAATTTTCACACTCCGATAACGCATAGCCTCTTTCTCACTACATCCTTCCATTTCTTTCATCTTTTCCTTTCTCTAACACTTTTGACTCCTAATTTCTCTTAGTCAGTCTTACTTCACTCATTGCACGCCCTGGCAGCTCTCTCAATCACACTATGCAAATTGCCGTACATTACATGTGAATTTCACACCTTATACAATCAACCTGTTTCACACCACATACCATTTTGTTCTCAGGCATTTCATTTCCAAAACATCCATTTTCTTCCATTCTTTTGTTGGGATTAGTATATCTTCTGACGTAGACATCTTTACTGTCATTCCCAAGTACCCAAAGCACTCCATTTTGCTTAAGTCCTCCCTATTTGAACCTACTAGAAACTACCTGTCTCATCCCCTTGCAGCACCTTATTCTATTACACCTTTCACATTCTCATAACATTCTCATTTCAGATACTCTCCCAAATCAAGAACTTTCTGCTTATTCATATACCTGACGTTCCCAGTAAAATCTCTGCTGCATTTAGTAACTTTCCATTTTCCCTATCTATAGGTAGCACTATCCAGAAAGCCTCTGTAAACCCTCTAAAGCTCTATACAGGTGCAGTTCTATTTATCTAAGTGTTATACAGTATTTCTCATGCAAATTCTTTGAAGTAAACACCTGGCTAACACATCCTTTATGTCTTCTCAAGTCACAATTATCTTCCCTAATTTGGTGTGCTATGCATGCCACAACCACCCTCTCATTTTTCCACACCTAACTAGGTTTACTAAACGCACTCTTTCTCTGGTTGTATGGTGTAGAGAGCCACTAAGCAGGGAAGTATTACTGGTTCTACCTACTTGGGTATTAATAGGATTAGTGATAACTCCATAATGAGCCAGCTTCAGTGGCCATTAGTTTTCACTCCTTTGGCTCATGTTGGTGTCTTTTTTTCTACTTCTTCTTTGCTGGTATTCAGTCAGCTGGCATACAATCTCTGTATTTCACACATAGCACATGAAACATGTAACTCACCCATGTTCTTCATAACTTGAGTAAGTCCTGGGTTAAGCGATACAAGCTAGTCCTGCCTTTTGTCAAAATCTTATCATTAGTACTCTTAAGTACTCTCTTTTTTCTTTTCCAATCTCTTTTTCTCTCCCTTTGCCAGCTATCTACAGCATTACCACATGTGTATAACTGCTCTGAGGAAGACTTAAAATCATGAAAAAAAAACATGTTTCATAAAGGTGAAGTGATCACTCTGAAAACAATAATTAAGTGCAGTGTCTCAGTGAAGTGTGAATATATGGAAAATTAAGTTAAAACTGTCTTAGCAAGTGTTCAATAGATCTCTAGGTTCTTGTTTCCAAATAGAAAAAACAGAACAGGAATTAAAGAGTACCATATTGCTTAAAAGTGTAGTGATCACACTGATACAAACAAATAAACAAAAGAAATCGCACCAAGTCACAGACACATCCCCTGAAAGTATTTAAATACAGCTGTGAAAAAAAATTCCTAGACTGTCTTAATATGTGACATACAGTATGATTTGCTTGAATAGAAAATATTTGTGTCGAAATTTGTCTTAGAATTAGTTAATGTAGAAAAATATGTAAACAACCCAAAAGTATATGAAGTAATAGAAAATAATCAAACACTTCAAATATGATAAACTAAGAAGGTCATCTCGTGATATACAATTTCATAATATCTAATCAGATGTTAATATTGATATAAACAAATATGACTGTGCTCCCTCTTGAAGAATGAAATGCATCAGTGATCAGCCATTTTAAAACAGTGTCTGAAATTGTGATAGTAAGTGTTTGATAAACAGACCTTGAAAGAATCATCAGATAAGTTCGTCTTTGAGAGATGCTTGTATAAAAGAGTATTGATTACTGAAATCAAGTTTGTGTGGCAGCTTGAAAAGAGAATGGAAAACTAGATTTGGTAAGAAAAAATAATATAGAAAGCATTTAATGTGATGTTAATTCGGCTTTACATACAGATGTAATGATGATATTGAAATGAGTAGGAAATGAATATGTGAATATTTGAAAACCTAAGTCAGTGATCATCCATTTTGAAAGTGTGTAGAGTGACATTAAGTATCAACTAATGATTTCATTCCTGAGAAGTGTGTCTAGAAAAGAATATTAACTGAAAATGATATAGAATGGCAATCATCAAGTGAGGGGATTTCAGTCGCAATTAGAACTGTGAGCAAAAAGGAATAACTTGGAAAGAGCTTATAGAAAGTGAACTTGTTGGTGCTCATAATACAGTTATTGGTACATTAGCAGTTTCAGGTAAAGATACTGAAATAGCAAACTGATAAGGTGTTGTGAATATGATTGCAGAGTCTAAACTGAAGATATATGAAGCAAAAGATCAATGCAAACAAGCTCAAGAAGCTGGTTTTTGCCAAAAAGCCAGTTATGTGTGTATATCTGAAGACTCGCATTCCATAAAAACAAACACAAACTTTGTGCAGGGCTAGTACAACAGATTGAGCATTTTCTTCCTAGCTTAAGTAGAAAACATGATTTATCCTTGACAGGGATATAACACCAGAAACAACATGTATAAACTGTGGAATAGGAAAACAAGACTCAGACTGAGGAAGTATATGACAAGAAAGGGTTATACATGGCACCATTTCCCATGCGAGCGAGTTTGCGACAAAAATATGACTGAACTTTAGAGAGAAAATTACTCCTTTGGCTTCGTGCTTTGTTCCTTCTCCTGGAAGGTAACACTGGAAGGGAGGATTTCCAGCCTACTGCTTCTGCCCCTGTGATTCGTCTTATACAACATACAGGGAATGCATGGGCAGTATTATTCCTCCCCTACCCCTAGAGATGAATATGATATATATATGAACATGAGTGGCCCAACCACTCATATACACATATATATGCATAAACACCCATACACACACATATACATATATACACATGTACATATTCGTACTTGCTGCCTTCATCCATTCCCATTGCCACCCCACCACTTAGGAAATAGTATCAACCCCCCTGGGGATAGGGGAGAAATAATACTTCCTGTGTATTCTATGCATGTTGTAGATGACTATAAGGGGAGGTAGTTGGGGGTTGGAAATCCTCCCCTCCCTTTTTTTTTAATTTACCAAAAGAAGGAACAGAGAAGGGGGGGCCAAGTGAGTATATTCTCTCTAAGACTCAGACCTCTGCTCTTAATGCTACCTCTTTTAACGTGGGAAATGGCAAATATGTATGAAAAAAAGATAAGTTTAAATGGAGAAAAACTGGAGGAGGTGAAGTTTTTAGATATCTGGGAGTGGATTTGGCAGCGGATGGAACCATGGAAGTGGAAGTGAATCATAGGGTGGGGGAGGGGGCGAAAGTTCTGGGAGCATTGAAAAATGTGTGGAAGGCGAGAACATTATCTCGGAAAGCAAAATTGGGTATGTTTGAAGGAATAGAGGTCCCGACAATGTTATATGGTTGTGAGGCATGAGCTATAGATAGAGTTGTGCGGAGGAGGGTGGATGTGCTGAAAATGAGACATTTGAGGATAATATGGAAAGCTGTGTAGGTATGTATATTTGTGTGTGTGGACGTGTGTATGTACATGTGTATGGGGGGGGTTGGGCCATTTCTTTCGTCTGTTTCCTTGCGCTACCTCGCAAACGCGGGAGACAGCGACAAAGTATAAAAAAAAAAAGAGTTGGTTTGACCGAGTAAGTAATGAAAGGGTAAGAGAGATGTGTGGTAATAAAAAGAGTGTGGTTGAGAGAGCAGAAGAGGGTGTTTTGAAGTGGTTTGGTCACATGGAGAGAATGAGTGAGGAAAGAATGACAAAAAGGATATATGTGTCAGAGTTGGAGGGGACAAGGAGAAGTGGGAGATCAAATTGGAGGTGGAAAATGGAGTGAAAAAGATTTTGAGCAATCGGGGCCTGAACATGCAGGAGGATGAAAGGCGTGCAAGGAATAGAGTGAACTGGAACGATGTGGTATACGGGGTAGACGTGCTGTCAGTGGATTGATCCAGGGCATGTGAAGTGTCTGGGGTAAACCATGGAACGTTTAGTGGAGCCTAGATGTGGAAAGGGAGCTGTGGTTTCGGTGCATTATACATGACATCTAGAGACTGAGTGTGAACGAATTTGGCCTTTGTTGTCTTTTCCTAGTGCTACCTCACACACATGCTGGGGGAGGGGGTTGTCATTTCATGTGTGGCGGGGTGGCGATGGAAATGAATAAGGACAGACAGTATGAATTATGTACATGTCTATATATGTATATGTCTGTGTGTGTATATATATGTATACGTTGAGATGTATAGGTATGTATATGTGCGTGTGTGAACGTGTATGTACATACATGTGTGTGGGTGGGTTGGGCCATTCTTTCGTCTGTTTTCTTGCACTACCTCACTAATGCGGGAGACAGCGACAAAGTATAATAAAAAAATGATAATAATATATATATATCATCACCCAGTGTAAACACCAGATGAACACATGATGTTTCAGATGTTTAGCCTTTGTAATGGCACCTCAGTGTTTAGGAGCTGACCTGTACTGCATATATGCATATATATGCCTAAATCAGTATTCTAGCTGACAAAGGTAAGGTCAGCCAATATCCCAGGCTAACTTATAGTCCACAATATACGGTAGATTTGGGGGCACATACTAGGATTTGAAGCACGTCTTAGGACTTCCTTATGAGACTGTATTTCCTCAGCCCCTTCCCTCAGCATCTCTCGTTACCTGATCCACTTGATACATGATTATTCTTCCTGAAGAATACAACTGGTAGGTCTTTTTTTTCCTCAAATCCTGTATTTTTCTCAAAACCCACAAGTAAAGTATGTTTCTATGGCTGCATCTTTTTCCACAGGTAAGATCCGAACCCAGATGGCTGAGACTGAAGAAATCAAGACACCCCTGCAACAGAAGCTTGATGAATTTGGTGAGCAACTGTCCAAAGTTATCTCCCTCATCTGTGTTGCTGTATGGGCTATCAACATTGGACATTTTAATGATCCTGCTCATGGTGGTTCCTGGATCAAGGGTGCTATCTACTATTTCAAGATTGCTGTTGCCTTGGCTGTAGCTGCCATCCCTGAAGGTCTTCCTGCTGTCATCACAACTTGTCTGGCCTTAGGTACCCGTCGTATGGCAAAGAAGAATGCCATCGTCAGGTCTCTTCCTTCAGTAGAGACTTTGGGTTGCACTTCTGTTATTTGCTCTGATAAGACTGGCACACTTACTACCAACCAGATGTCGGTCTCTCGTATGTTCATCATGGACAAGGTTGAGGGTAATGACTGCTCTCTTCTGGAGTTTGAAATCACTGGCTCCACATATGAACCTATTGGAGACATTTACTTGAAAGGTGCTAAAGTTAAGGGTTCTGATTTTGAGGGACTACAAGAATTGTCCACTATCTCCTTCATGTGTAATGACTCCTCCATTGATTTTAATGAATTCAAGAATCTGTTTGAGAAGGTTGGTGAAGCAACTGAGACTGCTCTTATTGTCCTTGGTGAGAAGATTAACCCTTACAGCATTTCCAAGGCTGGTCTGGATCGCCGTGCATCTGCTATTATTGCCAGGCAAGATATGGAGGGAAAGTGGAAGAAGGAATTTACCTTGGAGTTCTCTCGTGACCGCAAATCCATGTCATCATACTGTGTTCCTCTTAAACCTACTCGCTTGGGAACTGGACCAAAGATGTTCTGCAAGGGAGCTCCAGAGGGTGTTCTTGATCGTTGTACCCACGTCCGTGTTGGCACCCAGAAGGTTCCTCTTACTGCTGGTGTTAAGGATAAGATTCTTGCTGTAACCCGTGATTATGGTTGTGGTCGTGACACTCTTCGTTGCCTGGGTCTTGCTACCATTGATACTCCAATGAAGCCTGAGGACATGGACCTTGGAGATTCTACAAAGTTCTACACATATGAAGTTAACATGACCTTTGTCGGTGTGGTAGGTATGCTTGACCCACCTCGTAAGGAAGTTTTTGACTCTATCCAGAGGTGCCGTGCTGCTGGTATCCGTGTAATTGTCATTACTGGAGACAATAAGGCTACTGCTGAAGCTATTTGCCGTCGTATTGGAGTTTTTGGTGAAGAAGAAGACACAACTGGCATGTCTTATTCAGGCCGCGAGTTTGATGAACTTACTCCTCCAGATCAAAGGGTTGCTTGTATGCGTTCCCGTCTCTTCTCTCGCGTAGAGCCCTTCCACAAGTCAAAGATTGTTGAGTATCTTCAGGGTGAAAATGAGATCTCAGCCATGACTGGAGATGGTGTGAATGATGCGCCTGCCCTAAAGAAGGCTGAGATTGGCATTGCTATGGGCTCAGGCACAGCTGTAGCCAAATCAGCATCTGAAATGGTGCTGGCTGATGACAACTTCTCTTCTATTGTAGCTGCTGTTGAAGAAGGACGTGCTATTTACAACAACATGAAACAGTTTATCCGTTACCTCATCTCTTCCAACATTGGTGAAGTTGTGTCCATCTTCTTGACTGCTGCTCTTGGTCTTCCTGAGGCCCTTATCCCTGTTCAGCTTTTGTGGGTCAACTTAGTAACTGATGGGTTGCCCGCTACTGCACTGGGCTTTAACCCTCCTGATCTTGACATCATGAGCAAGCCCCCTCGTAAAGCTGATGAATCCCTCATCTCTGGTTGGCTCTTCTTCCGCTACATGGCCATTGGTGGTTATGTTGGAGCGGCCACTGTCTTTGCTGCATCTTGGTGGTTCATGTATGATCCTACTGGCCCTCAGTTGAACTATTACCAACTATCTCATCATCTGTCCTGCCTGGGTGATCCTGAAAACTTTGAGGGTCTAGACTGCAACATTTTCAGTCATCCTGCTCCCATGACAATGGCCCTGTCTGTGCTGGTCACCATCGAAATGCTGAACGCTCTTAACAGGTAATGAATTCTGTGTTTCTTTGTTTTTGATATCATAAGGTGTCACTTTTAAAATATCTGATAATCAAGACATTTACATACACCCTTCATTAGGAAATTTTGTATGTATGCATTATTTTTACCTGATTAGCATATTGAAAGATATAATACTCTAAGCTGAATGACTAATACAAACAATATGAAGAAAGTCATTGTGGATACAAAAGGCAGTAAGGCATATAAATCAGAAAACATACACTTTTTTAAATATACGTCCCAGCAAAAATATCTGAAAACAGATAAACTCTTTTCAGCACTAATACAACAAATTGAACATTGTCTTTTTAGCTTACGTAGGAAATGTAGAATGCAGTATGTAGTAAACAGGGATGTAAACTAGAAACAGTATGTGTTGACTGTGAAGTAGGAAAATATGACTAATAAGCTAAGAAAATATAAGGACAACTTTTATTTATGGCACTGGGGATATCTATAAAAAAGCAAAGGTATTCAAATTGTACAGAATAGGCAAGGAAAGAGAGAAAGATGTAGATTAAAAGGAGTTTGATATGGAGTAAGGAAGTGACAATTAAAACACAATGTGTAGTTGATGAATAGAGGCAACAGAACTGTGGAGAAAATGTAAATGATACAGATAGAACACAAAATAAAACTGCAGACGAGAGTGACAGTGGGAACACAGAAAGTAAAGACAAGGGACATTGTCACCAGGAATATGGAGAAAATGTGGATGAGTCTATTGACAGACAATACAGAGCCATTGACCACACTAAGTCTTATAATAATATTAACTGTAAATTAGCATGAAAATGATTTTATGAGGAATTTGTGCTGGAAACCTTTTTTTTCAGAATATTTTTTACACAAATCAGTATATGTTTCAGTGTTTGCTTCTCATTCCCAAGTTTAAAGTATTACAGTATGAATCAGATTTTTGTTTCACATTTAGTAGATATTGAGATTACAGCTTATTCATTATTTATTCTGTCTCATAGTAGTTTAAACAGTAGATGGATATGATCATAAATCTATGAAAGGAGTCACTGCAGGAATTATTTCTTCAGATTAATTGTTTTTTTTTTTATTGGTTTCTTAAGACAAAGCCATATATGTTTTTGTACTTGCTTCTCATTCCTAGGTTTTAAGTAGGATATGTAATAATCCATGTGTATCTCCATCATTCATAGTTATTAATTATATATTGTGTTTGTCAGCAAAAGCTCCTAATATTTTGTAGGTCCTCTTAGGGTCGAACTTCTTATCCCTTTGGGTTTACAGTCTAAAAGGAATCTTATTTTCAATAGTTCTGCAGTGGCTTCAGCTTCAGCCGTCATACCTTTTAATTTATTGGTTAGTTGGTGGAAATTAGAAAGCATTCAGATTCATCAGCTGTAATATGATATGATTATTTCCTGTTGCTATGCATAACTGTGTATGTACAGAATAATTAGTCAATTTTCAGTTTGTTTTGTCTCAGAAGTTAAGTAGACTAGCATGTTTACTTTCAGCAGTGGAGACTTAATTAAAAATTTTGAAGAAATGGGGAAATTTATTACTGCATTGTAGTATAGGATTATGGAGTGAAATGTGTTGTTTACACATGTTTCTTCATACTCATATGCCTTACTAATTGTTTGTGTTTCAGCTTGTCTGAGAACCAGTCGCTGCTGGTGATGCCTCCCTGGGTCAACTTCTGGCTGCTGGCGGCTATGGCCCTGTCCATGACCCTCCACTTCATCATCCTGTACATCGACATCCTCAGCGTACGTGCTCTCTCTCTCTCTGTCTCTCTCCCTTTCCCTCTCTCTCTCTCAGCATTGGAGACTCCAGTCATGGACAAAAGTCCACCTCAAGGCCAGGCCTTAATTGAAATACAGAAAGGTTAATGAAAGGTAAAAAGAAGAGGCAAGGGAAAATTTTGCATATGCCTTTGGAAGTGAAGATCCAAAAATTGAATACTTTTTTTTACCAGATATATTTTTACTGTATTCTGTATATACTATAGATGTCTTGGTCTCAGTTCTTTGAACAAGCACTACATAGGGAAAAGCCAAGCACTGTCAAGAGGATTGTTCTTCACAGTACCTCACTAAAGCAGGAATAGCATAATGGTATAAGAATTATAAAAAGAGTGTGGTTTGCAACTAGAAGGATCAGAGCTTTGTTTTTAGGAAACGTAGATATCTGAGATACTATACGCAGTATTGATTTTCATGTTGCAAATTGCTTTTTATGTAATGACGGGGGTTGGAAGTTAATGGGTTTTGCTGATTTGAAAGATTATAGGTCAGAGAGGTATGAGGATGTATTTTTAAAGAATATGGATCAGAGAGTAGCGAGGATCTATTTTCAAGAATGTCTACCTCCACATAAGACACAAAAATCTTGCATAGTGTAGTATTGTATTGTTTGATATAGTTATCATCAGTTTGAAACCACGAGTTAATTTCACATACTTGGGAGGTTGTTACGTTTTAGTACAGCAGTGGAAAAATGCATAAATAGATATAGATAGGGATGCATCATATACTTTTCACATCTTCCCAGTTCTTTTGCAATTTCATACATTTGTAATTACGTTACTAATGAACAACATTCTCGGATAAACCTTCTTAGAATGCTCTTGGACCTTCTTCATCAGAAAAAGTAGTTGTGTACAACAGTCACAGTAAATGGAAGGCTTTCTTCGTATTATCACTTTTACAAAATAGAAAAGTGTTTAACCATTTGAATTGAGCCAGCTGATTAATTTGTTTTATTATTACAATGTCCTTTTCTTGTGATTGCCAAGCAGGATAATCCCAGTGTGTTAGTAAGTGTAGCATATAATTATTTTTATATTTCTAATGTATATAGCTCTCTGCAAGTAACCATTACTTGATTACTCTTGCCTGAAGCTAGGTTCCCGAAGCCATTGCTTTTTGTCGCTGAACCCTTCTTAACTCAAATTCTATAGACTTAAGACCTTAAAACGGGATCGATATATACTAATTTTTATTCTTTATGTTCAGACTGTGTTCCAGGTGATGCCACTGTCTCTTGACCAGTGGATTGCTGTCATGAAGATTTCCCTCCCTGTATTGCTGATGGATGAGACTCTTAAGTTCATCGCCCGTAATTACACCGACGGTGAGAACCCACTCTTTTCCTGCCACTGGATTGTGCTAGCCTGGGCTATCTATTTTACCTACATCAAGATTTACTTCTTTTAACCTCAGTCACCACCCTAACAAAATGTATTGCAGGGAGTCAGACATGTGCCATTTGGGAAACTAAGGCTTCTTAATGGGAGCTCAAAAAAACATTGTGGTTTGACTCATGTAAAGTTTTCCCTTATGGGGTGGGTTGTTAAAACAGCCTTATCACTTGTGGAGACAATAAGATTTTTGCAATGTTTTTATGTGCTACTTTAGCACTTGTTCTACCCACTTTCACTGAAAGGTATAAGTGGGACTGAAAGACTCAGGGTGTGTGACTTGAGTTAATGAAAGACAGAGAAGTGTTGTTGCCCTTAATTACTCCATGTGAGTCAGCTGTTGCTACTGCTGTGGTTGCCAGCTGCCAGTGCTGTTTGCTGCAGTTGCCACTGCTGTTGCTTAGCTGGGGGCAGTGTGATTGTCAAGTATAGTGTACATATAATGAAGTGCTGAGAGTTGACACAAATTAAGAGACATCGCCACCTCTCACAAGAAGGTGGTTAACTGTCCAACCAAAGCTCCCTTTGAGCTGAAGGCAGACATTCTACATGACTTGATGACTGCCCATGCTCCATTTATTTTATGTTGTTGAGGGCAAGACCCTTGAGTTGGGATCAAGATATAAGATTTATATAGACTTTGAAAAGGGTCATTGGTAAAATTTATAAGGTAATAAATCTATATTGATGGGAAAGTGAATGCATGCTTGTGGGGATACATGATTTATGAGCATCTAAGACATTTTTTTAATGAAAAATAATGAAGTATTACCTGTAGGGTACACACAGTGAGATGTCTCATGTAGACAGTTCTTGAAATTTGTGCCTTCATTTTATTTGGTGGCATCTGGTCCCTGCCTGTCCCCTTCCCTCCTTTCCCCAAGCATGCCATTGTATCCTACAAGAACATTTGGATGGTTCACATCTTGTAGATGTAAATTAAAAGTATTTCCCTGTAGTGTGTAGTATAAGGTCATTGCAATTTGTAATAACACATAAATATGTGCAATGGATAATGTAATTTTTTAATATAACTTTCTTGGTGCATTTTTGGATTCTCTTTATGGGTATCCTGATCTATTCTCCCTTAAGTTGAATTCCTCAGTCATGATAGGGTGGGTAGTCACAGTTATGTTAGATACTTTGGTAGTAGCAAATAATGGTTGTTTTATCATTTTTGATGCCATGACCAGCATATCTTTGGAGCTATGGGAGTATTAGTAACTCAGTTTTATATATTTTGTATGCATATATCTTTAAAAAGATCATGCAAGTAATAGTAACAAATAGATAAAGAAGTTTACCATCATTACCCATTGCATACTTGGGACTTTTTACATTACGATCCTTATGAAGACACTTATTTATGGAATGTGTGGTTGTTTGCATGGCATAATTGGTTCTTTGACAGATTTTGGAATAAATTCATCATAGTTTCCCTATTTATTTATTTTACCAGACATCATAAAGCTATCCAAGACCCCTACTTTCCTCAAAGACCTATGAAGCTTTTTTATCCTTACCTTTTAAGTTTGTTCCTCTTAATTTTTACTCATTTTAGGTATCCAAGCAGGTGGATCAAATTCAAATGAAATATGTACAGAGGAGTTCTTGGGTGCTTTATACCAAACCAAGCTGGACTGTGCTTTTAAGTGTCAGATCTCCATCAGTATTATAATGTTAAACCTCTAAACACAGTTAACACTGTAACCAGATGGATCTTAATATATTAATGTCAGTGCCAATCATAGTTCACATTCATAAAGAAGCCAGTCATACAGTGGGGCTTTAGCATAATTCAAAACCCTTCAGTCCAGTGTGTGAGCCTACTTGCCTGAATTTTACCTGAGCTTGACCCCTTATCATTGCTTCTGCCATTGCTGTCATCATCACAGTCATAATTTCATCATCATCACAGTCATTAGCATCATCATCAAATTCCATCTGCTTCTAAGATGTAAAAGGTTCAGGCAATAATTGGATTACAGTCACCATTGCTACTCGTGAACTTTTACTCCCAACCAACCATCCCATCTTCATCACCTACAATTAAGGACATGAGACCACCAAGAACAGCCACCATTGGGTCAACCAAGTGAAGAGGAACTATAACTCTTTTTAACTTAAGCTTTCTTCCTCCTCCTGGAGTTCTCCTGCTTCCCTTTCCCTTCTCCTACCTATTCATGGTCTTTTTGTGATACTCTGCCAAGACTTACTCTGCTACTCTCCTGAGACTCACACCAACAGAACTGTTGTGAGTATTATTATTGTATAAATTTTTTTACCTCATTGCCCTCATTACCTCCAATTCATCTCTATTCATTTATTTTTTAAGGAAAGAGTTCATATTTTTTCTCCCTTTTCATGGCATTTATAATACTGTAAGATATCAGGCAAGATTATTAAAATATAACCTCTGATGGTAGTTTTTCACTGAACTTCATCAGTTTACATTGTCTTGTCATGGTAAATACAAAAATATTTTCATCCAATGTAGCTAGATGTTTTTACTTGAATTAAATGTAAGTGATATAATTCTTAATATTCATAACATTGTAATGAGTACCAAAGGTCTCGTTATCTTTGTGTGATGAGAATGCGGGTCATAAGTATCAGACTCCTTGCCTGCACCTCCCAGAAATTCAGTAATTAGGGATAGTATACCAGTGAAGTGCAAATTGTGTTTGACAAACTAATGTGTCATTCATCACATTGAGATTATTATGGCAGCTGCTTTGGAGCACTGTCCATGTTACTAGTGAACACGTGTTTATTGTCAGCCAAACTAACTGTCATGCAACTCCTTTTTCACTTGTTCAGTATTTTACTACCAATTTTACGACTTATAAGTGGAAAGGCACAAGTGAACAATAATAGTTATCCTGATCACAGAGAACACCTGTCACTCAGAATGATTTTCATCGCTGTCAACAGTATGACGTAAGGAAGGAGATTACAAATTTCATTTTAAGATCATTCAGCAATTTTGATTGTTAATAAGTTTATAATTATAACTAGACCTTAAAAGAATTCTTCCTTCTTTGCTGTTACAATACACAAATGTCATTTGAATAATATTGCTTGAATAACCTTTCCTGTTCACTGTGTCCATGCCATTTATGCTATTTCCTTTATAAGCTGTGATGTCATGAGTTTTGTTAAATAAACCATTGTTAAGAAATTATGAAAAGAGTTTTGTGTTTGTCTTGTCTTGCCCTTTTCTGTAGCTTGTTAGACCTTGTTCCCATTTTTAATGGCACAGCTATTAATGGCCCTTCTACAGTGGCCATATCCAGAATTTTGGCCATTTGTGTAGAGAGTGGAGTGTGACTAATTAATCCTCCAGCCTTACATAGGATGTTTAAGGTAAGAGACAGAATTTTCTGTTGTATGCATTTAATGAAAATGACGTAGTTTAGGATATTAAATCTAGGAAGTTTACTTTAAGATTATGAAAACTTTTTGCTTGGAAAGTAAATTAATCCCTGTCTGGGGTTAGGGTTTCTTGTTTAATATCTTTTTTTCAGAATTACTTGAATATAAAGTGTCTGAATTTTAAGCTGTGATATCTCTTAGTTTTTAAAAAAATGCAGACTTGTATTCTGAAATGCAAACTTGTATTCTGAGTGCTGACTTGTAAAATACTGTATACCCAATTGAGCAAAATTATTTGAACACTGAAATGAACTGTGAAAAGCAGTCTTGATTAGAGCGACAGAAATGATTGATGAGTGTCCTTTTGATTGTTATGTGGAAAAAGTCGTAATGTGTACATTTTTGTATGTGGTTATTGAATTAATTTGAATGATAGTGGACAATGAGTGAATGTGTTCATATAGTAGAATATTTAATGCTGATATAATGAAGGAAAATGTGGAAAGGAAGTAGTGTAAAGCAAAATTTAAGCATGGAAAGCACAGATTTCTATAATGGATTAAGAGCTGTGATATGATGAAACTCTTAATGATTTTTGTTATAGTTGTGGCATCTGAAGCAAGTTAGGAAAGGCAAACATGGAAAAGATGTTTCACTTTAACATAGTGGGAATAGGATGAGGATGTGGTCAGAGACGCTGTGTGAATCTGATCTCCCCAACTGAATCTGGAGCTGGTTTATTGTGACAGAGATAGATTTACATAAATGAAGTAAAGTTGAGTAACTCATTGAGATTCAATGCAGGAAATGGTATGAGAATTAGAAGAAAATAAGCAAGCACACGAGTGTATTGGTTTGAACTATAAGAAGAATACTTGTTAGAGAAAATATTATCTGGATGGATATGTAAAGATGTGAGATGATTAACATAAAGATAAATGAAGACTGAATGCTCTGGGAAAGTTTTGGGGGTTAGCCTTTTCATATACCATAGGAATGAATTACAAAGGAGATGTAATAGATTAATAGATTTATTGGATTGTGATATAGAAATGTAATCAGATTTCGAATTAAGGGTTTGAAAAATTTTCTCAGGAATTTAAAGTGTTTAGCTAAAGTCTACTGAAATTAGCAAGATTGCTATATATTTTAGAACAAAAAAAAATTCTCTTAATCCTTCATGTTTTAAAAAATTTTTCACTGAAATCCACTGTTCTAAAGAAGATAAGAGAAAAATGCAAATGGTACTTAAAGAAAAATTTAAAGGATGAAGTCTTTAATTCTTGCTATTGCCCTTAAAGGAGAAAATATTTGAGATCATACGGTATTTCTCACAAAATTATTTTTTTACCCATGCAACTGTATGATTATTATATAGATTTGGTTGAACTTTGGTATCATATTGATATTCTCATCAGAAAACAGAAGAAAGATTAATGTAAGTGGCTGGGAATGGCATTTCCCGTACATCGCTGTCAGATACTTAACATGGATTGATGTAATTCTCCCTACTCTTGGGTAGATGAACTGCAAATGTTAAGTGGACAGATTTCAAAGGTTCATCCTTCCAGTCTGTTTGAATTTCCAATACCTGTGATGGTTGTTTTCATGTCCTCACTTCCCACAGAACATTCCAAAAATATGTTACCACCATTAAAAGGATCTAATAAGTCCAATTGCTTCCACTTTCCACAGACTGGGCATGTGTTTATTTAATGGTTTACTCCCCATTATACTTTTTCTAACAGTCATTCCCACTTTAAGATGGTAATTTACAAGTCAGTAACATAATGTCAGGCTATTGACAAGATCTCATTGTTTTTTTTTAGAAAATGCATGAGAATTTAATATCCTAATCCTAGCCTTAATTTTATTAAAAGAACTTATCCCAGGATACCAAATAACAAGTGTATATCTGTTTTGTATCAGACCCTCCCATCCCTGATGATTTTTTCCCAAAGTGCTACCATAGCCCCATCCCTCCCCACTGCCCCCATGCTCACAGTGTACTCACCTTATCCCTTTGTTCCCTCAGTCCTGGAAGGCAGGAAATGAACTCTCACTGGCAGTTGTAGGCTTCTCTGGTTGCCGACAGTAAGTTATTAGTGATCAGATTCCTACAATTTTTGCCGACTTTGTCCGTGTTGAATGCAGATAGAACTGAAAAACTGATGATAGCCACTTCATCATCTTGAGAGTAATCAAATTTTGCAGTGTCTGCTCGCTTTATAGATGCTTCTAGCTTGATGATGCTATAGCCATACAGCCTTGTTTCTTGTAAGAATTATGTGAAAAGAAAATACATGATTTAAAGCCAACTCCCTTTTATAAAAGATAGTTTAATGAATGCTGCTATATAGAAATATGAGGTGATAATTAGCATTTACAGAACTGCATTTTTGTTTCATTATGATGTTTAACTCAGTGCTAAAGTGGTTGGAGTCTTGAGAGCAGAAGCATTAGAGTTGAAATATGCTATAACTATAGATGGCATTAGAGACTAATTTCATGCTTTGGAAAAGGATGATAGCATTCTAGTTACATATTTCCTGTGTCCGCAACTTAGCACCTAAACTAGAGTTTTCAAAATATTGTCTTCACGTCATTTAAATTCTTCACAGTATTCTGCACTCATCTGTCAATGTGATAAAACAAGAAATATTCCAGTAACTGATTGAAGATGCTCTTACATTATGAATGTTTATGTTAATTACAAAGTTTTTGTGATCCTTTTCAACTATTGTCATTTCCTCTCAGTCTGTATAAATGTACTGCATTTCAATCTTTCCAAAACAAATTTTTTTTTATCAAAAAATTGTAGAATTATTATGCATGTTTTCTTGAGATTAGATTCTTGTGATTTTTATTGAATATCAATGTTATTATTGTACACTCTATTGCTGAAAAAAATTTATTTATATTTTTATACTGTAACAGCAGAGCTTATACTCAGGGACTTACGTTAAATATATGAAAATTCTAAAATTTCATGTCAAAATGCAAAATAGTGAAAAACTGTTGTATAAAAATCACATGATGTTGTTAGTCATGAATTACCATATATCCCCATACTCTTGTGTAATATTTTGGTTCTTTCCTACAGTGCCTGACGCAGTTAAATAAGAGCAGTCATCAGGTAGAAGCATATCACGCCCATCACAGAGAATCCTCAGGCATCTGACTCCACTACTCTAGATGTAGATTTTTTATTATTTTAATATTTTCTAACACAACATTTTCTTTTCTTTTCTTTTATTTCTTTTCTTTCAGTTTTAGTTCTTAGAAATTGGTAGACGTAGCAGCAACTAGTAACCTAACAATTTATCTTTCCCCTTCAGTGATTAGTTTCTAATATGGATATGGCTGTTTATTACAGTACCCGAGGCGATTGAGAAGCAGTGGTAAAGGTTGCAAGTTAACAACTGCTCCAGCTTTCCAATGTCCTCACAGCCAGTAGTAATAGCTGTACTAACCTGCTAACTGTCAGTGCCATGTCTGTGATGAGCTCAGCACCACCCCGCCATGGCCACCGCCACAAGAGAACTTTTTCCAGCACCATGGGGGAACTTTCCATCCCTCAGGCTGATACCCATGGCTCTCAGGAGGCAGTGGCTGTGTGTCAATGGAGGGGCAGCAGCGTACGGTGGTGGTGTGCGAGGTCTTTCACCTCCACCAGAGATCTCAGCCTCCCCCTGCAATGCCTTGGCCCTCTGTATGTCTGGTGCACCACTCAACATAACCACACATGCAGGGGGAGGATTCAGCCAGTGGCCCATCACCTTGCCAACATTCTCCATCCAATGGATGATATAGAGGATGAATATGTTCATTTACTTGTGTTGTACTTTGATTTAGATACACTAGATCATTTTGATTCCCTTGTTGAAATAAACTGTTAGCTAAACTGCTCTTGGGCAAACATTGCCAAAAGTCACACCAAGTGTGTTGTGTCCTGTGTTTGTGCTCATGTCAAATGGCCCATCAGGGAGCAGTGTACAACCATACAAACATCCACTTGTTCAAGTACAAAGATGTGGTGCAATTTTGTACCCCATTTTGTACATGCCACTCATTTATTGTTGATGATAGAATAAATAATTAAAAGAATAGTTGTCTTTTCATCTTAACCATCAGTGATTCATTATTATAGTCTACTCTTTTTTCAACATTGGAGGCTACAGTCATAGACAAAAGTCCACATCAATGCCAAGCTTTAATTGGAATATAGAGAGGATTATGTAAGGGAAAAAGAAGAGACAAGGAAAAGTATTTATGAATTTTGTAGGAACTGGGAAACTTAGTCTTTTAAAATATGCCAGGTCAAAGGTATTGGGGAAGACATGAGACAGTAGAGAGTTCCAAAGCTTCAAGGTGTAGCGAAAGAAACAGTTGTCGAAATGGCCCATTGACATTCCCAAAGTTAGAGACCATCCGTTAGCCTAAATCTGATAATGCCATTTTCTTAAAGTAGAAAATTCTTCTAAATAGTCTTCACATACCTCAGTTATAGCAGATATTCCTCTATTCTTGTTACTTTTGGAAATTCAGTTTTCTCCACTTTTTTTTTTTTTCTTTTTTTTTGTCACCATATTATGGCAGACAGTCTGAGATCACTTACCATCTGTTTTCATCTACCTTCTGTCTCTTGTTGGAAGCCACATTTTCATCTGCTAAATATCCTTGGTCATACTTTCAAAAGCCTAAATTAGATACTCAAGAAGGTTTACAAATTTATTTCTGGAACTTAATGTGACATATAAAATATATAAAAATTTCAACTTTCTGATATACTTCTTTGCTATTTCCTGCTTGAGAAAGGTGGCATCCAGAAAGGATGACCGAGTCCTACAAGAGAAAGATCTTCCTTGGCTTCTTTTCTTTTGTTCCAACTATGGAAAGTAATGCAGGAAGGAAGGATTTCCAGCTCCTTGCTCCCACCTTTCTTAGTCTCCTATGACATGCAGGAAGATTTGTGGGAAGTATTCTTTCCCCTGATCCCCAGGAATGATATAAAGATGGGTTAACAATACCTATGGGATATGTTAAATCACACCTGGGAAACACTTATTATCACTGTATACTCTCATAGATAAGGAGGACAATATCCCATCTTTGCCCTCACAGGCTGTGACTTCTGTTTCCACATACTCGGGACCTTTTATCAGTTCACCCACAGTATGGTTTACCTCAGCCACCAAGTCCACACTCAGTTATTTAAAACACCTCACTTCCTCAAAGTTTTCTCCCTTCAAACTCACTCTCTGAATTACTCTCTCTCTCTCTCTCTCTCTCTCTCTCTCTCTCTCTCTCTATTACCTTATCTCTGGCTTTCTTACATTCTCCCCAACTCTGACACCAGCTTATCCAGTTTCCTACTTTAATCTGCTAGTACAGCTTTATCATCTGCATCCAGTTTATATCAAAAGACTGCACACCTAACCGCTCTCCAAAATTTTTGTTTAAATCCTCTCACAACCTCATCCATAAACAGGTTAAACAGCAATGGTGATATCACCTTCACCTGGAACCAATCAGTTATTTTCTTCCTACTTACATATAAAGTTTTTTCTCGATAAAAACTCACTGCTAGCAGCAGCTTTCCTCCCACACCAAAAATTTGTTGTGCACTTCATGTAGCATCTCTATTAACCCTATTATACACCTTCAGATCACATCCTTTTCTTTTGCTATTTCACAAATAGCAAACACCTAGTCCACGTATCCTTTACCACCCATGAAGCCACATTGTTCCTCTCCAGTCTGCTGCTCCATCATCATCCTCCTATACTACTTATCAGGTATACTCTGCAGACTTATACCTCTGTAATTTAAGCATTCTCTTTTGTTTCCCATTTCTTTATAAAACAGAACCATACAGACTTTTCTGCCAGTCCCCATGTACCTCACCTTGAGCTATATATACACTGAAAAAATTACCAACAAATCAACAACACTGTCACCCCCTTTCTTGAGAAACTCAACTTCAGTCCCATCCATTCAAGCTGCTTTGGCACACAACATCTAGTGCAAAACTTTCACCACCGCCTTTCTTGTCACCAAAACATTTGCCATGACTCTCTCACTTCACATAACTCATCATCCCAAACATTCCTCAATTGTAATCCTGTTATTAAACACATTCAACAGTCCTTTGAAATACTCCATCTTGTCACCTCTTCTTTGCATGGTACCTCTTCCCCAACAGCTCCCCGAACTGATACTTTTATTTGTTTGCCTGTTCTGTTCATGCCAAAACATTTTCCAGTTTTCCCTAAAGTTTGCCTATAACTTTTAAATCCCATCTCACATTTGTCCTCTTTCAGCCTGCACCTTTCACTAGAATGTAACTATTATCACGTTATTTTTCCTTAACTAGGCTTGGTTTGCTATGACATATTTTGACCCTCAATTTTTTTGTCCTTTTTCTCTTTCTTTTTGTTAGACTAGATTTTTTTTTTATATATATTTGATAAGCAAATAAGACTGAAAGCTGAAAATTATCATAGTGGAAATGCCCACAATTTTATATCCATTCAATAGGACCTAAGAACTATACACAAAAAAAATCTTGTATGAGAAACTATACTGCATGTAGAATAAATCTTTTAACGTTTCAGATGTTATCAGCTGTTATCATGTTGCTTTTTTTTTGTCAGCTTAAACTGAACGGGCAACTGAGGCCCTAGTCAAGGCCATCTCATTGTCCAGTACCCAATGATTATGGCCACATGTTCTGTCTACCCCACACATGCAATACTGTAGTTAAATATGACGTTATTAATATATCATTTTGCCAGCATGCTAACAATATTTCCCTCCATATAGCGTACTTGTGAGCATCTGAGAGAACACTTGTTCATCGAAGGTTAAGTTTAAACACCATTTTACCCCATAGGAGTGAGGCTTATCACCACCCACGATAATCATTGTGAACCACAGCTGCACATTCACAGGACTCAACCACCATACGAAGCAAACCGGTTCAGGGCCTTTCATGTCACGGTGTGAGTTTTAAGTGGGTAAATATATGCTTGCTAATGCCCTTGGGAACCTGCTTGATGTTGGTTTTGAAGTGGCTACATCTTTTTTTGTTTCTCGGTCTTCCGATGAGCAAGACGGATTAATTACTATCTTGTCACTAATGGGTTTACCGTGACCGGAATCGTAAGTGCTTCGTTTCATCTCGAGGCATCATGGCCGCCACATTAATGCTGTTACTTTAGATTTTCTTATAAAAGTCAACCTCATCCCTATTTCTCTGTGCGCTTTTCCCTTTTTTCGTTTTTTTTATGACTGATAAAAAGAAAATTTAAATTTGCTAGTTATAATGCCCGCAATGTTATGAGAAGCAGATAGAGAGTACGCGTTGGGAGGGTGAGAAGTGAGTGGTAATTGTTCATCATAGTTGTCAGTAAACTAAATCCTCGGTCTTAGTGTTGAAGTTGGTTTGATATCTGGGATTTGCACCCGTAACTGCAAGGGCCATCAATTTAGTGGTCAATTTCACGCTGCATCCACCAATTGGGGAAAACCTTTAATACCTTCTTCAGATGTTTTATAGATCATTCTACGACTGATGCATGTGGCATGGACTTAAGCTTAGCATTTCTTTTTTTCTCCTTAAATTTCCCTTAAACTATTTGTGACTGCGAAACCCAAAATCCTCGTAGTCACTCGTACTCACTTCCTCCATGTTACATGATACGCTACAAGCATTACAGCAGACCATCCACCGTGGCACAGGCGGAACGTTCCCTCAGTACACTGGTAAGAGTGAAAATCATGAAAATCGTTGGTCGATCTTGATTTAGCCATCAGAGGTATTCATATTCTGACCCCTTCAATGTAATCTTCACAGAACTTTCCGTATCGCTCGTCCATGCTCTTGTTCTGGAACCTCCTCACTTCCACGACTCTCAAAGAACTTATCACAATCCTCTTGAGTTACCATGTATGTAATTCCTCTTTGTTTCGGTGCCAACTCTTTCCCCGGTTAATAATTAAGCGTCGTCTGCCACCACATATCGAAAAAACAAAGAGGTCGTCGGTATTTGCGCCTGGGGCACTAAATAGCTAGCTCTTCCTTCCCTTAGACTGAAGGCGGGAGTGGCGTTTCCGACAGTGACCAAACATTCCTTTTTTTGTTTTTTAACCTTTTTCTCTTTCTCCTTGGATATATATTTCTCTATATGCCCTCGGTGTGTCACTCTTAAGATACAATCTTTTTGAGCTGCTTTCTTATAAGTATATATATATATATATATATATATATATATATATATATATATATATATATATATATATATATATATATATATATATGCCTATTTAATTTCTGCACTTGTTTCTCTAGATCCATCGCTTGCAGCACTTCCTGGACCTTTTGTCATTCTCTAGCTCCTCTTTCCTCCTTGTTTGGCAGGTGATTTTCATCCAGCCCAAAGACCATTACTAACCAACGACTTGTTGCTTCCCTGTGCACGGCTTCCCTTATCTGTATAGTGACCTATCTGTTATCTCCTGCAGTCTGGCAATATCCCCCTCTTTATCTCTCACCTTGTCTAATATTTTCATCGCCACGCAGCTGTCCTTGACAATATTTACCCCTCTAGTCTACCAAATGCTTCCATAACTGGCCAGTCTTTGGCTGCATCTATTGTTTCCTATACCCACAGCCGCACCCCAGATTCGAACCCATGGGGGCTTGACCACGGTGAGACAACTTCACGAACATGTCTTTAGCAGCACTGGCCAGACGGGTGTCCATGAGTGTGTGGACGATTTTTAGGTGAAAAATGAATGTTGTGTATGACGTCTGATGTCTGCCAGCCAGGCTCGGGTAACAGTGGTATCTGGTTACAACATGTGGTTGTACACTGAATTTGTCAAATCTACTTTAGTCTTATTTTGATGTGTACATCCTCTTCGTAGTGATATGTCATAATCTACATTTCCGGTGTATATTTCATTGAACCGTCAGCGGTTCTGAGAATGTCAAGCTGTCTTCCTTAACTTGGTTGAACACCTACGGGGCCCAGAAATTTCTTTCTGTGGGGTTGTACTTGGCGAAGGTAAGGGGGATTGGGGCTATCTTACGGCCATTATTTACACCTATAACGATTATTTATTTACCATAACATATTTTAAAAGTTTGCATAGGAATTACTTCTTTCACACTCTTTATTATGTATGCATGTTATGCCCGTCATGCAGTAAGGTTACATGTTCATTGGAAATGCCAGTACTTTGTTATTTAAGATTGTGAGCAAATATGTATTCCTGTTGTAATGACGTCAAACTGTTTTCAATATGTGACTGTAACAAGTACATATCTTCTTTGAGTAAACTTGGTGAATCGATGAAATAAAGTAAATTTAAAGGTTGGAAAAAAGACCCTGAAAGAACGCCGGTTGCATTTGCTTAAGACACGTATTTTATATTCCCAAGGAGGTACGGAGTTATCCTTGACTATTTTTTTTAATTACATACATTAGATTATTGAAAACACCCTAATTATCTACTAACCTGCTAAAAATGGGCTTAAAAATATATATTCCTATCATCTGTCCATAAAGAATTAATCCATTTAGAAATACCCACACAGCAATTTAACTCTGCTCTATCCATTCCCTTAAGCTGTAATCATTCATAGTTATAAAAAGTACAGCAATAACTATAAAAAGATTTCCTTTGTATGATATTTATTTTTTTCTCTCATATTGATTTATTAACCGTATACTTTAAAGCTGTTCGCGAGTCGTGACGTCAGGGAGTGTCAGTGGTTCGCGAGCCGTGCAGACGGATCCCAGGCTTCATCACCAATGAGTTCACATGTTTGTTTGTGTAAACGAGGATTACCACCAGTAGCTGAATGAAATAATCCCGTAGATTAACCCAGTGTAAGTCCTTTCGCCTGCTTTATACGTCCAGTTTTGTCCATAACGTCTTGCTGTAGGGTTTGAGAGGGTGAAATGGATGTTTGTGATGAGAGTAAGACGTGAAATATTGTATAACATGACTGCCGGGCATGGAGGTGTTATCACAGCTGGCTCCAACCACTGGCTCCTGCCACAGTGATTTGCATATAAAATCTGAAACTGTGGCTCTGCTTTCAGTAATATTGCTTGATTATCAAAAATATCGAGAACTGTCTCAGAGCTTGTGGGTTATGGTTACATATTTGGGAAATTATGGCTATTATACGTGTAAACGTAACAAATTTACTAAGGTTCCTAGTCCTTGAGACAAGGGAGAATTAACAGTGGATTGATTGGGTTAATTTGACTGGAATTCTTAGAAATATAATGTGTTGTATCAGCCGTAAGATTAGAGCATGAATAGTTTTCTTATTATTCGTAGTATTAGACTAAGGGAATATTAGTGAGGGTTATGAATATTGGGAAGATGTGGGATTAATGAATGTGCAGTATTCTTTCTTAAACAGACATTCAGAAATGTTTGTATGCTTACAACTCAGTACTGCATTCAGCCACTTTCTTCAATTCTGTTCCATCCTCTCTCACTCAACTGAATACATCTGAAGTTAAACACCAACTGACCACTGGATCTCAATGAGGCTGTTTGTGGTAATGAAAGAGATCATCAAGAAAGTCAATAATGTGGTAGGAGTAGAAAGACTCAGATTTTTCAAAGAGAAAGAGCTGTAAATGTATCGTAGATATACCATTGGTAGAGTTGAAATTATCACACATTATGAATCTTCACAATCAACTTGTAGTTATTGAATATGATAAATTGCATTTTATGAATATTTTATCTACACTTCTCTTTGGTAGCTCTGTTCCCTTAATGCTCAAATTAATGATAAGCTACATAATCAGGAAAATATAGGAGGAAATAGGTGAAAAATGGTGAATCATATTTTAGAAAATTATGAGACGATAGCTGAAGGAAATAGAATCCTGCCTAGTTCTTCCCACCTTTGTTTGAAAATATTTGGTTTATAATTAGTAGAATAATACTGTAAGTTGTGTTTCTCATATATTTTTTCTACACTGTTCTCTTCAGAAGGCTCTCAACCTAATGAATGAAACAGTTATCAACATAGAAGAATGTAAGAGAAAATAGCAAGAGGGAATCAGATGTGACGAAACCTTGAAATACGCCAAAATTATTCAAAAGATACGCCAGAGTAACATCCTAATTGTCTGTTTTATTTTTGAGTGAGCTAGTAATATTGATATAAAGTTTGGATAGATTTGAAGCCAAAGAAAAATGATTATTTTACCTTGGTGCTTTCACCAGATCGGTCTCCCAACAACCAAAATACATGTTATTTACCAAAATTGTAAAGTGAAAAATTATAAATAATAAAATGGCAAAGAAATAAGAGATGTATGTCTTATTTTATGATAGATGAATTTAACACTGAAGTGAGTGCATGCTAGTGATATATTTTATTTTATTTTATTATACTTTGTCGCTGTCTCCCGCGTTTGCGAGGTAGCGCAAGGAAACAGACGAAAGAAATGCCCCCCCCCCCATACACATGTATATACATACGTCCACACACGCAAATATACATACCTACACAGCTTTCCATGGTTTACCCCAGACGCTTCACATGCCTTGATTCAATCCACTGACAGCACGTCAACCCCAGTATACCACATCGCTCCAATTCACTCTATTCCTTGCCCTCCTTTCACCCTCCTGCATGTTCAGGCCCCGGTCACACAAAATCTTTTTCACTCCATCTTTCCACCTCCAATTTGGTCTCCCTCTTCTCCTCGTTCCCTCCACCTCCGACACATATATCCTCTTGGTCAATCTTTCCTCACTCATTCTCTCCATGTGCCCAAACCACTTCAAAACACCCTCTTCTGCTCTCTCAACCACGCCCTTTTTATTTCCACACATCTATCTTACCCTTACGTTACTCACTCGATCAAACCACCTCACACCACACATTGTCCTCAAACATCTCATTTCCAGCACATCCATCCTCCTGCGCACAACTCTATCCATAGCCCACGCCTCGCAACCATACAACATTGTTGGAACCACTATTCCTTCAAACATACCCATTTTTGCTTTCCGAGATAATGTTCTCGACTTCCACACATTCTTCAAGGCCCCCAGAATTTTCGCCCCCTAGTGATATATTTTATCAATACACTCTCACCACAAGTTTTTTATTTCTAAGTTGAGATTTATATCAGTTGGTTCTTGTTTTATTATTCTTGTATGATCTTTCATTTAATAAGAGAGAAAGGGTTTTTACACTTCACTGTATCATTATTTAAGATGTATTTCTGTAGTCGGGAGACCAATCCGATGATTAGCTGTGGATCTTTTCATATCTAACATCAGACTTCGTTTTACCAGCACATTTGAACCCAAATTAGAGAAATTTGGATGGCTTACACTCTTTTACTCAGGTATATTGTATTTCAGATATTTTCTGGGTTTTATTATGCAAAAGTTAAATCTCTGCGTAGCTCCCACCCAGTCCTTCATTTCAGTAATACAGTAAATTGTATTTTCACAAATTTTTACTACATTGTTTTCACAGATTTGTACTACACTTCTCCTCAGTAGGTTCTCACCTAATGCATGATCATCTTCTATGTAGTCTATACAAAAGAGTTAGGGAAAATTTATGGGCAGGAATGAAACCCCCTGCCTTGCCTCTGCCAGATTTTGATTTGCTTGGCTGTATTTCGAAATAGATTTTATTTATTTTTTGGAGAACAATGGCTGGTGGTTTAGGTATACGCTGAGAAGAGAAATTGAATAAAAGATTCCCATTAGGTGGGACATCAATATTCTTACAAATTCAAAGCAAGAATTGACGAATTTAAATTTTGACTACAACCTGGTGACAATGGATTGGAATTTTGTCTATCATATATTTTTACTTTTTGTTTCAGAGAATAGCACTGTTGTGCATGTGTGTGTTTGTGTTTCTGTGAACAGCAGTAGCCTTCCCTGTTACCATTAACAATCATGGAGGATGCACACACTTATTCTTATGAGGATGTTCTCACTCAGTTTGCTGTAGAAGCTGATATTGGGCTCACAGAAACCCAAGTGAAAAACAGTCAAGAGAAATATGGCCCCAATGGTAAGTATGGCTTAACTATTTAAAGTTTGTATTTGAATAGTGTCTCATAGTGATGGGCACTAAAAATTCTATTATGAATTTGCCATTTATGGCTATTGCTTCAACACCAGTTGTACATCAGGACTGATGTTTACCTGTGTTTTTCATGTCATTAGCGCTACTTCCTCCTTGCTCATTTTAAGATGGTTATGATACATTTTTAAACAAGAAAAAATTTAAAAATTTGCTGAGCTGTAACAATTTTCATTCACAGATTGAGCAAGTGGATATTTTCTGTCTATTTGTATTCATGAAATCTATCAAATTGAGCTGTTATTGATTGTGAGATAGATGTAATACAAATTCATGCTCTTGTAATGAACTTAGCCTGTTATTCAATAATTTTGCTCATTTTTACACTATTATACATTGAAAAACTCATTACAAATAGTGCATATTTTCATAATATAAACCAAAATTTTCATTGCTCATCACTGTTTTAGAGAAAATGTTATTAAGGAAATGTAGGGTCTTTTAAAGTCAGAAATAGAGAAAAACAATTAGATTCAAGCTTATTTTTCATGGGAAAAAAATAACATATGGGGAATGCCGTGAAATCTGACTGTTGATAAATGATGTTTATAGATTATGGTAGCATTCTTTTTAGTACTGTAATGCCAATTTATGTTTATATAGAGGGATAGAGATCAAAATAGGTGGACACTAATATTAATGAATACTTTATTGATTTGCTGGTTTCTTTCTTAGAGTTACCGGCAGATGAGGGCAAGTCTCTTCTGCAGTTGGTTTTAGAACAATTTGACGATCTTCTTGTTAAAATTTTGTTGATGGCTGCAATCATATCCTTTGTAAGTATAGCATTATATCTGATTACTAATGTTACATAGCAGTGGTTATTTTATGATAATGTGTGATGCAGTGTGAGACTATTGGAAGACTTTATGAAAAGTGAAGTGACAAGAATTTGGAGAGAAATTGTGTTTATACAAGCAGGGGATGCTTATATGCTTGCCTAGATATTTAGTTATCAATGGAATGTTGTTTAGACATCATTCTGGATATGGATTCATATTCCTTGAATGCTGGATGATTTCATAAAAATTGTTTGTTGTATGGACTGAGAATTGAGGTTTTGTTTCCCTAATAAAATGATATATGTCAAAGAAAATGGCCATAGAATAATGCTAAAGGTGATGCATAGAACCTCTGGTGAGGGCTGGTGGAGGGGGTGAGGTGGGGGAAAAGTGGGAGCGTGAGTCTGAACACAAGTTTAATAATGATTCTAATCACTCTGCCTATGAAAGAAGGATATATCAACATAAAGGATATGGAGAAACTAGTAGAAAACATAATTTATGTGGCCATGAAACAGCTCTAAAGATTGTGTAATCACCCATATTGAGGTAGTGGTAGAGGGGTTAAATCTCCTGACCCAGATGCAGTAAATGATGCTTCTCAACTACTTAATGTTACTCTTTGCACTTTTTTCATACTTGTTTGTCATTTTCTGCATTATTGGGGTAGCATCTGGAACAGACAAATGAAGGCCTTGTTTGCTCACATGCACTTTCTTGCTGTCATTTATAATGCATCAAGACCAGATGCCCCATCCGTAACCAGGCCTCACAGACCTTTCTGTGGCTTTCATATACCCTGGATCAACCCACTGACAGAACATTGTGGCAGTTCGCATTATCCTTTTATGCCTCACACTTCTGTGTGTTCAGGCCTTGATAATTCAAAACATCTTTCACTTCATCTTTGCAACTCCTTGGTTTCCCCTTTTCTTGTTTCCTTTACTTCTAACAGGTATACCATATTCAGAGACTCCTGAAGAATTCACCTGGTATTTTTTTATGTTACCAAAGAAACAACACCTCTAATATTTTCCATATACATCTCAGCCACTCTGTCTCCTCACATTTATATTTAGCATGAAAGGTGTGATGTTTCTATATATATTCATGTTATCCAAGAATAATGCTGTACCTGTGTATGGAATCGAGTATACAGGACATGAGTACTGTTTATGATATTAAGAAAAAGCTAATTCTTCCAAATCCTCCTGACACTTGAAAGCTCATCACCCTCACCCTGAATTTTAATGCAAAGGGTGTAATGCGTATGAATTTTTTATGTTATTTATCCCCAATACCGTGCCTTTGTATGAATTAGCAATACATTGAGAAAGCAGATTTGACAGAAAGTAAGAAATTTCTTTACCATGCTTTACTCTGTTTTTGGGAGCTGTCAAACTTATCATTCATATTCCTCAGGGCAGTCACATAACTCAGGATCAGGCCATTACACAGGTGATAATAGAACTTTCTGTGATTTTTTTTGACACCATGAAAGCTAATCTATCATTTCACGAGGGATTTTTTTTTTTCTAATTCTTATTCATTTGGACGCTCCCTAATGTAATTTGTGGACCATGTCCAAAGCTTAAGAGTTAAAAGGGATTGAGATGGTATGGTTGTAGATAAAAATGGTTTTGGAAAGAATGACAAAAAGTGTTTAGCTAAGTGTTTGGGAATAATAAAAGCCTGAAAGTTAGGTATACAGGGAAAGAATGGGGATAATTGTGAGTGGTTTTAAAAGAGAAATGCAGAGAGATGTTCCAAGGCTAGTGTGTTTAGAAAAGTTTTTAGATTACCTACCTTGATGTATAATGGGAAAAGGTACAATGATTAAAGACAGATAAGTTTGATTTTATGATTGATTTCTGATGATGTAAAGATTTTATGTGTTTCGTATGTTGATGTCACCCCTCTTTACTGCTGTTCCTAGTAACCTTTCAAATAATATTTTGTGTAAGCTTTTGATTTCTTTTTGCAGATTTTAGCGTGCTTTGAAGAAGGTGAAGAAACTGTCACTGCTTTTGTTGAACCTTTTGTTATCCTGCTCATTCTAATCGCTAATGCTATTGTTGGTGTATGGCAGGTGGGTACCTTTTTTTCAGTTATGCCTTTTTAAGTAGGTGATAATGAATGTAACATAATCTTTCATTTTAGGTAACATATTTCATTGACTTTTGACCTCACTTGTAGGTAGGTAAATTCTTTTTATCAAAACTATCATTTTTGTTTTCTTCACTCTATGTGGTATGAAAAGAATGCCATTTTTTATATGAATCCATTTTATATTTGAATCATAAGTGTAATTTTTATGTATGATTTTCTGATCGTATGATTTACAGCATCTAACTGTTCTTACTTTGGCTCCTTGTCTCTGTCTGATCCTATTATAAGTAGAAGTTTATGCTGTTCCCTGTGGCACACTTGATATCTTCTTTATTACAGTTCTATCCTCCACTAAAGATAATCCTTGTTTATATCAGTTTTAAAAGAAGCAGTATTGCTTTTAGGGGATTTACTTTTCGCTGCCCATATTTGTTTTCTGTTTTGTTAAAACTTGCACTTTTGCATGACCGACATACGTTTTAAATACATTTCAAAGGTAAACATATTTGTTTGAGAGCCTTAGAAAAATGGTAAAAGCTTGTTGAATTAGTAACGAGACAGTTGTGAGAAACAGCAGTAGAACTATGGTTATAGGGAGTGGCACCTACTTCCAAAGGCCTAAAATGTTTAATAGTATTGTACCTCGCTGAGTGACTTGGTTAATTTATATCAACATCTTTGATTAACCTGGTTATACTTTCAGCCATGATCTGAGTATTTTATTGATGCTGTTGAGTCTTTGACTGACCTTGTGATGCTTCCAGTATCTTTACCCATGATTGTAAACCATTTTTCACTGTACAGTAATTCAGCCTTTTCTCTTCTAAGGAACGCAATGCAGAGTCTGCTATTGAGGCCTTAAAGGAATATGAACCAGAGATGGGGAAAGTGATTCGTGCCAATAAGCCAGGTGTACAAAAGATTCGTGCTAGGGAGATTGTTCCAGGAGACATCATTGAAGTATCAGGTAGGCTATGTGCTGTCATACGACAATATGAGAATTTTTTCAGTAGGAGGACCAGTAGATAGAAGTTGTAGATAGGAAAATTAGACAGGCGCATTAAGTAGAAACAAGAAGTAGAATTAGTGGGTAGAAACAGTAGTTGGGAGTGTTAGGTAGAAGTAGTAGGTTGGAACATTTGAAACAAGCATCAGGTAGACACATTAGGTGGGAGGAATTTGCAGGAACACTGGGAAAGAGCCTTTGGAAACACTGCACAAGATTTGCCCTCTACCAATGGCTTGTTAAGAGTGAGGCTTTAAATGTTATGAAGCAGCACTGGAGTTCACCAGGTATGGCGACTGTTTTGCTGTGGCCACACCCTTGAGGGAGTTTCTGGAGGGAGCAGGCATTAGAGATATAGATATAATAGGTAATTGTATAGAAATACATTTGAAGAAAAAACAAGTGAAATTTGTATGCAGATGGATGTTATTGCTGTGTACAAATACATAAATCTTTTCTGTATAATAACTTTTGAAGGAAATTATACAAACACAAAATATTTACACAAGTTGGGCAACGCCTCTAGGTGGATGTATGAAGTTTTGTGCCCCTTTTTCTGAACTGAGTGCTGAGCCTAGGAGTGGCAGTGCATGATAATTCCATCCATATCAATGGATGCACATTTTTATGAGTTTTCTAGGTAGGAAATTGAATGGCTTTAAGCTAGATGTAGAGAATAAGGCAGAAGATTATATTGAATTATATGACAGTGATATGTCTTTGGATCTTGTGCATAATGATATTATAGGCATTAACACTTCCAGCATTGAAGATTAACCAAGGGAGGGGAGAAAATTTTCTAGCTAAAATGGAGGAAGTGTTACAAGCACTTGCCTGCATCTCACCATTGCAACTGGTGATTTTACAAGCCTTTATAGTGTTGCTGTTTTAAAGAATTATCATTGAATCACATTTATCATAACAAGAGAAGGTTTGTTGTGTAAAATATGATGCATTTAGTAAGAAATATTGCGGTAATATAAACTAAAATATGCACATTGGCAACTCAATGGCCTCTGAGTCCTGACTCACACATTATTAAGTGAATGAAAGTAGCAGTCAAAATATACTTGTGAAGTGATCTTTTTTTCTTTTTTGTATAGATAACTTTAATATTATATGGTTACATACATGTTTTGAACTTGAAAATTGTGAATTTTGAGATTAAGAAAGGAAAAGGTAGCGAGACTTGTATGGTATGGTGTGTTCATGAGAAAGGGAAAGTTTGAATAAAGTTAGTGGTAAATACACAAAAGAAGCTGTTATATTTAAGGGAAATACATGTGAAGATCAACATTCATCTCGAAGACTACAAGTTAGGCTTATCTCTTAGGGTCACTGATCTTGTGGAACATACCCCTGATAATGATAGTCATGCTTTTCTTTCGTGCTTATCTCATGTTTACTACCCTCAGAATTACATTTGTGACTATGGTATATCAATGAGAACTGCTTATTTATAATTGTATCTTGGCATTGATGCAGTTTTCCATAGCCTGCACGGCATCATTCATTCTTTATTGATTATTTATCATTACCATCTAATTATTTATTTATTTATTTTGCTTTGTCTCTGTCTCCCGCGTTAGCGAGGTAGCGCAAGGAAACAGACGAAAGAATGGCCCAACCCACCCCCATACACATGTATATACATACACGTCCACCCACGCAAATATACATACCTATACATCTCAACATATACATATATATACACACACAGACATATACATATATACACATGTACATAATTCATAGTCTGCCTTTATTAATTCCCATCGCCACCCCACTACACATGAAATAACAACCCCCTCCCCCCTCATGTGTGCAAGGTAGCGCTAGGAAAAGAGAGTAAAGGTCACATTCATTCACACTCAGTCTCTAGCTGTCATGTAATAATGCACCGAAACCACAGCTCCCTTTCCACATCCAGGCCCCACAGAACTTTCCATGGTTTACCCCAGACGCTTCACATGCCCTGGTTCAATCCATTGACAGCATGTCGACCCCGGTATACCACATCGTTCCAATTCACTCTATTCCTTGAACGCCTTTCACCCTCCTGCATGTTCAGGCCCCGATCACTCAAAACCTTTGCACTCCATCCTTCCACCTCCAATTTGGTCTCCCACTTCTCCTCGTTCCCTCCACCTCTGACACATATATCCTCTTTGTCAATCTCATTCTCCCCATGTGACCAAACCATTTCAAAACACCCTCTTCTGCTCTCTCAACCACACTCTTTTTATTACCGCACATCTCTCTTACCCTATTATTACTTACTCGATCAAACCACCTCACACCACATATTGTCCTCAAACATCTCATTTCCAGCACATCCACCCTCCTGGGCACAACTCTATCCATAGCCCATGCCTCGCAACCATACAACATTGTTGGAACCACTGAAAAGGTGTAAAAGTATGTGTGAGTAGGGTTGATTGAGTAAGCAGTGGTTGGAAAAGATACGGGTTTGGTAATAAGAAGAGTATGGTTGAGAGATCTGAAGAGCGTATGCTGAAATGGTTTGGACATATGGAGAGAATGACTGAGGAGAGGTTGACAGAGAGGATATATGTTTCAGAAGAGGAAGGTACAAGGATATGAGATTGGAGATGGAAGGATCAAGTTAAAAGATTTTGATTGCTTGGGGCCTGGGCTTGCAGGAGGGTCAAAGATGTGCATGGGATAGAGTGAATTGGAATGATGTGGTATATTGGGAGTGACATGCTATCAGTGGTCTGAACCAGGACCTATGGGGAGTTGTGGTTTCAGTGCATTGCACATCAGCCAGGAAAGGATAAGTGAATGAGGCCTTTTTTTAGTCTGTTTCTGGCACTGTCTTATTAATGTGGGCAACAGTGAACAGTGATGAAAAAATATATTTGCACACATAAATTCATGTAGATAGGCAATACTGGACTTTGCCTGCTTGTGGTCATGTGGTGAGTTAGAACTCGCCTTTGGTGAGGTTGCTACATTAGAGAATGATTTTGTCAAAAAACTTCTCATGCCATAGATGTCCATCATTTCCTTGCTGCTGATTGAAGTTTAGCCTTGAAGCTGGAGGAACTCCTGGAGAAGGGGTACTGGTTTTATATAATGATGATAATTATTGATATTGCTGAGTTCTACTCTTTGAAGCATTTGTTCCTCTCATGGTGAATTGGTTACAGCTGTCCCTTACAGGCAATAAAAACGTGGAAAAATTTTTTTTGTAATGTTTATCCTTCTTATTTAGTTGTCTGTTTATGCATAAGCTTTATTTCTATACTGTAGAATCATATGTTTATTTTTCAGTTGGTGACATGATTCCTGCAGATATATGTTTAATCAAGATATATTCTACTATTTTTCAGTTGGTGACAAGATTCCAGCAGATATGCGTTTAATCAAGATATATTCTACTACTTTACGTGTTGATCAATCCATCTTGACTGGCGAGTCTGTTTCGGTTATCAAACATACAGATATCGTTCCAGATACAAAGGCAGTCAATCAGGTGGGTGGTGGTTCTGCTATTTCCAGTTGATTTTTTCTTACAAATTTGCTAGAGATCAGTGTGTGAATATCTTGTCTCTGATTATATTTTATTTGGATCTAGAGAAAGGGGTTAGTGGAAATGTATCACATATATAAAAAATAAACGATATGAATGTTCTTCCTTTAAATAGTATTGGAGGGAGAGAAATGGTGGAAGAATGTGTGGAATGATGTATCTGATGGAGGCATGTAAGAACACTTTAGTGGAGGCTCTTTTGCTGTGGTCACCTCCTTGATGGGGGTTCCTGGGGGGAATGGGCATCAGAGATCTAGATAGATAGATGGCTCTATAGTTTCTTCCACTGCTAAAACAATTTGTTCATGATGATTGTATGGAAAAGTTTAGGAGTTTCTCCTGCTATGTCCTTAATATTCTTTTCAAAATTTCTTTGTTCCTTCTTTTTTATCCTGATATACTTAATCCTTGCTATCTTATATCAGGCAGAAGCCAGGGTTGGTAAGAGAGGAAGACCGTCTGTGATATGGGGAAATAGAGTGGAAGATTACTGGGAGGAAGAATGTATGGAATAATGTATGTGAGGGAGGCATGTATTGACAGGGATAAGTGGAGACTTGCCATGGCTACCCCCTTGATGGGAGTTCCCTGGGAACAGGAGTCAGAGATATACATAGAAAAATGCTGGTATGCTGGAGTGTTGCCTGTATCTTTGCCAATGCATGTCTTGTATCTCCTTTGCCTTTTTGACATCTTTTACTTTACACTTTTTTCCTCTTTAGTAACATCCTCTTCCATGTTCCAGTGTAAATTTCTCAGAGCCTCTTACCACAGTGCCTTAGTTCTTGGTTACTGAACTCCATTTCCCAGTCTGTGTCACCATAGAAATTTTTGAGGCCTTTGTAGTTCTCATAATTATATTTCCTCTTTTGGCTACTGAACTCCATTTCCCAGTCTGTTTTACCACAGACATTGAAGAGGTCTTCATAGTTCTCATGATTATATTTCCTGTTTAGTTGTTGTCACCTCTTTTCTTTTAAGTTTCTTACTTACCACTTAATTAAACTTAAGCATTACATGATCACTTTTCCCATTTGGTGTATCTCATATGATAATCTCAATATCCATGCTAGTATATATGAAAATAAGATCCAGTAATGATGGTGTACATAATTTTTTCATTTGTAATGTATGGAGAGGGAATTTTACACCTCTTGAATATTCTCTGATATATGCAACTTCTTAGATTTTTGTATACTTTCTGTATTGACCGTTTTCAGTCATTTCATTTCATTCATTCATCATTCTTATGCTGTAAAAGTAATTCTTCACTTTTTTCTTAAGTTTCTTGCTTCATTTTATGTTATGTCCTCAGGTTGTTCAGTCACTGCACATTTAAGAGAACTGTTCATTGTCAACATCATCATTATGTTTTTAGAACTTTGAGGTTGTGACGTAGTCACCGCCTCACTCTTCTCTAAAGTAGGCATATTTAAGGCTTTTAGCCTTTTCCTGTAACTCAGCTTTCTTAATTCTGGTGCCTTCTCTGTTCTTTAGGCTAACTTGACAAGAATATTTTAGTTTTGGCATTTCGTAGGATATGAACTGTTTACTAAATGCCTCTGTGTCAATATACTGTGCTCTAAAGCTATTCTAATGTTTGCCTGCATACAGTGTGTCTTCTTTAATATTCTTCAAATGTGGAACCCTGGTGACAGGTTAGAGATGATGTCAGCTCCGAAGTTCTCACAAGCAGAATCCTGTGTAAGAACATGTATGGCAACAGAAAAAGAAATACTGAAATTAAAGAATGTCGTACAGTTACAGGAGACCAGTTTGTGGGATTCTATGAGGACCTAATAAGGTGTTACAGGGTGGACATGATGAGGTAATTTTGGGTAGGATAACCTGGAGATTTCTGTGGAGGACAGTTCCCCTTAGAGAATAAAGCGCACAGATATGTATAGAATATTAGGCTTAGAATTGGCAGTTTGTATCTTTTCCTTTAGCATATCAAAGATGTTCTTTTCCTTGCAGGACAAGAAGAATATTCTTTTCTCTGGTACCAACATAACTACGGGCAAGGCCATAGGGATTGTTATTGGTACAGGGCTAGGAACTGCAATAGGTAAGTATTGTTTTGACTTGTAGAATCTTAAAGAAATAGTTGATTCAGATTGCCAGTTTTATCTCCCTTCTGTAGTGTATTTCTCTTCAGCCCATTTGATTGACAGTTTGGTAGTGTTACACACCATATCAGCATTTGTTTTGTGTCATTTAGATGCAGCATTTAACCTTTTATGTATGAAGTTTATGCATATATATCCATTACCCACACAGTGAAATAATTCTCATAATAAAATCCCTCCTCATTTTGCTTAAACCTTAGTTCTTTGCAACAACACTGTGCCCTTCCCTTCCAAACTACTTAATGAATAACCATCAACCCCCAAGTAGAAAATTTGTTTGCCTTTCCCTCTGCATCATATTTTAGCATCTCATACCTACAGATTCTCCCACTCTAAACCCCACACTGCATTGACAAAACCTGTACACAAGCACGAAAGTCACCTTTCTAACTCAAGCACGAAAGTCACCTTTCTAACTCAGTCTTTAGCTCTACTCTGTTAGTCATATGCCCATCTGAAACCATGCTTTCCAGACATGCATGCCCTTATTTATGTTCTGGACATCACCCATCCCTGCAGCACTACAAACACTGATTCAGCATATCAAGATTCTTCATGCTCATATTGCAACTACCACAATGAACACGCTGAACACTGCTTAGTTGTCCCATGTAGGCATACACACAGTCTGACATGTGGACCCACCCAGTGGATGTGGCTGACATTTAGAGTGAAGAATGAGTGAGGAAAGATTGACAAAGAGGATATATGTGTCAGAGGTGGAGGGAACAAGAAGTGGGAGACCAAATTGGAGGTGGAAGGATGGAGTGAAAAAGATTTTGAGCTATTGGGGCCTGAACATACAGGAGGATGAAAGGCTTGCAATGAATAGAGTGAATTAGAATGATGTGGTATACTGGGGTCGACGTGCTCAGTGGATTGAACCAGGGCATGTTAAGCGTGTAGGGTAAACCGTAGAAATTTTTGTGGGGCCTGAATGTGGAAAGGGAGCAGTGGTTTCGGTGCATTACACATGACACCTAGAGACTGAGTGCGAACAAATGTAGCCTTTGTTGTCTTTTCCTAGCACTACCTCGCACGCACGTAGGGGGAGGGGGTGCCATTTCATGTGTGGTGGGGTGGTGGTGGGAATGGATGAAGGCAGCATGTATGAATATGTACATGTGTATATATGTATATGTCTGTATGTATACATTGAAGTGTATAGGTATGTATATGTGCATGTGTGGTCATTTATGTATATACATATGTATGTGGGTGGGTTGGGCCGTTCTTTCGTCTGTTTCCTTACGCTACCTTGCTAATGTGGGAGACGGCGATTAAGTGTAATAAATAAATTTAAATATATTATATATTAATATTTTTTTTGTTACACATAAACGTTGTTTCCTGTATGAGCAAGGTAGTGCCAGGAAACAAAGAATGGCCCATCCACTCACATGCACCTATATATACATAAATGCCCATATACGCACATATACATTTATATACATACACATGCACAGACATACATATATACACATGTACATATTCATACTTGCCTTCTTTCATTCCTGTTGCTACCCCACTCCAAAGGATACAGCATCACTGCCCCCCACTTCAGTGAGGTAGCGCCAGGAAAACAGACAAAAAAGGCCACATTTGTTTACACTCATTCTCTAACTTTCATGTGTGATGCACTGAAACCATAGCCTTCAATTCACATCTAGACTCCACACACTTTTCCATGGTTTTCCTTAGATGTTTCACATGCCTTGATTCAGCCCATTACCAGCACTTTGACCCCAGTATACCACATCATTACAATTCACTCAGTTCTTCTTTCATACTTGACTCCCTTTTACTTCCAGGTACTGGCAAAGAAAGGCCACATCCATTTTCTAGCTGTCATATGTAATGCACTGAAACCACAGCTCTCTTATACTTTGAATATTTTGACCAGTTCAGTATAGTCTGGTATTTTTCATCAAATAATATGGAAATTTTGCAGATTTGTTTAAGATCGTGTTGTCTTCTTTTTACATATATTACATGGAAGACACGCTCTTTAATAGAGCAGACTTGTTCCGACTAGCCCATGTGTTTGAGAATCAGACATGCTACATTAATTCCCATTAAAGGTATATGCCTCTTTGCACATGATATATCCTTTGTAAGTGAAAAAGGAGTAAATGTTCATTGATAGATATCACTGACGTTTTTGTTCATATACTCGTAGAACTGTAATCATAGGAATAAACCTATACAAGTCAATTTTTTCGTCATAACCTTGTACAAGTAATGATTTTTTATTTTAGGTAAAATCCGTACCCAGATGGCAGAGACTGAGGATATCAAGACCCCTCTGCAACAGAAACTTGATGAATTTGGTCAGCAGTTATCCAAAGTTATAACAGTCATTTGTGTTGCTGTATGGGCTATCAACATTGGACATTTTAATGACCCTGTTCATGGTGGGTCTTGGATCAAGGGTGCTATCTACTACTTCAAGATTGCAGTTGCCTTGGCTGTGGCTGCCATTCCTGAGGGTCTTCCTGCTGTTATCACCACTTGTCTAGCTCTAGGTACTCGTCGTATGGCAAAGAAGAATGCCATTGTTAGGTCTCTTCCCTCTGTAGAAACTCTGGGTTGCACTTCTGTTATTTGTTCAGATAAGACTGGCACGCTCACGACCAACCAGATGTCTGTCTCCCGTATGTTTATCATTGACAAGATTGTAGAGAATGACTGTTCTTTACTTGAGTTTGAAATTTGTGGTTCCACATATGAACCAGTTGGAGACATATACTTGAATGGTACTAGAGTGAAGGGTTCTGACTTTGAAGGACTAAAAGAGTTAGCAGTCATCTCTTGCATGTGCAATGATTCATCTATTGATTATAATGAATTTAAAAATGCCTTTGAGAAAGTTGGTGAAGCAACTGAGACTGCTCTTATTGTCCTAACAGAAAAGATTAATCCTTACTCATTAGCAAAATTTGGCATGGATCGCCGCTCTGCTGCACTCATATGTAAGCAAGATATAGAATCAAAATGGAGAAAGGAATTTACCCTGGAATTCTCAAGAGATCGCAAATCCATGTCATCATACTGTGTCCCTGTCAAACCTACTCATCTGGGATCTGGGCCAAAGATGTTCTGCAAGGGAGCTCCTGAGGGACTACTTGACCGCTGTACCCATGTGCGTGTTGGTACTCAAAAGGTTCCCCTTACTCCGGGTGTGAAGGAAAAGATCTTGGCTGTTACACGTGCTTATGGTGGAGGACATGACACGTTACGTTGTTTAGCTTTAGCCACTGTTGATAGTCCAGCATCTCCTGAGCATATGGACCTTACTGACTCTAGCAAATTCCATATGTATGAAGTCAGTATGACATTTGTTGGTGTGGTAGGTATGCTTGACCCACCACGTAAAGAGGTTTGTGATTCCATAAAGAGGTGCCGTGCTGCTGGTATCCGTGTCATTGTCATTACTGGAGATAACAAGGCCACTGCTGAAGCCATCTGCCGTCGTATTGGAGTTTTTGGTGAGGATGAGAGTACAAATGGCCTTTCCTACTCTGGTCGAGAATTTGATGAATTGAGTATTGCAGAACAGAGAGCAGCCTGTATGTACGCTCGTCTTTTCTCACGTGTGGAACCCTTCCATAAGTCAAAGATTGTTGAATACCTTCAGGCTGAGAATGAGATCTCAGCCATGACTGGTGATGGTGTGAATGATGCTCCTGCCCTGAAGAAAGCTGAAATAGGCATTGCAATGGGCTCTGGTACAGCTGTAGCCAAGTCTGCTTCTGATATGGTGCTAGCTGATGATAACTTCTCCTCTATTGTGGCTGCTGTTGAGGAAGGCCGTGCTATTTACAACAACATGAAGCAATTCATCCGTTATTTAATCTCCTCCAACATTGGTGAGGTTGTTTCCATCTTCCTGACAGCTGCTCTTGGTCTTCCTGAAGCTCTTATCCCTGTTCAGCTTCTCTGGGTTAACTTGGTCACTGATGGCCCTCCTGCCACTGCCTTGGGCTTTAATCCACCTGATCTAGACATTATGGATAGACCCCCACGTAAGGGAGATGAATCCCTCATCTCTGGATGGCTATTTTTCCGTTACATGGCCATAGGTTGTTATGTCGGAGCTGCTACTGTCTTTGCAGCTTCATGGTGGTTCATGTATGATCCCACAGGCCCTCAAATCAACTACTATCAGATGTCACATCATCTTGCCTGTTCAAGTGATCCAGAAAACTTCAAAGAGATAGATTGCAGCATATTCAGCCACCCTGCTCCCATGACAATGGCCCTTTCTGTCCTTGTCACCATTGAGATGCTTAATGCTCTAAACAGGTAATCTTGAGGAATTTTGTTCTTAATATTTATATGTAACTTGATTTAGAAATAAGTCAGTTTAATCTCATGAATGATGGACCTTTTATATGTAAGCAGTTGATTCTATACACAACATATACTCATGCAGTTTCTTCAGTTTTTTGTCATACAGTAGTGTCCCATGCAAAATGCCTTCCAAATACCCCAATGATGTCATCTTTCAGTTAAAATGTGCATTTTATCTGCATGTAAACCTCATAATGTGGTCCTCTCAGATTGTTCTTGAGTATCTGATCACCTCCAAGACAGAGGGGATGTTACATTAATACCAAGTGTGTTCATTGAGTTAAGAGGTGGAATTACAGAGCCATCAAAGGAAAGAGAAAAGTTGTTAAGAATTTTCGATATAGATATGGGCAGAAACTGGGTCTTGGAGGCATTGAACATAGCTACATTTCTGACTAGAAAGTATTAGTAGATATGATTATATTTTTTGTATGTTATTGTGAATTTGAATGTTAGAAATGGAACAAATTGAGTCATTAAATCTTGAACTGTGGGTGATACTTTGTAGAAATGGGATTTTTGTAAGTTAGAATTTGCAAAGGCCATTAGTGTTGTCAAAGTTTTAGAAGTACTTGGCACTCATCACCCTCTCAAGAAATGTACATGAATGGAAATTATTTGCATATCAAAGTTTGATTACTTGAGTAACCCTCAAAAAGTGTACATCTATATTAATCATTGGTTCATTAAGTGTGAATGTTAGTAATAGGATATGTAAGTTAGTAAGTTATCAAAAAAAAATGGGTATGTTTGAAGGAATAGTGGCTCCAACAATGTTGTATGGTTGCGAGGCGTGGGCTATGGATAGAGTTGTGCGCAGGAGGGTGGATGTGCTGGAAATGAGATGTTTGAAGACAACATGTGGTGTGAGGTGGTTTGATCGAGTAAGTAATGTAAGGGTAAGAGAGAAGTGTGGAAATAAAAAGAGCATGGTTGAGAGAGCAGAAGAGGGTGTTTTGAAATGCTTTGGGCACATGGAGAGAATAAGTGAGGAAAGATTGACCAAGAGGATATATGTGTCGGAGGTGGAGGGAACGAGGAGAAGTGGGAGACCAAATTGGAGGTGGAAAGATGGAGTGAAAAAGATTTTGAGTGATAGGGGCCTGAACATGCAGGAGGGTGAAAGGCGGGCAAGGAATAGAGTGAATTGGATCGATGTGGTATACCGGGGTCGACGTGCTGTCAATGGATTGAATCAGGGCATGTGAAGCATCTGGGGTAAACCATGGAAAGTTGTGTGGGGCCTGGATGTGGAAAGGGAGCTGTGGTTTCGGGCATTATTACGTGACAGCTAGAGACTGAGTGCGAACGAATGGGGCCTTTTTGTCTTTTCCTAGCGCTACCTCGCACACATGAGGGGGGAGGGGGATGTGTGGCGAGGTGGCGATGGGAATAAATAAAGGCAGACAGTATGAATTATGTACATGTGTATATATGTATACGTCTGTGTGTGTATATATATGTGTACATTGAGATGTATAGGTATGTATGTTTGCGTGTGTGGACGCAATAATAAAATAATAAAAAATAAATAATAATAATAATAAAAATAATAAAAAAAATAATAAATAAAGTTAGTATGAATTTTCTTATTAGATCTTAGTATCGATGACACTGATTTGCATAGCATCAACCCATATATCATTGTTGTAACATTGGATGTATCAAAAATATGTAGCAGCTAAACATATATTTCAGTTCACTGTAGTAGCTGTAAACATGATTTGGAAGATTTCAGAAGTTTATCGCATTTCTTTTCTTTTTATCAGTTTGTCTGAAAACCAGTCTCTAATTGTGATGCCGCCTTGGTACAACTTATGGCTGTTAGCTGCGATGGCTTTATCCATGATGCTCCACTTCTTCATCTTGTACTTTGAGATTCTTGCGGTAAGTATTAAAATAGCATGATGAAAATAACTCAGATCATGTGTACAAGGGAGGCTAATCAGCTGGACCATGGTGCTAGAATATGAAGTTGAAGTAGATTTCCTAAAGATAATGATACATAGTAGACAGGACTGAGTGAGGAATGTAAGTGATTGGTTTAGGCAGACCGCAGATGAATTGTAAGGACAGAATGAAACCCCATAAAGACAAGCCACTTAGTACTACTTGGATGGTCAGTTTCCACTGTATCCTTTCTGAAGTCCATAACTGGTGGTCTCGTCAGAATAGCATTTTGGTAACAAATTACTTTTGTGTCGTGGCGGTGGACTTCTACATTGCGGAGAGACTTTACACCTGGGGATAGGGGAGAAAGAATACTTCTCACATACCCCCTGTATGTCGTAGAATGACTAAAAGGGATGGGATAGGGGGGCTAGAAATCCTCCCCTCCTGTTTTTACTTTTCCCAAAAGAAGGAACAAAGGCACCAGGTGAGGATTTTTCCCTCTATGGCTCAGTCATCTGTTCTTTACGCTACCTCGCTAATGCGAGAAATGGCCATTATGAATATGAATTAACAAAAGTAAGGTTTGTTACTTCAGGAAATATGAAAGCAGTTGTGATAATAAAAGTGCATATGTTTTTTATGGTATTTGCTATATTGAGGTCCCATGGCAATTCAGGTTAAGGTTAAACAGTGGCATAAACTCACCAGGCTTGTCTAACATTAGACAAGTGAATAACTAAGTTTAAACATGGCATTTAGTGGAACTCTGTTCTTATGGACTGATTGCAGGAAAAATTTGTCCTAGAAGTCAGATTCTGTTACATCTCAGATTTTTCTGTAGCAGTTCATGAGTTCATCATAATCATCATTTTCATTAAAATGTATGAGCACCTCACACAAGCACCAAATGATCCTCTAGGAGAATTTCGTGAAAAAACAACTGAGAAAGTATCTACCTGCAACAAGATTTAGCCAAAATGGCGGGGCTAACAGGATGAAGTCCTCATGAGGAGTCCTGTGGTTGTATAATGATATTTTTGTATATGTATGGTGTAACTGGACTCCACCTGTATTTGGTTACATGCGGGGGGAGGGGGTTGTTATTTCATGTGTGGTGGGGTGGCGATGGGAATGAATAAAGGCAGACAGTATGAATTATGTACATGTGTATATATGTATATGTGTGTGTGTATGTATATGTATACGTTGAGATGTATAGGTATGTATATTTGTGTGTGTGGACGTGTATGTATATACATGTGTATGTGGGTGGGTTAGGCCATTCTTTTGTCTGTTTCCTTGCGCTACCTTGCTAACGGGGGAGACAGTGACAAAGTAAAATAAGTGAAATGAAATACAAATGAAAAATCACCTTCTATGAGGTTATAATAATTCTTAGTTGACAAAGAGTTCAGTCTCAGTGAGAAACATTTGCTCTAAAGTAGTCCATAATTTCCATTCTACTTTTGAAATTGCAACCTAAAAGATGTAGAAGCCTCATTAAAGGTGGCCTTGGGGTTTTATAATTTATCAAAATTGCATGTGTACAGTATTCCTCGTAATAACTGTCTTTATATTTTTTTTCTCCTTTGTGTAGGTGGTGTTTCATTTGCAGCCCCTTAATGTGGCACAGTGGATGGCTGTTTTGAAAATTTCAATTCCTGTTATTATATTGGATGAAACATTCAAGTTTTTGTCGCGTAAGTATGCTGATGGAGAAAATCCACTTTATTCGTGCCACTGGATTGTGCTGGCCTGGGCTATATACATATCTTACATCAATGTGTATTTCTTTTAACCAAAGTCATCACTAAGTAAATTACCGATAGAATATACCCATGTTTTGTTGGGGAAAGAAAACTGTCAGGAACTTCAGAACATTATTTCAACCTGTAAATTTTCTATTTTAAAAGATGACTAAGCTTCAATGTTGTTACTGATATAATTCTGAATCTGTCAGGAATGGATGAATTTTATGTAAGACCATTATATATATAAAAAGTTTTTAAAATGATGGCAAGGATTAGTATTGTTACAGATTGAGGTTATGAAATGTTTGCAGTTTTGTATGCATATTGGCACTATTGTTCTCTCTTTTGCTACATTAAATTAGAAACTTATTTGTTAAAATTTTTGTGTGAAATGATTGATGTTGTAGGTCCATAATTATTCCAGTTGTGAACCTTTGCAATACTGTATTGACTCATGTTTAGGAGGTATGTGTTGTACTGAAAATACTAATGCATTTAAACTGTATCTATAATTGTGTTTCAGATGGAAAATTTCATTTACTGTATCTGTGGAAAATCTTAGGATAGGTCCCTAGCTGCTGATTATGGGTTTTAAAAGGAAGATACCTTATATCAGTGATAATTCTGAGGATAGATCCCAAGATTCTGATTAAATGTGGAGTTTGAAGCCAGAATGTAACAAACATTGAAAATTGCTTACATATGCTTTTAGAATGAAATTTCCCAATTCAAATATGGGTGTTAAATTATTAACTTTTCTTTCATTCCTCTTTGTATGTAAGTGTATAGACTGTTGAGCAGATCTGGAGATTAGAAGATTGCGAGGTAATTTTTCAAGTGCTGTTCTTTTGGATATATGCAGTGAATTGCATTGATTTTAGATATTTTTATATAAAAAAAATTATGATTATCCTTTCCACTGGCAGGATATTCCTAGCTGGCACAGGTGCATTATGCATTGTCCTGCAGTGTTGATGTGGTGGGCTTTTCCTTTAGAGTAGTGAGCACAAGTCAGCAATCACAGGCCATTTATCAATAAGTATATTCATCATTTATTGTTATGTAGTAATTTGACAGCCATATTCTTCAATTCTTTATTTGTTATACCGTAGAATTCATTAGCATGCCATTATATTCTTCATCTAGATGTACTGAAATTGGGTCATATTGATCTTTATTACTTCTGTATGTTATATGCATATGTTAGAAAGCTGATGCTAAATTCAGTAAATCCTGAAGGGAATGAAACCGTTTGTATGGAATACTTACTTTTTTAACTGAAATACTCAAAGTATAATGCAAAAATGGTTGTAAATAAACTCAAATTGTACCATCATATTGCGGTACATTACAATAAGTATTGATAATGAAAAATTAACCTTTCAACACAAAATAGGAAGAAACTAAGATAGATAGGCATTTTGGATGAGTATTGCATCTAGACGTGAAGAACTTTCAACCCAACTGATTCAGTACATAATACTTGTTTTAATATTCATTACCACCTTGTTATATTTACGTATTTATTTTTTGATTATGGTTTACTAAATTTCAATTGATTTCTTGAGGATTTACTGAAATTTTACTAACTCATTACCCTATTTAAGTATGTATTCATATAGTTTCCAGTTGAAATATAGATTAAGTTGGCCCATTGCAAGAAGTAGGACTCATTATGACTAATCCTGGGTAACTAAAAACCAGAAACCATTTTGATTTACTCATCTTCATTTGATGAATTAGACATAGAAGTTGAAGATGATTAACCCCCTCATCATGAGATGACAATGTACCATCAGCAGTGCTAAGGTGCAGTTTAAGGTTTTATTGCACTGTTTATGTTAATTTCAAATTTTCTTTCTGAACATGTTTGTTTTACTTAGTTTTCATTTACCTGGAATACATTTGATAATGTAGAAATAATAATAGCAGTATATCTTGTGCAATTCTGTAAATTTACACACCAAAACCCCACAAATCTAGACTTGTTGAATCTGGATTTTGCCTCAAGCTGGTCCACTCGTGGCTCACAGTAAAATCATTCAGAATGTGCAGCTGAGAATCCAGCCTCCATGGCCTTAAAATTGCTGAGGTCACTTCAGAACATCCTGAGACCGTCATAGATTCTTACTCTGATTAAGTCACTTTTGGCATGGTAAATGGGGAGTGGGCCCATGTATCATGGAGGCATCACCACACACACATCATTATCATCTCTACATATCTGGTGAGTACTGTAATTATTTGATTTAGCCAATTTCAATTTCTATGTTTTTAACTAAATCAGCATTATATGAAGAAATGTTTGTTCTTTCTAGATTTTTCATCATTTGGGACCATTCTGGGTTGAATATCTTGGCATTTGAAGGGTTTGTGTTATTTGAATAGCTCTTTGTTAAAGAGAAATGATTTTTTTGTTTAGCCATGTTAGTGGTAGTTTTACCAAAACTAATTACATCCTAAGTGCAGTAGTTCAGATAAAGCAAGATAGTGAAGTTAGATGATCTGACTAGATGTAATGTAACACTAGTATATCAGAATTATAACCAACTTTATACATTAGATATATTGAAATCCCAGATTATTTTTACGTTACATTTTGTACCAGAAGATTGCAGATAATATTTGTAAAAATGGAATATAAAGATTATAGGGTAAGATTGAAATATTCTGTGGAATTATCCCACATTATTGCCAAAGTTTGCGGGAAAAGATACAGCTACACAAGTTGAAGCTGGTAACAATGGGATTCAGAGGGAAGTCTTATAACCATTTAGCCACCCTTGGGGTGCTTCAGTACATGGTAGATTCATAGCACAATGAATATTCATCAGTAATGGATAGATCTCCACAAGCATCACAAGAGTGGAGTTAGACTTTTATATTTACGGACAAGAATGCATTCCAGTTATGCTTCATCGTACTTTAAGGTCCTTTTGCAAATATCATTTATGAAATGCTGCTAAGTGTTAAACAGTAGCTACTTATCATTTTTTTTTTATTGTGTGGTTAGTAGCATACATCACCTTCCTGTTAGGTTTAGAATTGCCAGGGGTAGGTAGTGTTTTGTCTTTTAGTAGGGTTATGTCCCCTTGAATGCTACAGTAGACTTTAAGAGGTGTTACCTAAAGGTGTCAGTTGTGGACCAAACAATGAAAGTTTTAACATAATTTTTTTAGATTAGATTTTTACTTGATATCAGATCTCTATATATCTGACAAAAAGTAAAAAAAAATTTTTTTCAAATTTTCATTTTCCTCAAGATGAAAATTTTTGAGAATATTTGATTATCAGTCTACAATTGTAGAAGAATTTTCAGAATAATGCATATATCTTAAAGGCATGGAATTTATAGTTGCCCTCGGCCTGTTAAGGGCGAGGCACTAAAGGCAGGGAAGTGGCACTGAAGTTCAGTAGTTATGGGGACTATTGCCATGGCCACCCTCTTGAGGGAGTTTTAAGTTGGGAAAGCAATAGAGATATAGATAGATATGTACATGAAGGGGGTGACTGTGTTCTTGACTGGTTGGTGAGGATATTCAATGTGTGTATGGCTCATGGTGAAGTGCCTGAGGATTGGCGGAATGCATGCATAGTGCCAGTGTACAAAGGCAAAGAGGATAAAGGTGAGTGTTCAAATTACAGAGGTATAAGTTTGTTGAGCATTCCTGGGAAATTATATGGGAGGGTAGTGATTGAGAGGCTGAAGGCATGCACATAGCATCTGATTGGGGAAGAGCATGTGGTTTCAGAAGTGGTAGAGGATGCGTGGATCAGGTGTTTGCTTTGAAGAATGTATGTGAAAAATACTTAGAAAAACAAATGGATTTGTATGTAGTATTTATGGATCTGGAGAAGGCTTATGATAGAGTCGATAGAGATGCTCTGTGGAAAATATTAAGAGTATATGTGTGGGAGGCAAGTTGTTAGAAGCAGTGAAAAGTTTTTATCAAGGATGTAAGGTATTTGTATGAGTAGGAAGAGAGGAAAGTGATTGGTTCCCAGTGAATGTCGGTTTGCGGAAGGAGTGCCTGATGTCTCCTTCGTTGTTTAATTTGTTCATGGATGGGGTTGTCAGGGAGGTGAATGCAAGAGTTTTGGAGAGTGGGGCAAGTATGCAGTCTGTTGAGGATGAGAGGGCTTGGGAAGTGAGTCAGCTGTTGTTCGCTGATGATACAGCGCTGGTAGCTGATTCAGATGAGAAACTGCAGAAGCTGGTGACTGAGTTTGGTAAAGTGTGTGAAAGAAGAAAGCTGAGAGTAAATGTGGAAAAGATTAAGGTTATTAGGTACAGTATGGTTGAGGGACAAGTCAATTGGGAGGTAAGTTTGAATGGAGAAAAACTGGAGGAAGTGAAGTGTTTTAGATATCTTTGAGTGGATTTGGCAGTGGATGGAACCATGGAAGCGGAAGTAAGTGGGGGTGAAGGTTCTGGGAGTGTTGAAGAATGTGTGGCAGGCGAGAACATTATCTCAGAAAGCAAAAATGGGTATGTTTGAAGGAGTAGTGGTTCCAACAATGTTATATGGTTGCGAGGCATGGGCTGTAGATAGAGTTGTGTGGAGGAGGGTGGATGTGTTAGAAATGAGATGTTTGAAGACATTATGTGGTGTGAGGTGGTTTGATCAAGTAAGTAATGAAAGGGTAAAAGAGATGCGTGGTAATAAAAAGAGTGTGGTTGAGAGAGCAGAAGAGGGTGTTTTGAAATGGTTTGGTCACATGTAGAGAATGAGTGACAAAGAGGATATATGTGTCAGAGGTGGAGGGAACAAGGAGAAGCAGGAGACCAAATTGGAGGTGGAAGGATGGCGTGAAAAAGATTTTGAGCGATCGTGGCCTGAACATGCAGGAGGGTGAAAGGCATACAAGGAATAGAGTGAATTGGAACGATGTGGTATCCCAGGGTCGACGTGCTGTCAATGGATTGAACCAGGGCATGTGAAGCATCTAGGGTAAATCATGTAAATTTCTGTGGGGCCTGGATGTGGAAAGGGAGCTGTGGTTTTGGTGCATTATACGTGACAGCTAGAGACTGAGTGTGAACGAATGTGACCTTTGTTGTCTTTTCCTAGTGCTACCTCACGCACATGTGGGGGGAAGGGGGTGTCATTTCATGTGTGGCTGGGTAGCGACGGGAATGAATAAGAGCAGACAGTATGAATTGTGTATATATGTATATGTATACGTTGAGATGTATAGGAATGTATATGTGCGTGTGTGGACGTGTATGTATATACATATGTATGTGGGTAGGTTGGGCCATTCTTTCATCTGTTTCCTTGTGCTACCTCGCTAATGCGGGAGACAGCGACAAAGTATAATGAATGAAATAACACTAATAATGAAGGATAATGAAATAGATAGAATGTAGAATCCCAGTCATGGCCTACACTACCTACCCAGCTGATATGTTGTTTACACTGTAGTTATCATAGTTGCCTGTAGAGCATTGAATGAAAAAATGGGTACACATTTCAATTCCCATTAAAGCTTGTTGAATATGGCCCTAGTCCAAGAGTATTTCTACTGCACTGGACTAAGATTGAAGAAGCTCCTAAGTGCACTGCATGCATTTTTCAACTTCAAAAAAGTTGGTCAAGGTATTGAAAGGGATATTCTTTTTTGACCATACTAGTTCACCATTTTCCAAGTTAGCAAGTTAGTGCCAAGAACAGATTAAGAAATGGCTGCATTTACTCGCATCCACTTGTCATTTATTATGCATCGAAACTGGAGCCCCTATCCACAGTTAGGACCAACAGACTTGTGGTCTCCTCAACTGCTTCATGTGCCCTAGATTCAGCCCATTGAGAGCATGTCACTCCTGTATACCACATCACTTTGTTCACTGTATCTGTTATATGCCTCACACCATGCATATTGAGGCCCCAGACTTTCAAGACATCTTTAACTCCATCCTTCCCTCTCTTCCATGGTTCCCCCTGCCGTTTTCTTGTTCATATTCTCCTTATCCATTTTCTCCACATGTTTAGACCATTTCAGCATACCCTCTTCACCTTCCTTGTACAGATTCTTCTGACTACCACTTTTCTCTCTTAATCTCTCATTTCTCATTCAATCAGTCCTCCTCAAATATTGTTCTAAAATATTTCATTTCCATCACAGCAACCTTCTGTATATTTTTCTCTAAGGTCCATGCCTTTCATCCATACAACACTGAAAGGACCATTATACCATCCAACATACCCTTCTCTGCACTGACAAATAGTGACCTCTCTTTCACATTACACACACACACATATATATAATTATTCATTTATGATTATCCCAGGACCAGTCTCAGTGAAAGAGTACTGGTGTTACACAGGACTTTTTTAAAGGCTCCTGCAGCCTAAGGCTGCACTACTTGCAGTAGTAGGGAAGTGTAGGTTCCTTTAGAGACAGAAGTTCTTTTACTGGATTGTAGTCAGTGACTTCACATGTGGTGTAACCTCTTGTTGGTGGAGCCCAGCAAGACGTGCACACATGTATGTGCATGCATACACACACAAATAAATTGTGATTGATGTGTGTACATCTTACTGCAGAGAGTGCAGGGAAATTGAGTAGCAAGTTCTTGGTGTCTCCTTTATGATAGCTGAATCTTTGGAATGAAAGGTATTATTATGTGTTGTAATGGTATTTGTAGTGTTCCAATGACAGGTGATATCCAGAGCATAGATAGAAGAATGATTTGTGTTTTTCTGGGGAATGTAGTTTCTGATGGTTTGGAGTTTAAGACTGAGTTGGGAGGTCGGTTAGTTTAATGCTTGTCAATTTAGTTCATTTTGTATATGTTTTGTCAGTGTTATATTTGTTGGGGGTGAAGTGATCTGTGAGTAACGCTTTTTATTTCTACTTGTGAGTTTTTGTTAGGTATGGAGTTGTTTGGATGGAATGGTTCTAGTACTGTTGCATAGAATTGATTGTCAGGCATGATGAGGTGGGATTGTATTATGAGGATCTTTTTTTCTTTGTGAAGATGTTTTATGTTTATGGTTGCTAGCCATTCAGAAAATGTTGTGAGTTCAGTTTATATTTTTATGGAGGGAAAGATGTGCATGGAATAGAGTAAATTTGAACAATGTGGTATACTGGAGTCAACATGCCGTCAGTGAACTGAACCAGGGCATGTGAAATGTTTAGGATAAACCATGATAAGTTCTGTGGGGCCTGGATGTGGACAGGGAGCTGTGGTTTCAATGCATTACACGTAACAGCATGTATATGGATGTGAGCGGATGTGGCCTTTCTTTGTCTCATTCCTGGTGCTACTTCACCATGCTGCTTCCTTTGGGGCAGGGTGGTGCCAGGAATGGATGAAAGCAATGTGAAGCGTCTGCGGTAAACCATTTAAAGTTTTGTGGGGCCTGGATGTGGAAAGGGAGCTGTGGTTTCGGTGCATTACACATAACAGCTAGAGACTGAGTGTGAACGATTGTGGCCTTTTGTCCTTTCCTAGCACTACCTCGTGGGGGGAGGGGGGATGCTATTTCATGTGTGGTGGGGTGGTGAACGGGAATGAATTAAGGCAGTAAGTATGAATTATGTACATGTGTATATATCTATATGTCTGTGTATATATATTTTTTTTTTTTTTTTTTTGCTGTCTCCCGCATTTGCGAGGTAGCGCAAGGAAACAGACGAAAGAAATGGCCCAACCCACCCCCATACACATGTATATACATACGTCCACACATGCAAATATACATACCTACACAGCTTTCCATGGTTTACCCCAGACGCTTCACATGCCCTGATTCAATCCACTGACAGCACGTCAACCCCGGTATACCACATTGATCCAATTCACTCTATTTCTTGCCCTCCTTTCACCCTCCTGCATGTTCAGGCCCCGATCACACAAAATCTTTTTCACTCCATCTTTCCACCTCCAATTTGGTCTCCCACTTCTCCTCGTTCCCGCCACCTCCGACACATATATCCTCTTGGTCAATCTTTCCTCACTCATTCTCTCCATGTGCCCAAACCATTTCTGGCAGTGGATGGAACCATGGAATCGGAAGTGAATCATAGGGTGGGGGAGGGGGTGAAAATCCTGGGAGCCTTGAAGAATGTGTGGAAGTCGAGAACATTATCTCCAAAAGCAAAATTGGCTATGTTTGAAGGAATAGTGGTTCCAACAATGTTGTATGGTTGCGAGGCGTGGGCTATGGATAGAGTTGTGCGCAGGAGGGTGGATGTGCTGGAAATGAGATGTTTGAGGACAATATGTGGTGTGAGGTGGTTTGATCGAGTAAGTAACATAAGGGTAAGAGAGATGTGTGGAAATAAGAAGAGTGTGGTTGAGAGAGCAGAAGAGGGTGTTTTGAAATGGTTTGGTCACATGGAGAGAATGAGTGAGGAAAGATTGACCAAGAGGATATATGTGTCAGAGGTGGAGGGAACGAGGAGAAGTGGGAGACCAAATTGGAGGTGGAAAGATGGCATGAAAAAGATTTTGAGTGATCGGGGCCTGAACATGCAGGAGGGTGAAAGGCGGGCAAGGAATAGAGTGAATTGGAATGATGTGGTATACCGGGGTCGACGTGCTGTCAGTGGATTGAACCAGAGCATGTGAAGAATCTGGGGTAAACCATGGAAAGTTGTGTGGGGCTGGATGTGGAAAGGGAGCTGTGGTTTTTGGTGCATTATTACATGACAGCTAGAGACTGAGTGTGAACGAATGGGGCCTTTGTTGTCTTTTCCTAGTGCTACCTCACTCACATGAAGGGGGGAGGGGGTTGTTATTCCATGTGTGGTGAGGTGGCAATGGGAAGGAATAAAGGCAGACAGTATGAATTATGTACATGCGTATATATGTATATGTCTGTGTGTGTATATATATGTATACATTGAGATGTATAGGTATGTATATATGCGTGTGTGGACGTGTATGTATATACATGTGTATTTGGGTGGGTTGGGCCATTCTTTTGTCTGTTTCCTTGTGCTACCTCGCTAACACGGGAGACAGCGACAAAGCAAATAAATAATACATATATATATCCTGGGGTCGACATGCTGTCAATGGATTGAACCAAGGCATGTGAAGCGTGTGAAGTAAACCATGGAAAGTTTTATGGGGTCTGGATGTGGAAAGGGAGCTGTGGTTTCAGTGCATTATACATGACAACTAGAGACTGAATGTGAATGAATGTGGCCTTTATTGTCCTTTCCTAGTGCTACCTCGTGCACATGCGGGGGGAGGGGGTTTTCATTTCATGTGTGGTGGGATGGCAGACTATGAATTATGTACACGTGTATATATGTATATGTCTGTGTGTATATATATATGTGTACCTTGAGATATATAGGTATGTATATGTGCGTGTGTGGACGTATATGTATATACATGTGTATGTGGGTGGATTGGGCCATTCCTTTGTCTCTTTCCTTGCGCCACCTCTCTAACGCGGGAGACAGCGACAAAGTTTAATAAATAAATAGATGAATATCCTGATAACCACAAGGAAAATGAAACACCATAAGTTTCCAAGTGCACTTCTTTGTAATGATTACATCAGGGGAGATACAGGAATGAGATAGGTGTAGAACAATCAGTTGATATACAAGGAAGAGATGTTGCTAAGATGCCATTGGTATACATGCATTATTGGATGCAAGGAATTCTGTAAACACAGCCCACAAAATTTTCTGGCTAGTTTTTGATTAAGATATTCTTTATAGTTATGTTATTGCTGAAGGCTACATTTACATTAAAGGATAGCAACCTGGAAAATAATGTAAAACTATCGCTAAAAGATTCATGGTATCAAGAAGCAGAGAAGTTTTTATCAAGGGTGTGAAGCGTGTGTACAAGTAGGAAGAGAGTAGAGTGAATGGTTCCAAGTGAAGGTTGGTCTGCAGTAGGGGTGATGTCATCATAGTTCAGTTTGTTTATGGATAGGGTAGAGGGAGATAAATGTGAGTCTTGGATGTAGGGAAGTGTCTGCAGTCAAAAATATTGATTAGGTTTCTTTAACTGTATGGAAAATGGCAGACATTAGCATTCTTCCAGTCGTCACGGACCTTCTTCATTAATAAAGATGATAGAAATAACTATGTCAGTGGTTCGCTTATTTATTTATATTCTATCTCCTCTAACATCCTTGGGTTGAGTCCATTAGGATATTGTGATTCATTGCATTCTTTTTGCCATGATATCTTATGTAATTGCAACTTGTTCTAAGAATTTTAAGACCTTAGACATCGACATCATAGGTATATCTTCGTAATTGAATACATGAGTAGAACTGTAGTGATGACTGCTTTTTTGTCGTCTGTACTGGCCAAGTTCTCACCTCTTTTTATAGCATTCTTATTTACAAATCTCCGAAATAATTTAATCTGTTTTGACTTTATTGTTTACTTTTCTTTCGTTATCTCTAAATTTTCCTTTTCAAAATGTTGATGTGGTGTCAGTCAGTCTCTTACATAGATATTTGTTTTCCTTTTGAGGCTTCATGTATCTTTACCAAGTTTTGGCCTTTTCATTCGGCCAGATTGAGCACTTTTATATAGAAATTATGGCACTGCATATTGAAACGGGTCTCTGAAAAGACCCTGTGGTTAGCAAAACTTTGGTTAAGAAGGTACAGTGCCTATGGGAAATTGAGTGTTCAGGGGATGGACCCTTAAGTTGTATAATGAACACTCCATAGTTAAAAATAAGTATGTTAGAATTCAAGAACAACATACTTATTCCATAATAGTACAAAGAAATGATGTACAAAACTGTGAGGTAATATATGATGGCAGTATGTCACAACGCTGCACAAAAGGACACTTTGAAGCTAGTTGTTGCAACACTCCCTGGTTATGACACTCCCCATGTCTCCACCTAAAAGTTGGTGCCAGACTGTGCAACATGACACTCACCCCATAAATGGATAAAAGTTTGGTGGTGCTCTGGAAAACCATGATCACTCAAAACTCGATGCCATGGTTGGCAAAATGGTATACATTTTTCTAAGAGTGCTCATTCAAAATGATTTTTTGCAAAACTGGCAGACAAAGGAATTATCTGTAGTACCATCTGAAAAGTGCCTTCTGGTGGCCTGCAGTGCCACCTAGCAGTCAAACTGATGTGACACTATGCCAGTGATTAGAGTTTTGGCCTGACCAATATATGTCTTATTACAGTCAGACCATGTTGGATGAATATAGTTCAAATGTAGATAATTAGAAGCTAATTATTCTTCAGTAATGCATTAAGATATGCATGAAGGGATTTGTCCAAAGATGGGGCATATAAAGAAATCGCAAATGTATTGCCAAACTGATTTTTGCATTTGTTCATGTTGTAGTACAGAGGTTCTTTGCCAATCATGGTGGCTGCATCACTGGAAAAACCCATGGGAAAACCTATGTGGGAAATAGGAGGTTGTGGGAGTGACCCTTAAACGGAATACCTAAGCCTTATGTTGCGCACTTTAAAATTAGAAACAAGCATGTTATACCTCAGAAACATTATGCTTATTTGACAAAAGTATAAAGAAATGAAGTACAAGACAGTGCAGAAAAGGAATGAAAATATGATGCTGTACAGAATGATTGCAGTATATCACCCCTTACACTTTCCTAAGCCTCTGTACTTCTACAAAGCAGCCACCCAACTGTGCCGCACAAAAAGGCTGCCCCATTTTTATGATTCACACAAGTCTTTAGCACCAAAATACCTCCCAACAGATGCTGCATATTCACTATGTGGAAGGATATTATATGTCCACTTTATGCAATAAGACATCCTGAGGTGAGGTGTCTGAGAGAAATGTCATTGGTCAACTTAAAAGACAAGTGGTGAACATAGTGTACTAACCTTGTCACCATGGCAAAATCTTGTGGATACTTATTGGTACTCCTTGGGGTAGCACAACTCGCATCACAAGTTTTATGCTTAGAAGCTCTATCTAAAGGCACAAAGCCTGAAACTAGTTAAACTTTTCAAAACTTTGGGATGCATTGATATCACTTTTGGAGTTTCCCATCCAGCAAGATTTTTAGTGCATAGAGCAAAACTGTCATAGCACAGGTGATAATGGTGACACGATTATCTTGTTTGCACGTTCATGCTACCACTGTGCTGAATCCTGCCAAGCTTGGCTAGAAATAGCCTGCAGCTGTTGTGATACTGACCCAAAAGGTTGAAAAAAATATCTCTAGCTGTCATGTGTAATGCATTGAAACCACAGCTCCCTATCTGCTTGATCCCCACTTGCTGCATCAGAGGTAGTGCCAGGAAACAGATGAAGAAAGACCCTTCTGCTCATGTACACATACATATACACAGACATGTACAAATGTCTACTTGTACATATTCATACTTGCTTGCTTTCATCCATCTCTGGCACCACCAGCCCTCAGGAAACAGCATTGCTACCCCTACATTAGCGAGGTAATGCGGGAAACACAAAAAAAAGGCCACTTCTCACACATCCTCTAGCTGTCATGTGTAATGTATCAAAACCACAGCTTTCTGTCCACATCCAGGACCCATGTACCTTTCCGTGGTTTACCCTAGATGCTTCACATGCCCTGGTTCAGTCCATTGACTTTGACATTTACGTATTCATTTCGTGCATTGATGAGGTAGCGTCAAGAACTGATGACCAAGCCTTAGAGGAAAAATCCTCTCTTGGCCCCCTTCTTAGTTCCTTCTTTTAGAGAAGTGAAGCAGGAGGGGAGAATTTCCAGCCCCCCTGGTCCCACTACTTTTAGTCAACTTCTACATGCAGGGAATTTATGGAAAGTATACTTTCTCCCCTATCCCGAAGGATATATATATTGTTACAAACTTGTGTGTGTGTGTGTTTATCATGTAAGTGATGTTTTATATTGTAGGATGGCAGAGGGGGCCAGGGCCTCCATTATCTCGGTTTGGGTTTCACTCTTTTGGCAGGGTCATCAATCCAGTTACCCTCAACACTTAGGCCTGTCGTCTTTCCCAAGCCCAAGATGCCAGACAGCTCAGGTTAGAAGCTGAGGTCATGTCAGGCCATCAATCCAGTTACCCTCAACACTTAGGCCTGTCGTCTTTCCCAAGCCCAAGATGCCAGACAGCTCAGGTTAGAAGCTGAGGTCATGTCAGGCCATCAATCCAGTTACCCTCAACACTTAGGCCTGTCGTCTTTCCCAAGCCCAAGATGCCAGACAGCTCAGGTTAGAAGCTGAGGTCATGTCAGGCCATCAATCCAGTTACCCTCAACACTTAGGCCTGTCGTCTTTCCCAAGCCCAAGATGCCAGACAGCTCAGGTTAGAAGCTGAGGTCATGTCAGGCCATCAATCCAGTTACCCGCAACACATGGACCTGTCATTTCTCCCCGTCCGAGGCATGAGACAGCTGAGGTCAAGAGAGAAGGTCATCTAGGAAATATGGCTTCCTGTATATTGTTGTTACCATCAGACAAGAGGTTGGGCCTTAGGCAAGATGAGGGCCAGACCTCCAAGACCCTCCAGCCAACTAGGAGTGGCACTGTGAGCCACCCTTCCAATCACAGCTGGACCTTAAGCTTCTAGCCAATCAAGAGTGGCACTCTGGATCACTCTTCTCCAATTCCACCTGAAACTAGGTTTTAATGGGATGGTCTTAAGGTCTCCAGTTTAGAAAGAAAAAAAAAAAAAAAAAAAAAAAAAAAAAAAAAAAAAAAAAAAAAAAAAAAAAAAAAAAAAAAAAAAAAAAAAAAAAAAAAAAAAAAAAAAAAAAAAAAAAAAAAAAAAAAAAAAAAAAAAAAAAAAAAAAAAAAAAAAAAAAAAAAAAAAAAAAAAAAAAAAAAAAAAAAAAAAAAAAAAAAAAAAAAAAAAAAAAAAAAAAAAAAAAAAAAAAAAAAAAAAAAAAAAAAAAAAAAAAAAAAAAAAAAAAAAAAAAAAAAAAAAAAAAAAAAAAAAAAAAAAAAAAAAAAAAAAAAAAAAAAAAAAAAAAAAAAAAAAAAAAAAAAAAAAAAAAAAAAAAAAAAAAAAAAAAAAAAAAAAAAAAAATTGCTCCCAAGGCACTTGCCTTTCATGATCTTACTCTCTTGGCCAGATGCATAAGCATTAATAATCACCCATCTCTCAACCATCCATTTTCAGTTTTACCCACATCTAAAATTTACTTGCAGTCTATCACATTCCATTAACTCCTGCTTCACAGGTAGTGCTACTCCTTCCTTTGCACTCCTCTCACTAACATCTAACTTTATTTCAAACCATTCTTCCCCCTTACTCTTGAGGTTTGTTTCACTCAAGAGACAGAACATCCAAGTTTCTGTCCTCATACATAATACTGAACTCTCTTTTTCATCTGTTACATCCACAATTAAATGCCTGAGCCTTAGAGAAGGATGAGCACTCCCTGCCTGGCTACTACTTCTGTTCCCTCTTCTAAGGATTTTAGTTGCCTTCTACAACACATAAGGAACAGAAGTGGAATTCTTTCTCCCTACCTGTGTGGGATAGGGGAGGAAGAATACTTCCCCCATATCCCCTGTGTGTCATAGAAGGTGACTAAAAGGGGTGGGAGTTGGGGGCTGGAAATCCTCCCTCTCGTTTTTTTTTTTTAATTTTCCAAAAGAAGGAACAGAGAAGAGGGCCAGGTGAGGATATTTCCTCAAAGGCCCAGTCCTCTGTTCTTAACGCTACCTCGCTGTCGCGGGAGATGGCGGATGGTATGAAAAAAAAAATATATATATATATATATATATATATATATATATATTATTTTTATTATTATTATTATTTTATACTCAATTGTTGTTTCCCACATCAGCGAGGTAGCACCAGACACAGACAAAAGAATGGCCTATTCACTCATATATATATATATATATATATATATATATATATATATATATATATATATATATATATATATATATATATATATGTGTGTCTGTGTGTGTATATATATGTGTACATTGAGATGTATAGGTATGTATATTTGCGTGTGTGTGTGTACATTGTGTATGGGGTGGGTTGTGCCATTTCTTTCGTCTGTTTCCTTGCGCTACCTCGCAAATGCGGGAGACAGCGACAAAGCAAAATAAATAAATATAAATATATATATCGCTACCTCGCTAACGCGGGAAATGGCAAATAGTTTGAAAAAATATATACATATACACACACATTAAAGCCCATACATATCAACATATATATACACAAGTACACATTCATGCTTGTTTGCCTTCATCCATTTCTAGCACTACCCCACCCCACAGGAAACAGTATCGCTACCCCTTGCTTCAGTGGGGTAGCGCCAAGAAAACAAAAAAAAAGCCACATTCATCTCTAGCTGTCATGTGTAATGCATTGAAACCACAGCTCCCTATCCATTTGATCCCCACTTGCTGCATCAGAGGTAGTGCCAGGAAACAGATGAAGAAAGACCCTTCTGCTCATGTACACATACATATACACAGACATGTACAAATGTCTACTTGTACATATTCATACTTGCTTGCTTTCATCCATCTCTGGCACCACCCAGCCCCTCAGGAAACAGCATTGCTACCCCCTACATTAGCGAGGTAATGCCGGGAAACAGACAAAAAAAAGGCCACTTCTCACACATCCTCTAGCTGTCATGTGTAATGTATCAAAACCACAGCTTTCTGTCCACATCCAGGCCCCATGTACCTTTCCGTGGTTTACCCTAGATGCTTCACATGCCCTGGTTCAGTCCATTGACTTTGACATTTACATATTCTTCATTTCGTGCATTGATGAGGTAGCGTCAAGAACTGATGACCAAGCCTTAGAGGAAAAATCCTCTCTTGGCCCCCTTCTTAGTTCCTTCTTTTAGAGAAGTGAAGCAGGAGGGGAGAATTTCCAGCCCCCCTGGTCCCACTACTTTTAGTCAACTTCTACATGCAGGGAATTTATGGAAAGTATACTTTCTCCCCTATCCCGAAGGATATATATATTGTTACGAACGTGTGTGTGTGTGTGTTTATCATGTAAGTGATGTTTTATATTGTGGGATGGCAGAGGGGGCCAGGGCCTCCATTATCTCGGTTTGGGTTTCACTCTTTTGGCAGGGTCATCACTCCAGTTACCCTCAACACTTAGGCCTGTCGTCTTTCCCAAGCCCAAGATGCCAGACAGCTCAGGTTAGAAGCTGAGGTCATGTCAGGCCATCAATCCAGTTACCCGCAACACATGGACCTGTCATCTCTCCCCGTCCGAGGCATGAGACAGCTGAGGTCAAGAGAGAAGGTCATCTAGGAAATATGGCTTCCTGTATATTGTTGTTACCATCAGGACAAGAGGTTGGGCCTTAGGCAAGATGAGGGCCAGACCTCCAAGACCCTCCAGCCAACTAGGAGTGGCACTATGAGCCACCCTCCTTCAGTGACAGCCGGACCTTAGGAATCCGGCCAACTAGGAGTGGCACTGTGAGCCACCCCTTCCAATCACAGCTGGACCTTAAGCTTCTAGCCAATCAAGAGTGGCACTCTGGATCACTCTTCTCCAATTCCACCTGAAACTAGGTTTTAATGGGATGGTCTTAAGGTCTCAGAAGAAAAAAAAAAAAATTGCTCCCAAGGCACTTGCCTTTCATGATCTTACTCTCTTGGCCAGATGCATAAGCATTAATAATCACCCATCTCTCAACCATCCATTTTCAGTTTTACCCACATCTAAAATTTACTTGCAGTCTATCACATTCCATTAACTCCTGCTTCACAGGTAGTGCTACTCCTTCCTTTGCACTCCTCTCACTAACATCTAACTTTATTTCAAACCATTCTTCCCCCTTACTCTTGAGGTTTGTTTCACTCAAGAGACAGAACATCCAAGTTTCTGTCCTCATACATAATACTGAACTCTCTTTTTTCATCTGTTACATCCACAATTTAAATGCCTGAGCCTTAGAGAAGGATGAGCACTCCCTGCCTGGCCACTACTTCTGTTCCCTCTTCTAAGGATTTTAGTTGCCTTCTACAACACATAAGGAACACAGAAGTGGAATTCTTTCTCCCCTACCTGTGTGGGATAGGGGAGGAAGAATACTTCCCCCATATCCCCTGTGTGTCATAGAAGGTGACTAAAAGGGGTGGGAGTTGGGGGCTGGAAATCCTCCCCTCCAGCTTTTACTTTTCCAAAAGAGGGAACAAGAGAAGGGGACCAAGTGAGGATTTTCCCTCTATGGCTAAGTCCTCTGTTTACGCTACTGTGCTGACACAGGAAATGGCAAGTGTGCATATATATATATATATATATATATATATATTTTTTTTATTTTATTTTGCTTTGTCGCTGTCTCCCACATTTGCAAGGTAGCGCAAGGAAACAGACGAAAGAAATGGCCCAACCCACCCCCATACACATGTATATACATACACATCCACACATGCAAATATACATACCTATACATCTCAATGTACACATATATATACACACACAGACATATACATATATACACATGTACATAATTCATACTGTCTGCTTTTATTTATTCCCATCGCCACCTTGCCACACATGGGATAACATCCCCCTCCCCCCCATGTGTGCGAGGTAGCGCTAGGAAAAGACAACAAAGGCCCCATTCGTTCACACTCACTCTCTAGCTGTCATGTAATAATGCCCGAAACCACAGCTCCCTTTCCACATCCAGGCCCCACAGAACTTTCCATGGTTTACCCCAGACGCTTCACATGCCCTGATTCAATCCATTGACAGCACGTTGACCCCAGTATACCAAATCGATCCAATTCACTCTATTCCTTGCACGCCTTTCACCCTCCTGCATGTTTAGGCCCCAATCACTCAAAATCTTTTTCACTCCATCTTTCCACCTCCAATTGGGTCTCCCACTTCTCCTCGTTCCCTCCACCTCCGACACATATATCCTCTTGGTCAGTCTTTCTTCACTCATTCTCTCCATTCACTCATTCTCTCCATGTGCCCAAACCATTTCATATATATATATATATATATATATATATATATATATATATATATATATATATATATATATATATGGCAGTTGAGGGAATAATTGGTATACATGGGGTGTTCAGTGTTGTAAATGGAAATGGTGAAGAGCTTGTAGATTTATGTGCTGAAAAAGGACTGGTGATTGGGAATACATGGTTTAAAAAGCGAGATATACATAAGTATAAGTATGTAAGTAGGAGAGATGGCCAGAGAGCGTTATTGGATTACATGTTAATTGACAGGCGCGCGAAAGAGAGACTTTTGGATGTTATTGTGCTGAGAGGTACAACTGGAGGGATGTCTGATCATTATCTTGTGGAGGTGAAGGTGAAGATTTGTATGGGTTTTCAGAAAAGAAAAGAGAATGTTGGGGGGAAGAGGATGGTGAGAGTAAGTGAGCTTGGGAAGGAGACTTGTGTGAGGAAGTACCAGGAGAGACTGAGTACAGAATGGAAAAAGGTGAGAAAAAGGAGGTAAGGGGAGTGGGGGAGGAATGGGATGTTTTTAGGGAAGCAGTGATGGCTTGCGCAAAAGATGCTTGTGGCATGAGAAGCGTGAGAGGTGGGTTGATTAGAAAGGGTAGTGAGTGGTTTGAAGAAATAAGATTATTACTGAAAGAGAAGAGAGGCATTTGGACAATTTTTGCAGGGAAAAAATGCAAATGAGTGGGAGATGTATAAAAGAAAGTGACAGGTGGTCAAGAGAAAGGTGCAAGAGGTGAAAAAGAGGGCAAATGAGAGTTGGGGTGAGAAAGTATCATTAAATTTTAGGGAGAATAAAAAGATGTTTTGGGAGGAGGTAAATAAAGTGCGTAAGACAAGGGAGCAAATGGGAACTTCAGTGAAGGGGGCTAATGGGGAGGTGATAACAAGTAGTGGTGATGTGAGAAGGAGATGGAGTGAGTATTTTGAAGGTTTGTTGAATGTGTTTGATGATAGAGTGGCAGATATAGGGTGTTTTGGTCGAGGTGGTGTGCAAAGTGAGGGTTAGGGAAAATGATTTGGTAAACAGAGAAGAGGTAGTAAAAGCTTTGCGGAAGATGAAAGCTGGCAAGGCAGCAGGTTTGGATGGTATTGCAGTGGAATTTATTAAAAAAGGGGGTGACTGTATTGTTGACTGGTTGGTAAGGTTATTTAATGTATGTATGATTCATGGTGAGGTGCCTGAGGACTGTCGGAATGCATGCATAGTGCCATTGTATAAAGGCAAAGTGGATAAGAGCGAGTGCTCAAATTACAGAGGTATAAGTTTGTTGAGTATTCCTGGTAAATTATATGGGAGGGTATTGATTGAGAGGGTGAAGGCATGTACAGAGCACCAGATTGGGGAAGAGCAGTGTGGTTTTAGAAGTGGTAGAGGATGTGTGGATCAGGTGTTTGCTTTGAAGAATGTATGTGAGAAATACTTAGAAAAGCAAATGGATTTGTATGTAGCATTTATGGATCTGGAGAAGGCATATGATAGAGTTGATAGAGATGCTCTGTGGAAGGTACTAAGAATATATGGTGTGGGAGGCAAGTTGTTAGAAGCAGTGAAAAGTTTTTATCGAGGCTGTAAGGCATGTGTACATGTAGGAAGTGAGGAAAGTGATTGGTTCTCAGTGAATGTAGGTTTGCGGCAGGGGTGTGTGATGTCTCCATGGTTGTTTAATTTGTTTATGGATGGGGTTGTTAGGGAGGTGAATGCAAGAGTTTTGGAAAGAGGGGCAAGTATGCAGTCTGTTGGGGATGAGAGAGCTTGGGAAGTGAGTCAGTTGTTGTTCGCTGATGATACAGCGCTGGTGGCTGATTCATGTGAGAAACTGCAGAAGCTGGTGACTGAGTTTGGTAAAGTGTGTGAAAGAAGAAAGTTAAGGGTAAATGTGAATAAGAGCAAGGTTATTAGTTCAGTAGGGTTGAGGGTCAAGTCAATTGGGAGGTAAGTTTGAATGGAGAAAAACTGGAGGAAGTAAAGTGTTTTAGATATCTGGGAGTGGATCTGGCAGCGGATGGAACCATGGAAGCGGAAGTGAATCATAGGGTGGGGGAGGGGGCGAAAATCCTGGGAGCCTTGAAGAATGTGTGGAAGTCGAGAACATTATCTCAGAAAGCAAAACTGGCTATGTTTGAAGGAATAGTGGTTCCAACAATGTTGTATGGTTGCGAGGCGTGGGCTATGGATAGAGTAGTGCGCAGGAGGGTGGATGTGCTGGAAATGAGATGTTTGAGGACAATATGTGGTGTGAGGTGGTTTGATCGGGTAAGTAATGTAAGGGTAAGAGAGATGTGTGGAAATAAAAAGAGTATGGTTGAGACAGCAGAAGAGGGTGTTTTGAAATGGTTTGGGCACATGTAGAGAATGAGTGAGGAAAGATTGACCAAGAGGATATATGTGTTGGAGGTGGAGGGAACGAAGAGAAGTGGTAGACCAAATTGGAGGTGGAAAGATGGAGTGAAAAAGATTTTGAGTGATCGGGACCTGAACATGCAGGAGGGTGAAAGGTGGGCAAGGAATAGAGTGAATTGGATCGATGTGGTATACCGGGGTCGATGTGCTGTCAATGGATTCAATCAGGGCATGTGAAGCGTCTGGGGTAAACCATGGAAAGTTCTGTGGCACCTGGTTGTGGAAAGGGAGCTGTGGTTTAGGGCATTATTTCATGAAAGCTAGAGAGCGAGTGTGAACGAATGGGGCCTTTGTTGTCTTTTCCTAGCGCTACCTCGCACACATGAGGGGGGAGTGGGATGTTATTCCATGCATGGCGAGGTGGCGATGGGAATGAATAAAGGCAGACAGTGTGAATTGTGTGCATGTGTATATATGTATATGTCTGTGTGTGTATGTATATGTGTACATTGAGATGTATGGGTATGTATATTTGCGTGTGGGGACGTGTATGTATTTACATGTGTATGGGGGTGGGTTGGGCCATTTCTTTCGTCTGTTTTCTTGCACTACCTCGCAAACACGGGAGACAGCGACATAGCAAAATAATAATATGTATATTATTCATTTACCATACTTAATCGCTGTCTTTATTTATTCATAAATACCTCAGGATCAGTAGCTGTGAAAGAGTCAGTGTTACTCAGGACCTCTTTCTCAAGGCTGCGATGCTTCCAGTAGCAGGAAAATGTAGACTCCTTTGGGGTGAGAAGTTAAGACTTTACTTCCAAAGACAGTGTATGTTCAGTGGGATGGAGTTTAAGTGAGTTAGGGAGGGCAGATGTTAAGTGCTTGATGGTCATATCAAAGTGCATGTGTTTTGTTAGTGGCACTACTGTGCAACATTACCAGACCCTCCCCACCCAAACAACTCTATGCTATCCAATCTCCCCCCCCCCAGTAAAAATATAATGCTTACCCCTGCCTCTCACATCAATAACCTCTACTAACAGATACCCTCAAACACAGACTTCAACCTGAGAAGCACTAAATAGCTGTGAATAAAGTTTCCATACCAAAACTGTCTTCATTTGAATCATATGATTCATTTTCTCATTTTTTTTCACCTACTACTCTATTCGAAGGGTTAAACCAATAAGATCGCTACAATAAGCGCATATGGCAAGACAATAAACGTGGTCTAATATGGTATGAAACAGAACAATAAACTGAGTGGAGTAATGGGCAAATAGAATTTATGACTGGTACACTGCCTGGCCAGTGTTCTGCTTGCTACATCTGGTCCCAAGGTTGAAGAGCCACCCCTTATGTGATGCCAGGATATAATTCGACTAATACTGCAACACCACATAATATTACTTAAGAAGCACTAAACTGTAAATAAAGTTTATGTACCAAAATTGTCTTTTGGAATGATTTGTTTCCAATTTTCTATATCTCCATTCAAATGGTTAAACCCAAAAAAATGAAGATCACCACAATAAGCACATTTGGTAAGATGCAATTAATGATATGGTACAGATGCCATTTGATACACTGGTTTTGCTAGCAAATCTAACAAATACTTATGAATCTATGAGATGACATACCAAATGTACTTTAACATTAGTCAAAAGTATCAAAATTTGTACCTACTACCAAAAGTGGCAGTCCTGGATATTCACATTTTAAGCCAATGGACAGGCAACACAAGTATAGAGTACACTAAACAACAGAATTGCATTTTTTAAGATTTTGCCCAAGTGCATCTTCAACAAAGGCCAGTTTACTGAGAATATGTATGCACTTGGGAATATGTCATTGTGTTACAAGCAAGAGCAAAAGATATACTAAATTCTTTCTAGGGCATTGCAAAATTGTGGTGGTGCTGTTTTGGAATAGATGTAAAATCATGTCCAAGTATATTTTGTTATTACATGAGAGTTAAGGACTTGTAACTGCTGGGCACAAGAGCTAGGACTGTTAGTATCTCTGCTAAGTATTGTTTCCAAAAGCTTGTAGAAAAGTATAGTTCAGGTTTGGTACTTTTCAACATATGAAATAATTTTTGTGGATTATTAAAACATTTGATTAGTATGTAGAAAATATTAATGGCATTAAAAAATGCCTATTTATAGATGTTGTACTCAATGAATCCATTCCATTTCATTCTTTTTATAAAATATGTCATGTTTTGTTACAAAATAAAGTATTGTTATGAAAACAGGCTTATCCAACCTTAAAATGTTTGTGGACAAGGTTTCCACGAGTCCAAATTACTGATTACACTTTTTTGTGGCTGGTTTGTCCTGTAAGACATGAGAGAAACCTCAAGACTTGTAACCAAGTTCTCCGAGTAGACTGAGTGGTTCCAACAATGTTGTATGGTTGCGAGGCATGGGCTATGGATAGAGTTGTGCGCAGGAGGGTGGATGTGCTGGAAATAAGATGTTTGAGGACAATATGTGGTGTGAGGTGATTTGATCGAGTAAGTAATAATAGGGTAAGAGAGATGTGCGGTAATAAAAAGAGTGTGGTTGAGAGAGCAGAAAAGGGTGTTTTGAAATGGTTTGGTCACATGGAGAGAATGAGTGAGGAGAGATTGACAAAGAGGATATATATGTTAGAGGTGGAGGGAACAAGGAGAAGTGGGAGACCAAATTGGAGGTGGAAGGATGGAGTGAAAAAGATTTTGAGCAATTGGGGCCTGAACATGTAGGAGGGTGAAAGGCTTGCAAGGAACAGATGTGGTATACCGGGTTAACATGCTGTTGATGGATTGAATCAGGCCATGTGAAACGTCTGGGTTAAACCATGTAAAGGTCTGTGGGGCCTGGATGTGGAAAGGGAGCTGTGGTTTCGGTGCATTACACATGACAGCTAGAGACAGTGTGTGAAAGAATGTGGTCTTTTTGTCTGTTTCTGGGGGGGGCGGGGATGCTATTTCACGTGTGGTGGGATTGGCGATGGGAATGAATGAAGGCAGCAAGTATGAATTATGTACATGTGTATATAATTATATGTCTGTATATGTATATGGTGAAATGTCTATGTATGTATAAGAGTGTGTGTGGGCGTTTATATATATACATGTGTATGTGGGTGGGTTGGGCCATTCCTCATCTGTTTCCTTGTGCTATCTCACAAACACGGGAGACTGCGGTTAAGTATAACATATATATATATATATATATATATATATATATATATATATATATATATATATATATATATATATATATATATATATATATTTATTATTATACTTTGTCGTTGTCTCCCGCATTAGCAAGGTAGTGCAAGGAAACGGACGAAATAATGGCACAACCTACCCACATGCACATGTATATACATACACGCCCATATACATACCTATATATTTCAACGTATACATACATATACATACAAAGACATATACATATATACACATTTACTTATTCATACTTGCTGCCTTCATCCATTCCCGTCGCAACCCCACCACACATGAAATAACATCCCATCTTCCCCTTGAGGTAAAGCTAGGAAAACACAACAAAGGTCACATTCGTTCACTCTCAGTCTCTAGCTGTCATGTGTTATGCACCAAAACCACAGCTCCCTTTCCACATCTAGGCCCCACAAAACTTTCTATGGTTTACCCCAGACACTTCACGTGCCCTGGTTCAATCCATTGACAGCATGGTGACCCTGATATACCACAATTCACTCTATTCCTTGCACGCCTTTCACCCTCCTGTATGTTCATGCCCTGATTGCTCAAAATCTTTTTCACTCCATCCTTCCACCTCCAATTTGGTCTCCCACTTCTCGTTCCCTCCACCTCTGACACATATACCCTCTGTCAATCTTTCCTCACTCATTCTCTCCATGTGACCAAACCACTTCAAAACACCCTCTTCTGCTCTCTCAACCACACTTTTTATTACCACACATCTCTCTTACCCTTTCATTACTTGCTCAATCAAACCACCTCACACCACGTCCTCAGACATCTCATTCCCAACAAATCCACCCTCCTCCGCACAACCCTATCTATAGCCCACATCTTCGCAACCACATAACATTGTTGGAACCACTATTTCTTCAAACATACCCATTTTTGCTTTCAGAGACAATGTTCTCACCTTCCACACATTCTTCAACACTTCCAGAGCCTTCGCCCCCTCCCCCACCCTGACTCACTTCCGCTTCCATAGTTCCATCCGTTGCTAAATCCACTCCCAGATATCTAAAACACTTCACTTCCTCCAGTTTTTCTCCATTCAAACTTACCTCCCAGTTTACTTGTCCCTCAACCCTACTGAACCTAATAACCTTGCTCTTATTCACATTTACTCTCAGCTCTGTTCTTTCACACACTTTAACAAACTCAGTCACCATATACATACATATATATATATATATATATATATATATATATATATATATATATATATATATATATATATTTATTTTATTTTGCTTTGTCGCTGTCTCCCGCATTTGCGAGGTAGTGCAAGGAAACAGACAAAAGAAATGGCCCAACCCACCCCCGTACACATGTATATACATACACGTCCACATACGCAAATATACATACCCATACATCTCAATGTACACATATATATACACACACAGACACATACATATATACACATGCACACAGTTCACACTGTCTGCCTTTATTCATTCCCATCGCCACCTCGCCACACATGGAATAACATCCCCCTCCCCCTTATGTGTGCGAGGTAGTGCAAGGAAAAGACAAGAAAGGCCCCATTCTTTCACACTCAGTCTCTAGCTGTCATGCAATAATGCCCGAAACCACAGCTCCCTTTCCACATTCAGGCCCCACAGAACTTTCCATGGTTTACCCCAGACGCTTCACATGCCCTGATTCAATCCATTGACAGCACGTCGACCCCGGTATACCACATCGATCCAATTCACTCTATTCCTTGCCCGCCTTTCACCCTCCTGCATGTTCAGGCCCTGATCACTCAAAATCTTTTTCACTCCATCTTTCCACCTCCAATTTGGTCTCCCACTTCTCCTCATTCCCTCCACCTCTGACACATATATCCTCTTGGTCAATCTTTCCTCACTCATTCTCTACATGTGCCTAAACCATTTCAAAACACCCTCTTCTGCTCTCTCAACCATACTCTTTTTATTTCCACACATCTCTCTTACCCTTACATTACTTACTCGATCAAACCACCTCACACCACATATTGTCCTCAAACATTTCATTTCCAGCACATCCACCCTCCTGGGCACAACTCTATCCATAGCCCACGCCTCGCAACCATACAACATTGTTAGAACCACTATTCCTTCAAACATACCCATTTTTGCTTTCTGAGATAATGTTCTCGACTTCCACACATTCTTCAAGGCTCCCAGGATTTTCGCCCCCTCCCCCACCCTATGATTCACTTCCGCTTCCATGGTTCCACCCGCTGCCAGATCCACGCCCAGATACCTAAAACACTTTACTTCCTCCAGTTTTTCTCCATTCAAACTTACCTCCCAATTGACTTGACCCTCAACCCTACTGAACTAATAACCTTGCTCTAATTCACATTTACCCTTAACTTTCTTCTTTCACACACTTTACCAAACTCAGTCACCAGCTTCTGCAGTTTCTCACATGAATCAGCCACCAGCGCTGTATCATCAGCGAACAACAACTGACTCACTTCCCAAGCTCTCTCATCCCCAACAGACTGCATACTTGCCCCTTTCCAAAACTCTTGCATTCACCTCCCTAACAACCCCATCCATAAACAAATTAAACAACCATGGAGACATCACACACCCCTGCCGCAAACCTACATTCACTGAGAACCAATCACTTTCCTCACTTCCAACACGTACACATGCCTTACAGCCTCGATAAAAACTTTTCACTGCTTCTAACAACTTGCCTCCCACACCATATATTCTTAGTACCTTCCACAGAGTATCTCTATCAACTCTATCATATGCCTTCTCCAGATCCATAAATGCTACATACAAATCCATTTGCTCTACTGGAGCAGTAGAGGGTGTTTTGAAATGGTTTGGTCACATGGAGAGAATGAGTGAGGAAAGATTGACAAAGAGAATATATGTGTCAGAGGTGGAGGGAACGAGAAGTGGGAGACCAAATTGGAGGTGGAAAGATGGAGTGAAAAAGATTTTGAGTGATCGGGGCCTGAACATGCAGGAGGGTGAAAGGTGTGCAAGGAAAAGAGTGAATTGGAGCGATGTGGTATACTGGGGTCGACATGCTGTCAATGGATTGAACCAGGGCATGTGAAGCGTCTGGGGTAAACCATGGAAAGTTCTGTGGGGCCTGGATGTGGGAAAGGGAGCTGTGGTTTCAGTGCATTATTACTTGACAGCTAGAGACTGAGTGTGAACGAATGTGGCCTTTATTATCTTTTCCTAGCGCTACCTTGCACACATGAGGGGGAAGGGGGTTGTTATTTCATGTGTGGTGGGGTGGCGATGGGAATTAATAAGGGCAGACAGTATGAATTATGTACATGTGTATATATGTATATGTCTGTGTGTGTATATATATGTATACGTTGAGATGTATAGGTATGTATATTTGCATGGGTGGACGTGTATGTATATACATGTGTATGTGGGTGGGATGGGCCATTCTTTCGTCTGTTTCCTTGCGCTACCTTGCAAACACAGGAGACAGCGACAAAGCAAAATAAATAAAAATATATATATATATATATATATATATATATATATATATTACATGATTATCCCTGGGGATAGGGGAGAATGAATACTACCCAAATGAGGATCTTTTATTCTCTAAGCCTCAGTCATTTGTTCTGGAGGCTACCTCACTCATGTGTGAAATGGTAATGTACAAAAATAACATATATTTATATACATATATGAGGGATTATGAGAGTGTAAATACTTAATTTACTGAACAGTAAGGGAGAACTACAGCAAAATCTCTTGTAATACCCAGCCATGCCCATAAATTGCAGAACTGACTTGTGATCAGTTGGAGGTGGAACTGTTGCATGGCTTCAACCTTCACTGCTACAAGAGCAACTTTATCCTGATCCATCAGGTGGCCAAGGAATATCATGATGGTTTGCCCAAACTTCTGTCAAACATGTGAACAGGGCCGTCAGTCTTGCTAGGTGCTCTTCCCATTTAGAGGAGATTGTATGTCCACTGACTTTAGTGTAATGGAGACTGTATGCCCAGTTTGCTCAGTGTTGTGGTAAGTGTACATCTAGTGAATTCAGTGTAGTGGCAATAATATTCAGTGGATTTGGTGTTGTGGAGACTGTACATCCAGTGGGTTCAATGTAGTAGAATATGTATGTCCGGTGGGTTCTGGGCAGTAATGAGTGCATGTCTAGTGTGTTTTATGTAGTGAAGGCTATGTAAGTAGGCCTGGATACCCTCCAAACCTGCTATGACACCAGTGAAAAGGCACTGGAACTTAGCTGGAGTGTTTCTTATAATGAATGGCATGACAACACTGGCACAGGCTGAGATCTTCATCCCTCTGAATAGGTATACTCAACAGTAACTCTTGAGGTCAAGTCTAGTCCCTATGGTAGTCAATGCATGATATCATCAAGGTTTAGGGATGAGCAGGCAAGGAGAGGCCCACCTGCTATTGCTGGGTACTGCAAGACCATTAGAGAGAAGACAGTTGACCTATTCCTGTAGTTTCTCTTTTTGGGACTTATCCTGTAGTGCACCTGCTTGACAGGAACTGCATTGTCCTCAAGGATAAGAATTTGTCCCTAACAAGGTCTTGGAAGATGTCTCTGAAGTCATCCAGGTCCCTCGACTGCTGCGCTGTCAGATGCTGTAATTTGAGTCCAAGATTAGTTAAAATGTTACAGTTACATAATTTGACAAGATTATCCAAAGCGTAGTCTTCACGTGATAGGACCTCAACTGAGGTGTTGTTTTGAATAAGTACTGGTTCTGCCTCTCTCATGTAGAAATTTATTTAGCATGATGTTAGCAAAGTGTTCTGTTGTGGTGTTTCTACCAAGTAAATTACAACACTAATCTTTTTTAAATCCATATGGACCAAAAATATTTTGACTGCAGACTGTCTTAAGGAAGAGGGAGAAGCAACAGCACCAAATCTCCAGATTTAAACACTCTCTTTAGCCTTCTTTCATCACCTCCTGTGCAAGTTTCAGATTTTCTTGTGCAAACTCATGAACGTATTTCAACCTTGATCTAAATTTCTGAACATCTTTCAACAAAGTCATACTCCCCTTTCTTGACACCCAACTCTCTTTTAGCAGTCTGAATGATCCTTTCACTTCATGACCAGTCACAAGTTTAAAGGACTAGTGACTCCTGTTTACTTTCCTTAATGGCAAACAAAAACACAGAACACCTTCCCTATCCTTATCCATTTCTATACAATATTTTTTCAACTATGACCTCAATGTCTGGTGAAATATTTCCAGAGCTCCTTGTGATTCACTAGAGAACTCCAGTGCTGCTTCTTAGCCTCTAGTGCCTTGCTCTTGACATGCCACTGGCAGAGGGCAACTCTAGTGCAGTGTTTGCAGAGGCTTTTACCTAATGTTCCTACTGACTACTTCTACCTAATGCTCCTACCTACTAGTTCTACCTAATGTGGCTAATTACTTTTTCAATGAAAACTCTTTCATAACTTTCTGAAACAGACCAGAAGCGAAATTCAAACTCTGATCAGACTGAAACCTACAAAGAATGCCACTCAAGGGAAGAGCTTTGACAATAACTTAGCATAACTACTTTTCAAGGGAATAGCTTCTGGGTAACAGGTGGTAGCACACATGATGGTGAATAGATTTCCAGTCTTATTTCTTGGCATGAGACCTACACATCCTATGGGGATGTGACTTAGAGGTTCTTTCACAACATGGATAGGTCTGTAGTGGAGTAGGTGGAATTACACAATTACGTTTTCCTGGTAGCTGACACTTAAGACATGTCTGACAATACCTTAAAACATACTTCCTTATCTTAGGCCAAAAGAAATGTTTCAAAATCTTGTTTTATATTTATTAACATCTAAATGTCCACCAGGAAAGTCACGAGCAAGACTAACCACTACATGCCTTTAAGTTGCTAAAACAACTATCTGATGCAATGCTAAACATTTATCAGCAGACACCTGAATGGGTATCAAGACCCTAACTAGCTTGGTAAATCATAACTATGTACCATCAAAAAGAAAGAAAATAGAAACAAACTTATAACATAAAATATTAATTTAAATCACTCACTCTGAGACTAAATGAGTAAGCGAGAGTCAGTAACTAGCAGCAGGGCACTTCAGACTGCTGCATCCTACCACAAAATGTACACATTTCCTTTATTGTACGTGGAGGATATTTTGTAGAAAATGGTATACAAATCAAGTGTGTACAAGTCATATCTATTACGAGAGCCAATTTGAGGAGATCTTCCCAGGTAAGAGAGTATCAGTGATCATTAAATATAATTGATTTTGCAAGGGCAACATCTTTTGCTACATATTTAGAGAGAAGCATGGTCTAAGCATGCCCAAATGACATTCAATGTTTAATGATGGCAAGAGTAAATGTTAAGTGCTTGTATGAGCTGAGGGATTTTTTTGTTGAGTATTTCCTTCTAAATTCAGGGTGAATTTTATATGGTGATGCATCTCATGTGCCAGAAAATGGTACTTTATATATATTTAATATTCTTTTTATTATACTTTGTCGCTGTCTCCCGCATTAACAAGGTAGCGCAAGGAAACACGAAAGAATGGCCCAACCCACCCACATACACATGTATATTCATACACATCCACACACGCACATATACATACCTATACATTTCAACGTATACATATATATACATACACAGACATATACATATATACACATGTACATAATTCATACTTATTGCCTCTATTCATTCCCATCATCACCCCGCCACACATGAAATGATAACCCCCTTCCCCCTGCATGTGCACAAGGTAGCGCTAGGAAAAGACAACAAAGGCCATATTCATTCACAATCAGTCTCTAGCTGTCATGTATAATGCACCGAAACCACAGCTCCCTTTCCACATCCAGGCCCCACAAAACTTTCCATGGTTTACCCCAGATGTTTCACGTGCCCTGGTTCAGTCCATTGAAGCACGTCGATCCTGGTATACCACATCATTCCAATTGACTCTATTCCTTGAACGCCTTTCACCCTCCTGCATGTTCAGGCCCCGATTGCTCAAAATCTTTTTCACTCCATCTTTCCAGCCTCCAATTTGGTCTCCCACTTCTCCTCGCTCCCTCCACCTCTGACACATATATCCTCTTTGTCAATCTTTCCTCACTCATTCTCTCCATGTGACCAAACCATTTCAAAACATCCTCTTCTGCTCTCTCAACCACATTCTTTTTATTACCACACATCTCTCTTACCCTTTCATTACTTACTCGATCAAACCACCTCACACCACATTTGACCTCAAACATCTCATTTCCAACACATCCACCCTTCTACGCACAACTCTATTTATAGCCCACGCCTCGCAACCATTTAACATTGTTGGAACCACTATTCCTTCAAACATACCCATTTTTGCTTTCAGAGATAATGTTCTCGTCTTCCACACATTTTTCAACGCTCCCAGAACTTTTACCCCCTCCCCCACCCTGCGACTCACTTCCACTTCCATGGTTCCATCCGCTGCCAAATCCACTCACAGATATCTAAAACACTTCACTTTCTCCAGTTTCTCTCCATTCAAACTTACCTCCCAATTGACTTGTCCCTCAACCCTACTGTACCTAATTACCTTGCTCTTATTCACATTTACTCTTAGCTTTCTTCTTTCACACACTTACCAAACTCAGTCACCAGCTTCTGCAGCTTGTCACCCAAACCAGCGCTGTATCATCAGTGACCAACAACTGACTCACTTCCCAAGCCCTCTCATCCACAAGACAGCATACTTGCCCCTCTCTCCAAAACTCTTGCATTCACCTCCCTAATGACCCTATCCATAAACAAATTAAACAACCATGGAGAAATCACATACATCTGCCAAAAACAGACATACATTGAAAACCAATTACTTTCCTCTCTTCCTACTCGTACACATGCCTCACATCCTCGATAAAAACTTTTCACTGCTTCTAGCAACTTGCCTCCCACACCATACATTCTTAATACCTTCCACAGAGCATCTCTATCAACTCTATCATATGCCTTCTCCAGATCAATAAATGCTACATACATATCCATTTGCTTTTCTAAGTATTTCTAACATACATTCTTTTCAAAGCAAACACCTGATCCACACATCCTCTACCACTTCTGAAACCACACTGCTCTTCCCCAATCTGATGCTCTGTTACATACTTTTACCCTCTCAATCAATACCCTCCCATATAATTTCCTAGGAATACTCAACAAACTTATACCACTGTAATTTGAGCACTCACCTTTATCCTCTTTGCCTTTGTACAATGGCAACTATACATGCATTCCGCCAATCCTCAGGCACTTCACCATGAGTCATACATACATTAAATATCACTACCAACCAGTCAACAACACAGTCACCCCCTTTTTTAATAAATTCCAGTGCAATACCATCCAAACCCACCGCCTTGCCGGCTTTCATCTTCCGCAAAGCTTTTACTTCCTCTTTTCTGTTTACCAAATCATTCTCCCTAACCCTCTCACTTCGCACACCACCTCGACCAAAACACCCTATATCTGCCACTCTATCATCTAACACATTCAACAAACCTTCAAAATACTCACTCTATCTCCTTCTCACATCACCACTACTTGTTTTCCCTCCCCGTTAGCCCCCTTCACCGATGGTCCCATTTGTTCTCTTGTCTTACGCACTTTATTTACCTCCTTCCAAAACATCTTTTTATTCTCCTTAAAATTTAATGATACTCTCTCACCCCAACTCTCATTTGCCCTCTTTTTCACCTCTTGCACCTTTCTCTTGACCTTCTGCCTCTTTCTTTCATACATCTCCCAGTCATTTGCACTATTTCCCTGCAAAAATCGTCCAAATGCTACTCTCTTATCTTTCACTAATAATCTTACTTCTTCATCCCACCACTCACTACCCTTTCTAATCTGCCTACCTCCTACACTTCTCATGCCACAAGTATCTTTTGCGCAACCCATCACTCCTTCCCTTAATACATCCCATTCCTCCCCCACTCCCCTTACATCCTTTGCTCTCACCTTTTTCCATTCTGCACTCAGTCTCTCCTGGTACTTCCTCACACAAGTCTCCTTCCCAAGCTCACTTACTCTCACCACTCTCTTCACCCCAACATTCTCTCTTCTTTTATGAAAATCCCTACAAATCTTCACCTTCGCCTCCACAAGATAATGATCAGACATCCCTCCAGTTACACCTCTCAACACATTAACATCCAAAACTCTCTTTTTCACGCACCTATCAATTAACACATAATCCAATAACGCTCTCTGGCCATCTCTCCTACTTACATACGTATACTTATGTATATCTCTCTTTTTAAACCAGGGATTCCCAATCACCAGTCCTTTTTCAGCACACAAATCTACAAGCTCTTCACCATTTCTATTTACAACACTGAGCACCCCATGTACCCCAATTATTCCCTCAGCTGCCACATTACTCACCTTTGCATTCAAATCGCCCATCTCTATAACCCGGTCTCGTGCATCAAAACCATCAACACACTCACTCAGCTGCTCCCAAAACACTTGCCTCTCATGATCTTTCTTCTCATGCCCAGGTGCATAGGCACCAATAACCACCCATCTCTCTCCATCCACTTTCAGTTTTACCCAAATCAATCTAGAGTTTACTTTCTTACACTCTATCACATACTCCCACCACTCCTGTTTCAGTAGTGCTTCTCCTTCCCTTACTCTTGTCCTCTCACCAACCCTTGAATTTACTCCCAAAACATTCCCAAATCACTCTTCCCGTTTACCCTTGAGCTTTGTTTCACGCAGAGCCAAAACATCCAGGACCCTTTCCTCAAACATACTGCCTATCTCTCCTTTTTTCTCATCTTGGTTACATCCACACACATTCAGACACCCCAATCTGAGTCTTCAAGGAGGATGAGCACTCCCCGTGTGACTCCTTCTTCTGTTTCCCCTTCTAGAAAGTTAAAGTTACTTTCCCAAAGAAGAAAGATTTTTCTTCCAAGGTTAATTATCTGTTCCTGACATTACATTGCTTGCATAGGAAATACCAATCAGGTATGAAAGAAAGATATTTATTTGTTTATAAATGTCCTTACCCCTGGGGTAGGGGAAAAAAGATTTGCACTTCCATATTCCTTGAGTGTCATAGAAGGCAACTAAAGGGAGAGGGAGCTGAAAACCTTCCCTTCTTGAATTTCAATTTCTAAAAGGAGCCAAAAGGGAGTTTTCATCTTCCTTGAAAGCTCAGGATGGGGTGTCCAAATGTGCTTGGATATAACCAAGATGAGAAGAGAGGTAGTATGTTTGTGGAAAGAAACCTGGATCTTCTACCTCTGAGTGAAACAAAGCTCAAGGATAAAGGAGAAGAATGGTTCAGAAATGTATTAAGAGTAAAGTCAGGGGTTGGTGAGAGGACAAGAGCTAAGGAAGGAGTAGCTCTATTCCTGAAGCAGTTGGTGTGGGTAAAAATGAAAGTGGATGGCAAAAGATGGGGATCATTAGTGCTTATGCACATGGCTAAGAGGAAAAAGACCATAAGAGACAAGTTTTTTGGGAGTAGCTGAGTGAGTGTGCCAGAAGTTTTAATGAAAGATTGGGTATTAGTGAGGGGTGATTTAAATGCGAAGGTGAGTAATGTGGCAGTTGATGGCATAATCAGGGAGCATGGGGTATTCAATATTATGAATGGAAATGATGATCGGCTTGTGGAGTTGTGTGCTGAAAAAGGACTGGTGATTGGGAATACAAGGTTTAAAAACTGGGACATACACAAAGTTATTAGGTTCAGCAGGGTTGAGGGACAGGTTAGTTGGGATGTGAGTTTGAACAGAGGAAAACTGAAGTGAAGTGTCTTAGATACCTGGGAGTGGACTTGGCAGCGAATGAAACCATGGAAGTGGAAGTTAGTTATAGGGTGGGTGAGGGGTGAAGGTTCTGGGAGCAATGAAGGATGCATGGACAGAGAAAAAATTCAGGAAGGGCAAAAATGGGTATGTGTGGAGGAATGGTAATCCCAAAATTATTATATGGATGTGAGGCATGGGTTATAGATAAGGCTGTATGGAGGAGGGTGGATGATGTGTTGGAAATGAAATGTTTGAGGACAATATGTGGTGTGAGGTGGTCTGATTGCTTATGTGATGAAAGGGTTACAAAGATTAGTGGTAATAAAAAGAGTGTGGTTTAGATAGCTGAAGAGGGTGTGCTGAAATGGTTTGGACATATAGAGGGAATAAGCGAGGATAAGATGACAAAGAGGATGTACGTGTCAGAAGTGTAGGGAATAGGAGAACAGGGAGGCCAAATTAGAGATGGAAGGATGGACTGAAATTTTTTTTGAGCAATCGGGGCCTGAATATATGTAGGAGGATGAAAGATGTGCACAGGATGGATGAATCGGAATGACTTGGTATACTAAGGTCGACTTGCTGTCGGTGGGCTAAACTAGGGCACCCAGGGTAAACCATGGAAAGGTCTATAGGGCTTGGTTTTGGATAGGGAGCTAGAGAATGGATATGATCAGATGCAGGTTTTCTTTATCAGTTCCTGGCATTACCTTCCTAATATTGGAAATAATAAAGTATAAAAAAGAAAAAAGAATTATCCTAGGACCTTAAATATCTATCTATATCTTTCACACCTGTTCCCAACTGGAAGTCCCTGAAAGGGGTGTCCACGGCAATAGAGTCTCCATAATTAGTGAACTCCAGTGCCACTTCTTAGCTTTTAGTGCCTCACCCTTAACAGGCCACTAGCAGAGGGCAACTCTAGCGCAGTGTGTGCAGGGAATCCTACTTGATGTTCCTACTGACAACTACTAGCTAATATTCCTACCTACTACTTCTACCTATGTTTCTACCTAATGCTCCTGCCTAAATATTCCTTCCAACTACTTCTATATATTGCTCCTACCATTTTCCCAAAAGGCAGGGCTTGAAGACAGTGCTCACCGCAGGAAAATATAGAGTTGTGTTAGTTAAGTGCTGTCGTGTTATGTGTGACAAGGAAAGATTGTATGTTTGTAGACAGAATACCAGTAGTTACTATGTGGGTAAGGCAGAAAAAAAAGACATCTACCTGGGTCAGAAGAGTGCACTTGACAACCAAAGAAGTGCAGGCTCACTATGCCAACCCTCTTTCTAGAGGCTTCCATCTGCTGGGAGATAATGGAATCTTCTGATGAGACTGTAATCCTAGTGACACAGCTTCTCCAAAGGTTACTTTTCATCTCTGGCATAATCCTATGCAAGGGGCATTCAGCAACACCTGAAAGAAATATATATATATAAATAAGAATGTATGAGAAAGGGGGTTACTGTGTTGTTGACTGGCTGGTAAGGATATTTAATATATGTATGACTCATGGTGAGGTGCCTGAGGATTGGTGGAATGCATGCATAGTGCCGTTGTACAAAGGCAAAGAGGATAAAGGTGAATACTCAAATTACAGTGGTATAAGTTTGTTGAGTATTCCTGGGATATTATATGGGAGGGTATTGATTGAGATGATGAAAGCATGTACAGAGCATCAGATTGAGGAAGAGCAGTGTGGTTTCAGAAGTGGTAGAGGATGTGTGGATCAGGTGTTTGCTTTGAAGAATGTATGTTAGAAATACTTGGAAAAAGCAACTGGATTTGTATGTAGCATTTATGGATCTGGAGAAGGCATATGATAGAGTTGATAGAGATGCTCTGTGTTAGGTATTAAGAATATATGGTGTGGGAAGCAAGTTGCTAGAAACGGAAAAGTTTTTATCGAGGATGTAAAGTATGTGTATGAGTAGGAAGAAAGTGATTGGTTTTCAGTGAATGTCGGTTTGCGACGGGTGCATGATGTCTCCATGGTTGTTTAATTTGTTTATGGATGGGGTTGTCATGGAGGTGAATGCAAGAGTTATGGAGAGAGGGGCAAGTATGCAGTCTGTTGTGGATGAGAGGGCTTGGGAAGTGAGTCAGTTAATGTTCGTTGATGATACAGCGCTGGTGGCTGATTCGGGTGAGAAACTGCAGAAGCTGGTGACTGAGTTTGGTAAAGTGTGTGAAAGAAGAAAGCTGAGAGTAAATGAGAATAGAATAAGAGCAAGGTTATCAGGTACAGAAGGGTTGAAGGACAAGTCAATTAGGAGGTAAGTTTGAATGGAGAAAAACTGTAGGAAGTGAAGTGTTTTAGATATCTGGGAGTGGATTTGGCAGCGGATGGAACCATAGAAGCGGAAGCGAGTCACAGGGTGGGGTAGGGGGCAAAAGTTCTGGGAGCACTGAAAAATGTGTGGAAGGCGAGAACATTATCTTGGAAAGCAAAAATTGGTATGTTTGAAGGAATAGTGGTTCCAACAATGTTATAAGGTTGCGAGGTGTGGGCTATAGATAGAGTTGTGCAGAGGAGGGTGGATGTGTTGGAAATGAGATGTTTGAGGACTATATGTGGTGTGAGGTACTTTGATCGAGTAAATAATGAAAGGGTAAGAGATTTGTGCGGTAATAAAAAGAGTGTGGTTGAGAGAGCAGAAGAGGGTGTTTTGAAATGGTTTGGTCACATGGAGAGAATGAGTGAGGAAAGATTGACCAAGAGGATATATGTGTCAGAGGTGGAGGGAACAAGGAGAAGTGGGAGACCAAATTGGAGGTGGAAGGATAGAGTGAAAAAGATTTTGAGCGATCAGGGCCTGAATATGCAGGAGGGTGAAAGGCGTGCAAGGAATAGAGTGAATTGGAACGATGTGGTATACCGGGGTCAACGTGCTGTCAATGGATTGAACCAGGGCATGTGAAGCGTCTGGGGTAAACCATGGAAAGTTTTGTGGGGCCTGGATGTGGAAAGGGAGCTGTGGTTTCGGTGCATTATACATGACAGCTAGAGACTGAGTGTGAACGAATGTGGCCTTTGTTGTCTTTTCCTAGTGCTACCTCGCATGCATGCAAGGGGAGGGGGTTGTTATTTCATGTGTGGCAGGGTGGCGACAGGAATGAATAAAGGCAGCAAGTATGAATTATGTACATGTGTATATATGTATATGTCTGTGTATGTATGTATATGTATATGTCTGTGTATGTATGTATATGTATACGTTGAAATGTATAGGTATGTATAAGTGCGTGTATGGACATATGTATATACATGTGTATGTGGATGGGTTGGGCCATTCTTTCGTCTGTTTCCTTGCGCTACCTCTCTAAAGTGGGAGACAGTGACAAAGTATAATAATATAAATATATTTATAAGAATTTGTAATTACCCACTTGTACTGTATGGTGAGCTTTACACTTGTGGGGACTCATTTGTTGAACATTCGTCCTTCTACAATTTCTTAAATTTCTGTATGCAGACTTCGTTAACTATGCTTTGGTCATTCTAATCCGTTCACCACTCCTATGCTACAGAAATACTTTCTTACATCCCTCATAACAAATTTCTTGCTTAATTTTGTGTTCTGTCCTCCAGTTGTTCTATCCGCACATCTCTTGAAATGTTCGTTGTCTGAATCTGGGTAAGATGATTCAATCCTTCATGCTTTTCATTCCCCTTATGATCTCTGCATTATCTGCAAACATATTCAGTAGGAGTCCATACCATTGGGTAGATCATTTACACAGATCAAAGAGAGTACTCATCTCAGAACATCGAAGGAATGTAGATGTCTCTTCTTTCTGCCTCACCCACTGGCATTGTCATGAGCCTTAAAAGATTATGAGTGATGACCTTAGTCCAAAGGACATCCTTGTCAACTCCCAGTGTTTTTCCCTGGGATGCTGAAAGCATCCACTGGCTTAGGCATCATCCAGAGGTATCTGCCATAAACCATGGAACAAATCTAAGGTCGAAAATACCTTATCATAACCTAATTATAAGGGGATTTTGCCAGGTACAGATATAGGGAAACTGCCTACGGTCTAACACAAGCCTCAAAGTTCTATCCTTTTTTGGTACTAATGTAAGTGGGGCATCCCACAAGGACCTCTTAGGATGAATTACACCCTGTTATACCTCTGTTTTACATTACACATTCATGCACTGTTTGTCATTGAGAATGAAGGAGTCTATAGGCAGGGACATAAATTGGGTGTGTACCAGGTTATAGGAGGTATGGAAGGAAATATTTAGTGAGTTAATCCTAATGGTTCCCCTTTTAAGGCAAAAGAGTTCCTGTAACCATTAAATAGTTCTATGAAATATGAGGTGCACTGAATCAACTCTACATTTACATCTTCAATTATATAATGCAGGGATGGCTACTTTGATGATATCAGAGTAGAATAATCTATATCTTCTCTAATGACCATTTTAACTTCCCTGATTGGTGCTTCAAATGTTGGAAAGTCAACCAGACACGTCCCTTTAGAAAAGATAAGGTCCTGTGTCAGTCTACTGGCCAAGCAGAAGGAGAATTTCCCATCTCGTGTCTCATGGGATATCAGTTCCACAAAGATTCCATTTAATCAGCTCAAATTTGGTTCTAAACACAACTCGGTGCAGTATCCTGTGTGTCTGTGAGTTTTGCACCTATGAGTTTCACTTTTACTCTTGATAAACTGTTTTTAAATATCCTTACATCATAGTTGGTAGGCTGCCACTGACCAGGTACTACCTGCCTAGGTATTAGGAATGTTAGTGACAGATGTGTAGTAAGTTAGTACTTCAGTTGTTGTCAAGTTGCACCCCTTGAGCCAGGTAGATACTTTTTTTTCTACCTCACCCACACATGAACTGTTGGTATTCTGTCAGCAAACATACAATCTCTCCTTGGCACACATATTACTTCACAAATGATTCTTTGTAACTAGATTTTTTGCAGTAAGCACTAAGCACTGGCCCTGCCTTTAGGCAAAATGGTAGGATCAATAGAAAAAAGTAGTATGTAGGAACATTAGTCAGAAGCATTATGTAGAAGTAGTTGGAAGGAACATTAGCTTGGAGCATTAGCTAGAAGTAGTAGGTTGGAACACTAAGCAAGAATATTAGATAAACACATAAGGTAGAAGCAGGTAATAGGAACATAAGGCAGAAGCCTCCGAAAACACTGCACTACAGTTGCCCTCTGCCAATGGCCTGTTAAAGGTGAGGCATTAAAGGCTAAGAAGTGACAATGGAGTTCAACAGTAATGGAGACTTTTTTTGCCATGGCCACACACTTAAGGGAGTTTCTAAAGGAAACAGGCATCAAGAGATATAAATAGACAGATTTACAACACGAGTTAAAATTCCCTTTATTTTTTCAGGATGATAAAAATTATCCGTATGTCTTAAGTCCCTCAACACATTTAAATTAATAGGTACATCATTCTCCGATAGTGAATGACCCAGATGTACTAAAGCACTCTCGGAGCATGAACATCCTTGATGTACTCTTTCTCTTGTGGGTTGTGTACTGGGTACTTGTAAGAATCTGTATGGTACTTCAATTCTTGGTAATTTACTGCATGAGTTATCATTAGTAACTTGCATCCTTGAACAACTATTGTTCATTCAGGAGCCTTATAGTCCAGCTTATTTTCTCACATACTAGCAGTGATACTTGTTACAATATCTCCTCTAGATTTTACCTGATGAACTATGTAGTACCCCAGTCTTAAGGTCTTATCTAAAACCTGTAAGCTATGTGACACTTTACCCAGTATCTCCAAAGGTATAATCTTGTTCTGATCCCTCTCACAATCTTTTAATGCAATTTGATTTAATCAAGTTAATTTCTGCACCAGTGTCTGGAAAGACTTTTACTATTATCCTATTTAGCTAAAATCAATAGCCCCACAGACCCTATAACAATCAGATTCTGATGTTCATCATTTGAACATTTATCCTCTACAACCTTATAGAGGTTAACCAAGTTTACTAAACTAAAAGAGCTCAGCGTCTCTTGCTAATTTGTTGTGGATTTAAGTCTGATGTTTGGAGTGAGGCTGATGTCAACCTACCATTTGAAGGCCTACATTGACAAGAAGATGCTTGAAGATGGAAGTGTTTATTCAATGAAATGGATAGTATTTCTGAGGTGTCTGTGTTCAATCTGGACAAACAGATCTGTAGTGTCCCATTTAATTAACAATAGTAACATTGTGGTGGAATAGGCTCATGAGTAAGTTGGTGGGATATGAGTGTGTGTGAATTTGAGGATCTGTTGACTGTTCCTCCCTTCAGCTTTCCTGTAAAATTTTGTGAATATGAGCGCGATGAGAGACCAGATGGAATCCTTACATGCGGTTTCACATATTTTAATTGGATCTTATTATTTGGATCTATGACTGGGGCTTAAATCCTCTATATTTACAAAGAGAATATGACAATTCTGATCCTTTAGTCTTCAATTCAACCGTTTCATTGTCCACAACCTATATTTAATTTCTGCGAGTGTGGTGTTCATCACTAACGCTCAAGACGCTATGACATGGGCTTTACTGATAGTGCCTTGCCACTGTCAGGTCCAACCATGTTGCATCCTTCAATGCCCATTTTATTAACTTTCCCAGACTGGTAGCTTTGTTTATATAAACAGTGTCATCTTTCTCGTTAATATGTATATATAATTCTAATATTTCTATTATCAGTCATTACATTATCTATCTACTCGCGCCTAGTTAATACTCTAAAATTTAAAGTATTCCAAATCTTCCCAATATTCGAGGTGTAGTATTTGGGAAATTTCCTTATATATTTAAAACCTACAAAACTTAAGGATTTCGTTATTCAAATCGTTATTTGAAGGAATCTTAACCCCGTCAGAGGCAGTTACATCGCGAAAAATAATTGTGCACAACTTGTTGAGTTACCCTTCTCATCACATTTTCCTTGGTGCTATACTTGAACAATAAAGAAAACGTAAGCACAAATTAATAATTTCTTGGTTGCTATGGCAACATCTCACGTAGACACAAGGACATCAACACAAGGTAGACTGCTCCACTGTTAGTGTTCTTCACAATAATAATATTGACATGCACCCTAGAGCATCAGTCACCTTCGACCTTACCTCAAAAGTAGTAGAACAGTCCTCACACATACATGAGAGAAAAAAACTACTTTATCGTAGCTTAAAATGTTTGTTCCAAAGACTTCACTTGTCCCGAAATGGGTCCGATTTTTTTGCTTCGATGTTTATGTGTTTAACTTAGAAAATAACGAGACAGGCAGAGCAGGGCAACGGCTGAAGTGGAATGCAAACCTGTCGAGTGGCTTATCATATTTTTACATATTATAACAACGCTTTTTATTACACGAATAATATTAACGCCACCTTCGGTTAAAAGTCCACTTATAACTTGAGAGAAATACAAGGACATTTAGAGTCATTCTGGGAACAAAAGGAAACCTGTTAGCAATCTTGCCTGGCAACATAAAGCACCAGCCTACTTAAATCATAACAAATAGTCAAGGAATATCCGCCACATGATGCATGGTGGTGGATATTTTGTACTGCAAATATGGTCCCATTCCTAAAGCCATCCCAGTAATCTCTTTCTTTGGTCCTACAAATACGTATGCTCGTCTCTGCTACTCACACTTAACCTTCTACTTAAAAATCGCATCATACATCGAACCTCGGCAATTGTTCAGCAACCACGACCTTCCTATAATCATCTTTAAGCTCCCTAATGAGTTCCTTATGCTCTTTTGACTTGCCTCGTACCTCCCTTGTTCGATCGTGCCTAAACAACAGCTACATTGTCCTCTGTAGCGTACCTAAATATATCCTGAAAAAAGGCAGTGTTCCTCGACTATATCCTGAAACTTTGTAGTGTCCCTAAATAATTTATATTCTGACACTACAGTGGGAAGGACTGTGCAGAATAAGGGCTAAATAGCGGGAAGGGCTTCACAACAGGAAGAAATGTCCAGTGGAAAGCGTTATACAGACTCCCCCTGTCAGCTGCACCTTGTCAAGCAAGTCCCTTCTCGCCTACCCCGTGGTCACATCACGATTTCCCCCTACGTACAGGTCACATACGACCCCCAGTCTCTCGTCTGCGTCCTGGCCACCTAATGCCACTGGTCAAGTCCCCCTTCTCTGGCAGTGGTTGACCAAAGGAATTAACAGATATTTGACTATGTTCCGTAGTTTGGGTAAGGAGATACAGCAAGGATTTTGTGGTTGTGTATGTCGAGTGGTGTGAGGAGTTCTTGACACCACAGTATAAATATGATAGAGGATGACTTTACTTCACCTGCGAAACCACAGTTCATTTTACTAATCCGATCTTTTTTTTTTTGTTGCAGGGAACCCATCATGTCTTCCACTTTCCCCGGCGGTATGTCGTGCTCAAAATCAAAGGTAAGAATAATCAGTAAGCAACACAAGTCATCCAGGCTTCGGCCAAGTATTAATTTTCAATGAGGGAAAGGAAGAAGGGTTGATCCACTGACAACTATGGAGACAGATGGGCCAGAGAGGAAGCTAGATATGAAGGAGCAAAGCGAGGGAGGGAAGCCAAAATAGGGTAGCTTTTGAAAACAAAATTAACATATTTCTGCTTTGACATTATATATATATATATATATATATATATATATATATATATATATATATATATATATATATATATATATATATATATTATACTTTGTCGCTGTCTCTTGCGTTAGCGAGGTAACGCAAGGAAACACGAAAAAATGGCCCAACCCACCCACATACACATGTATATACATACACGTCCACACACGCACATATACATACCTATACATCCCAACGTATACATATATATACACAGAGACATATACATAGATACACATGTACATAATTTATACTGTCTGCCCTTATTCTATCCACGTCGCCACCCCGCCACACATGAAATGATAATCCCCTCCCCCCGCATGTGCGCAAGGTAGCACTAGGAAAAGACAACAAGGGCCACATTCGTTCACACTCAGTCTCTAGCTGTCATGTACAATGTACCGAAACCACAGCTCCCTTTCCACATCCAGGCCCCACACAACTTTCCATGGTTTACCCCAGACGCTTCACATGCCCTGGTACAATCCACTGACAGCACGTCGACCCCGGTATGCCACATCGTTCCAATTCAATCTATACAAACATCGTTGAAATAAATATGCACGACTAAATTGGCTGCTGGAGGTAAGGTGGAGGCAGGTACAATGGGGTGGGAGTGTGTATGAGTGTAAGGTGCTTTGTACTACAATACACACAAGCAATATTACCTTCCGCTCTTCTCCAGTTCTGCGACACTCGGGCGTCTGTGAAGGAAAAAAATATGGCATTAATAAAATGTGGATATGTGTAGTGCGTTAGTATGGTACATTACCTGCAGAGCAAGTGTTAATACTTCAGAAGCCCATCACTGGTTACCATTTGATATGAAGCTGCTGAACGGTTACATTACATAATGAATTTCCTCAGATATTGATAATAACTTTAAAGGTTACATTCAACCTAATGAATTTCCTCAAATAATGATAATACCTTTAAAGGTTACATTTAACCTATATATTCTTGATCAATTTAGCATTTATGAAAATAAATACTACACCTAATTTCTCCTATCAATTACACATCAATTTCCTTACCAGATAATTTTTGCAGCTGACTCGAATGCCTCTTCCTCCCCGACAGGAGAAGATGCAGGAGACGGTTGAGCAGAGGCAGCGGGAGGTACGCTTGGCGCTAGACCGTCTCGAGCTGCTCTGAGTGACAGCGGTGAGCTACTGACGGAGGAGAGGCTGGCTATCCTCGCCCTGTCTCCCACAACACTCCTCCAGAGGCTCAGGGACGGACACCTAGCCCCAACACACGTCCTCAGCGCATTCCAGGCCAAGGTTGGGGCTCCCATCTAGTTCGAGAAAAACTGTAAACAAAGGTCGCCCGAAATTTTGTTGGTATATACATACATACAAACATATATACATCGACAAGTATATAATACAAACTAAAAGTCAAAATCGACGTGCTGATGAAAGATGACAAGTTTTGATACATAGCAGGAAACAGGAACAATTTCTTGACCCCAGTCTAGCTAGGGGTACGACAATACAATATTTATTCCTATGATCTCTGTTCTATCAGTTTGAAGAGAGTTTTATTCCCAGTAGGAGACAGCGTACTAGCATCACCTTATAAGTACACATGATGGGACGATCAGGTGTTCCAGAATACATATATCACCTTTTCATTATGAATATATGCACTATTTACTCCAACTGCAGACTCCCTGCGTTAAACTGTAATTAACATATATATACATTTCTTTTTTTTTTTTTTTACAGGCGATCGTGGTGACCTACAGAGTAAACTGCATCACAGAGTTCATCCCACAAGCTGAGGTAAGTGTGTACAAATCCTCATTGGTACTGGTAACATGGGTAAGGCTTTGCGTGTGGGTAGAGAGATCTGCTGAGTTCCTCTGTCAATGCTCCAGTTCGAAACAATTTACTGACTCCCCATACGACAGAAGTCTCAGAACCTGTTGTACCACTGTCCCGTACTGTGGTTGTGGTCTTCTGGGTCCTTGCAAAAATGCAACGATAGAGCAACGAGAGGTCACAAGAGGGAATTAAGTAAGTGTTATAGAGATAAATAGGCTAAAATTGTGTGACTTCGTATGCGAACTGTTACAGAAGTTTAAGTAGTAATGTAATATACTAAGGAAAGGTTAAAAGGTGAGGTGCCACAAGTGTAAAACTCTCTCCAAGTACTGTGCAAATAGGTAATCATAAACAGGTTATGTTTACTCATGACTGCACTCACTGACAGGTACATATGACTGCACTAACTGACAGGTACACATGACTGCACTGACTTAACTGACAGGTACACATGACTGCACTGACTTAACTGACAGGTACAAATGACTGCACTGACTTAACTGACAGGGACACATGACTGCACTGACTTAACTGACAGGTACAAATGACTGCACTGACTTAACTGACAGGGACATATGACTGCACTGACAACTGACAGGTACATATGACTGCACTGACTTATCTGACAGGTACATATGACTGCACTGACTTAACTGACAGGTACATATGACTGCACTGACTTAACTGACAGGTACAAATGACTGCACTGACTTAACTGACAGGTACACATGACTGCACTGACTTAACTGACAGGTACATATGACTGCACTGACTTAACTGACAGGTACATATGACTGCACTGACTTAACTGACAGGTACGCATGACTGCACTGACTTAACTGACACGTACAAATGACTGCACTGACTTAACTGACAGGTACGCATGACTGCACTGACTTAACTGACAGGTACGCATGACTGCACTGACTTAACTGACACGTACACATGACTGCAATGACTTAACTGACAGTTACACATGACTGCATTGACTTAACTGACAGGTACACATGACTGCACTGACTTAACTGACAGGTACATTTGACTGCATTGACTTAACTGACAGTTACACATGACTACAATGATTGACCTAACTAAGAGGTACACATGATGATCGTAACTACATAGAACCAAGTAGATCTGTAATTAACAGGTGTTTGTTCTTGACTGTACCAACAATATGTACCTGAATGCATTATACAGATGTACCTGACTGTATCATACAGATGTATCTAACGGCATCATACAGATGTGACCGACAGCTTCATACAGATGACCCTGACCTTCATACACATGTATCTTTCAGCATCATACAAATATTTGACCGCATCATACATATGTATCAGACGGCATCATACATATGTATCAGACGGCATCATACATATGTATCAGCATCGTATATGTCTGACAGCATCATACATATGTATCAGACGGCATCGTACATGTCTAACAGCATCATACATATGTATCAGATGTCATCATACATATCAGACGGCATCATACATATGTATCAGCATCGTACATGTCTGACAGCATCATACATATGTATCAGACGGCATCATACATATGTATCAGACGGCATCGTACATGTCTAACAGCATCATACATATGTATCAGATGTCATCATACATATCAGACGGCATCATACATATGTATCCGACAACATGAGTCCTCTGTGTGTGTGTGTTTGTGTGTAACGACCAAGTGTACCACAGGAGTGGGCGACGGCCCTGGAGGAAGCTCCACCGGAGACCCGTAACCTGCCGTTGTTTGGGCTACCGGTGAGTGTGAAGGACAGCTTCCAGGTGGCAGGGGTGGACTCGACCCTGGGCCTGGCCAAGAGGCTGTATAGCCCGGCGCCTCGCCACGCTGCCCTCGTCCAAGCCCTACGTTCCCAGGGCGCTGTGCCCTTCTGCAAGACCAACGTGCCGCAGACATGTCTCAGGTCAGACCACAAACACGGCTCTTACGTTCAAGTAGCCGGATACCTGCCGGGGGGAGAAATAAATGGCTAGGAATATTGGGGTATGCATTTCATCTTGCACTCGACACCAATGGTACCGATCACACACTCTTTTGTACTCAATCGGATAATGAATATTGATCGATTTGAGCGAAACTGAGTAAATATCACAAGGCATAACTAATGTTGACACCGTGTCTGGCGTCTTGCCCCTGTGTTATTCCGGACGTGTGTGTGTGTGTGTGTGTGTGTGTTGGGGGGTTTTCAGTTAGTGAGGGCAGTTGGAGGGGCGAGTTATTCCGTGGGACATGGAGGGAGGGAGGGAGGGAAGTTGGCCAGTCACACGGAGGGGACGGGTTGGTTCTACTCCCTGCTCGGTAAGGTGTAATTTGATCCATGCAAAAGAGGGTATGGCTAATTAGCTAAATGGGAACGATTGGTTAGTTTCGTCCTTAACGAGGAAGCACGCGTTTATTCTGGATAAATTAGTCTGTTTAACGAAGAGGTTCATTTCGTTTTGACAAGATTATCTTAAGGGCGTTAAGGGGGAGGGGGAACGGTTCATTCGGGCAAGAAATATTATAGTGAGAGCCAGGGTTGTGGGGGTCTTAAACTGGTCACAGACAGAGGGGAAGCCAGTCAATTGGTTCTGGGCAGGACTTACCCAAGTAGTTCAGTTGAAGGGGATTATTGCCAGGGACGTGGAGGGTCGTGGACTGGGGGAAACGGTAATGAAGCCCGATGAGAGACAATCCTCTCAAGGGGATTTATTTAATCTGTTCTTGTGAGAAAGTCGGGTTTACGGTAATTTTCTCAAGTCACGTCAGGAGGAGGACTCGTGTGTGAGTTGACGTAAAATCCTGATAGTTTAGCCTGGTAGTTACATACCCTTTATAACCTTTAAGAGGAAGTTACACCAGTTGCTCCAGGAATTATTTGATAAACGTCTCAACTTTGGAAACGAATCAGTCCATCCAACAGAAGGGGATAGAAAGCTGTGAAGTGGGTCTAGTTATTTCGTCCAAGTGAGTGAGAAAGTTGTATGGTCCTTGAGTATAAAGGGGATCCAGAAGGGAGGGAAGGGGGGGTTAGTGTGTTGCATATTTTTTTCTTTATATAAATACGGATGAGAAAGACCCGTCCAGATAGTATAGTGCTGCACGCGTTGGCCTGCCTGATCCATGCGAGACCTTGGGTTCGCATCCGCTGAAGTACTGAGTCACCCATGAGCTAAGGCCGTTGTATACATGTCACTCATCTTTATCTTCGACTCGCTATTTTATACATGCAGGGCTTCTATTCCCCCTAAGTATGGGGCACGGCTCTATATATCTGGGGGTGGCTTAACCACGGCCTCTCAGTAGACCTTCCCCAAGCATCACCTCTCTCCAACCATCCCCCTCAGAGGAGGTTAAGCTTAACCCAAGCGACGGGGGGTATATGAGTTGATTCAACCGGAGTTATTCGTTGGTCACGACAAAGAAAGGTTTACGTGACTGCTTCCCGGCGATGGTGGGGATGAGGAGGTCGGGGAGTAATTAGTTGATTCAGCTAAGGAGGGGGGGAAAATTATTGCCAGTCAGGGAGGGGAATTAAGTCTGGGGCCAGATTGGAGAGGGGGGGAGCGTCGTCGACGTAGCTCAAGCGAGTGAAGTAAAAAGGTGAGGACAGTGAGTGGAGTTCATGAGGACAGTGAGTTGGGTTCAATGAGGAGAGCGAATGGGGTTTCATGAGTGGGAGGGGAGAGAAGGGGCTCTCGTTAGTTTGTGTTAGTGGGTGTATTGCGAGGATCTGATACGGTGAAGGAGATGAAGGATAGTTTGGGTAAGAGGACTAGATGAGTTTTCGGCGAGAGGTATCCTAGTCTGAACGATATGGAGGGAGTCAGTCCTGCATATGTTTTTTTTTCTATGGTAGGTACTAAGTATTGTACGTATATCTGACACTCGGGCCTGGTAAAGACGTGTTTATGTCGTCCTAATCAACGGGACTGACTGACTGACTGGAAAAAAGGAGAGGTATGTCGTCTCCTCAGTGAGCGGGAGCTACGTATAGTTCCGTCATCAAGGGCGTTAGGTTAGGTCAGGTCTGTCGTAGGAGAGTGACTCGAAGTTCTGTCACCGAAATGATCTGATTGATCAGTTTCTGCAGGCCATATAGGAGGAGGGTCGACTCTTCCCTGCGAGGGGTAGATGATGATGAGGAGGAGGCGTGGGTGAGAGAGAGAGAGAGAGAGGGAGAGTTCAGTTATCTTGTTAGCCTGGGCGAGGGAGGATTTAGTACTAAGTTCAGGTGAGTTGGCCCCGTTGAATTACGCAGATTAAGGAGGGTCGCGCGGGTTAATGTGCTGGGAGGGGAGGGAGGGAGTTAGGGCATTCCATAAGAGGGGAATCATTCTGCATGAACTGGAAAACATAAGTCATACACGTGATTTAACCTCGGGTGAGGTGGGGTTAGACGGTGCCAGGGTCTGAGGGAGGGAAGGATGGGTCTTTCGACTCGGCCACTGTCACCTCACACACACACACCCACACACACACACCTCCCTTCTTCCATGCTGACAGCTAGGATCTCGTTGTATCCCAAGTCGTTACATACGACGAAGGATAAAATTAAGGCACCAATTTTATGTATCTTGGATTTGCCATCAGTTGACGTACTGTGGTACCGCTTGTGTACGACACATCGGTTAAGCTGTTCCATTAGAATACTTCTGTGAACTTTGTGATATTCCTCTCCATTTCACGTTCCGTAGGGGGTCTCGTCTGGCAGTGATTCTTGAAGGGAGAGTGGCTCAGGGAATGACCAGTTATAGATTATCGTCTCATGTTCAGAAATACCTTCGCTCTTTAGCGATATAGAAGGTGCTTTCTGAATTATCAAAACATCGGCCGTAGGATGCTATAAATGATATAGATATAGCGTAGTTAAGGAGACAGGGGGACCTAGGAGTGCGTTGCTCTCTCACCAAACGCCTCTATCATCTTTCCAGCTACGGGTGCAGCAATCCGGTGTGGGGCGAGACGCTCAACCCCGTCAACACGCAACGCACTTCTGGAGGATCTTCAGGTAAGCCTCACCCTCCTTCAGCAGTCCTTGTTCCTCCGGTAGGCTCCTCGTCATGCGGGTCAGATCTCTCGAACTCCATCCTCTCAAGGCTGTGGGTACCCACGCGCGCGCACCATATGACAGGCTAACGCACGCAAGTGGCAGTAAGTATTGTGCCTTTTGGGTGTGTAAGTCGCCTTAAACTACGTGGAATGCCGTATGGATTCTGGGAGCAAAATGTTTGCCACAAGGTTCTCGAACTAAGACGTGTGTGTGTGTGTGTCTGTGTTCCCTCAACTTCCCTAACTCGTTAGTTAGCCACCTCTCACCGTCTAACCCTCCTGCTGTAGCTAGTGACACAGTTTTCCATCATATGTACCGCCACTGGATTATGCACCTTTGAAATGGCATTTCCAGTGTACATAGTTCTGTTCTCTCACTTTGGATTATGTAGTTAACCTCCCTCCCGTCCTGACCACAGAACTTCCTCTTCCAGTCCGGACCACAAAACTTCCTCTTCCAGTCCGGACCACAGAACTTCCTCTTCCATAACTTGTTCTCTTTTCATTTCCTTCCCTCCCACACTCCCTGTTTATTTTTTTGTTTATTTTTTTATCTTTATTTTTTTTTTATTTTATTTTGAAGTTGCCACCACCACCCCAATTTTGTTTTTTTTTTTCACGCCTCTAACCTACATTCTCATGTGTACTGCCACGCCTCTAACCTACATTCTCATGTGTACTGCCACGCCTCTAACCTACATTCTCATGTGTACTGCCACGCCTCTAACCTACATTCTCATGTGTACTGCCACGCCTCTAACCTACATTCTCATGTGTACTGCCACGCCTCTAACCTACATTCTCATGTGTACTGCCACGCCTCTAACCTACATTCTCATGTGTACTGCCACGCCTCTAACCTACATTCTCATGTGTACTGCCACGCCTCTAACCTACATTCTCATGTGTACTGCCACGCCTCTAACCTACATTCTCATGTGTACTGCCACGCCTCTAACCTACATTCTCATGTGTACTGCCACGCCTCTAACCTACATTCTCATGTGTACTGCCACGCCTCTAACCTACATTCTCATGTGTACTGCCACGCCTCTAACCTACATTCTCATGTGTACTGCCACGCCTCTAACCTACATTCTCATGTGTACTGCCACGCCTCTAACCTACATTCTCATGTGTACTGCCACGCCTCTAACTTACATTCTCATGTGTACTGCCACGCCTCTAACTTACATTCTCATGTGTACTGCCACGCCTCTAACCTACATTCTCATGTGTACTGCCACGCCTCTAACTTACATTCTCATGTGTACTGCCACGCCTCTAACCTACATTCTCATGTGTACTGCCACGCCTCTAACCTACATTCTCATGTGTACTGCCACGCCTCTAACCTACATTCTCATGTGTACTGCCACGCCTCTAACTTACATTCTCATGTGTACTGCCACGCCTCTAACCTACATTCTCATGTGTACTGCCACGCCTCTAACTTACATTCTCATGTGTACTGCCACGCCTCTAACCTACATTCTCATGTGTACTGCCACGCCTCTAACCTACATTCTCATGTGTACTGCCACGCCTCTAACCTACATTCTCATGTGTACTGCCACGCCTCTAACCTACATTCTCATGTGTACTGCCACGCCTCTAACCTACATTCTCATGTGTACTGCCACGCCTCTAACCTACATTCTCATGTGTACTGCCACGCCTCTAACCTACATTCTCATGTGTACTGCCACGCCTCTAACCTACATTCTCATGTGTACTGCCACGCCTCTAACCTACATTCTCATGTGTACTGCCACGCCTCTAACCTACATTCTCATGTGTACTGCCACGCCTCTAACCTACATTCTCATGTGTACTGCCACGCCTCTAACTTACATTCTCATGTGTACTGCCACGCCTCTAACCTACATTCTCATGTGTACTGCCACGCCTCTAACTTACATTCTCATGTGTACTGCCACGCCTCTAACCTACATTCTCATGTGTACTGCCACGCCTCTAACTTACATTCTCATGTGTACTGCCACGCCTCTAACCTACATTCTCATGTGTACTGCCACGCCTCTAACCTACATTCTCATGTGTACTGCCACGCCTCTAACCTACATTCTCATGTGTACTGCCACGCCTCTAACCTACATTCTCATGTGTACTGCCACGCCTCTAACCTACATTCTCATGTGTACTGCCACGCCTCTAACCTACATTCTCATGTGTACTGCCACGCCTCTAACTTACATTCTCATGTGTACTGCCACGCCTCTAACCTACATTCTCATGTGTACTGCCACGCCTCTAACCTACATTCTCATGTGTACTGCCACGCCTCTAACCTACATTCTCATGTGTACTGCCACGCCTCTAACCTACATTCTCATGTGTACTGCCACGCCTCTAACTTACATTCTCATGTGTACTGCCACGCCTCTAACTTACATTCTCATGTGTACTGCCACGCCTCTAACTTACATTCTCATGTGTACTGCCACGCCTCTAACCTACATTCTCATGTGTACTGCCACGCCTCTAACTTACATTCTCATGTGTACTGCCACGCCTCTAACCTACATTCTCATGTGTACTGCCACGCCTCTAACCTACATTCTCATGTGTACTGCCACGCCTCTAACCTACATTCTCATGTGTACTGCCACGCCTCTAACTTACATTCTCATGTGTACTGCCACGCCTCTAACCTACATTCTCATGTGTACTGCCACGCCTCTAACCTACATTCTCATGTGTACTGCCACGCCTCTAACCTACATTCTCATGTGTACTGCCACGCCTCTAACCTACATTCTCATGTGTACTGCCACGCCTCTAACTTACATTCTCATGTGTACTGCCACGCCTCTAACCTACATTCTCATGTGTACTGCCACGCCTCTAACCTACATTCTCATGTGTACTGCCACGCCTCTAACCTACATTCTCATGTGTACTGCCACGCCTCTAACCTACATTCTCATGTGTACTGCCACGCCTCTAACTTACATTCTCATGTGTACTGCCACGCCTCTAACCTACATTCTCATGTGTACTGCCACGCCTCTAACCTACATTCTCATGTGTACTGCCACGCCTCTAACCTACATTCTCATGTGTACTGCCACGCCTCTAACTTACATTCTCATGTGTACTGCCACGCCTCTAACCTACATTCTCATGTGTACTGCCACGCCTCTAACCTACATTCTCATGTGTACTGCCACGCCTCTAACCTACATTCTCATGTGTACTGCCACGCCTCTAACCTACATTCTCATGTGTACTGCCACGCCTCTAACCTACATTCTCATGTGTACTGCCACGCCTCTAACCTACATTCTCATGTGTACTGCCACGCCTCTAACCTACATTCTCATGTGTACTGCCACGCCTCTAACTTACATTCTCATGTGTACTGCCACGCCTCTAACCTACATTCTCATGTGTACTGCCACGCCTCTAACCTACATTCTCATGTGTACTGCCACGCCTCTAACTTACATTCTCATGTGTACTGCCACGCCTCTAACTTACATTCTCATGTGTACTGCCACGCCTCTAACTTACATTCTCATGTGTACTGCCACGCCTCTAACCTACATTCTCATGTGTACTGCCACGCCTCTAACTTACATTCTCATGTGTACTGCCACGCCTCTAACCTACATTCTCATGTGTACTGCCACGCCTCTAACCTACATTCTCATGTGTACTGCCACGCCTCTAACCTACATTCTCATGTGTACTGCCACGCCTCTAACTTACATTCTCATGTGTACTGCCACGCCTCTAACCTACATTCTCATGTGTACTGCCACGCCTCTAACCTACATTCTCATGTGTACTGCCACGCCTCTAACCTACATTCTCATGTGTACTGCCACGCCTCTAACCTACATTCTCATGTGTACTGCCACGCCTCTAACCTACATTCTCATGTGTACTGCCACGCCTCTAACCTACATTCTCATGTGTACTGCCACGCCTCTAACCTACATTCTCATGTGTACTGCCACGCCTCTAACCTACATTCTCATGTGTACTGCCACGCCTCTAACCTACATTCTCATGTGTACTGCCACGCCTCTAACCTACATTCTCATGTGTACTGCCACGCCTCTACCCTACATTCTCATGTGTACTGCCACGCCTCTAACTTACATTCTCATGTGTACTGCCACGCCTCTAACCTACATTCTCATGTGTACTGCCACGCCTCTAACCTACATTCTCATGTGTACTGCCGCGCCTCTAACCTACATTCTCATGTGTACTGCCGCGCCTCCAACCTACCGTTACTTTTCACTGTTTTACCCTGACCTGTGTCTCACTGCACCAGTGGCACACTGCTACACTGTCGTATCGTCACTCACACGTCATCACTGCATCAACAAGCTCACCCTACGTATCACTGCACCTCTCACCCACCGTCACTGAAATCACCGTAACAGGGAGGCCAGCTGTTTATCACTGAATCACTTGACATACTCTGTATATCACCCACTAACCCTAATGTACGTCACCGATGTCACTGCATAAATACACTCCTCTTTCCCCCGTATGGTGTCACTGCTCTACTATGTTTTCACTGCCCTACTAAAGTAATTTTTCTTTAATTCCCCTGAGACACTCACCTCAATGTATGTCACCGATATCACTGCATAAATACGCTCCCCTTTCCCCCGTATGGTGTCACTGCTCACTGCTCCACTATGTTTTCACTGCTCCACTATGCTTTCACTGCTCTACTTTAATTTCTTTAATTACCCTGCGACACTAACCTCCAGCCTCTTCTGCTCAACGCAGGCGGTGAAGGAGCTTTGGTGAGCGCTGGTGGATCGGTGCTGGGGATCGGCTCGGACGTGGCCGGCAGCGTCCGCATCCCGGCCCACTTCTGCGGCGTCGTGGGCCTCAAGACGACCAGCGGCAGGCTTAGCTCCAAGGGCCTGGTCCAGGCCCTCAAAGGCGCCGTTGGACGTGAGTGCTAGCCCCCTCCGTCACCCAACCTGTTGGTGGTAGTAGTTCAGTGTTGTGAGACCCCGAGTTAACACATCCTCCCTCAGGGGGAGTAAATGATGAGCTGCTTTCTAGTGACGAGGCCTTACCTCGTCGAAAGCACCTTCAGGTGTTACATGAAAGGAATCTATAGGCAGTCAGCTGAGCGTCTTGTCAGTGAGAGTGAATAAATATAAACTCAGAATACTGCAGGGAAACCTGACTATACTTAAAAGTTTGAGGGAATATCAGCTAAACGTAGGTTCAAAGTAAGACACCGTACTATTCAGCGATCCATGTATCATGCATTGTATACACACACACATACACACACACACGGGGCCTCCATGGTGTAGCGGTTAGCCTTTCTGACCATGAGTCATCACGGGCGTGCATGGGTTCGAATCCTGGGTTGCGGCTCATTTTCAACCACTGACGATGATGATGTGCAGTCTTTCCGAAGGTGACTTCTCTCTCTCTCTCTCTCTCTCTCTCTCTCTCTCTCTCTCTCTCTCTCTCTCTCTCTCTCTCTGTCTCTAGCCGCACGCAGGCGGCATTCGTGAGTGAGTGAGAGAGAAGTCAGCATCGGCGGCGTTACGCCACCGTCAGTGGGGAAAAAAAGAAAGGAAAGTTCGCAATTTCATTTGTAGGGCGTTGTTGTCTCCGATCTACCCACACATTACTGATCTTGAGCGCACCATGAAAAGCCCCACCACAGAGGGAGAAGGAGTGAGTTAGTTTACGTCTCTTGTAAGACGGTTATGTGTAAGACCTGGTCCAGAACTTGGAATGCATGAGATCTGTTCTATTGAATTTTTAGTACGGATGCTCTGGACACTGAGCGAGCTGCTGTGTGTGTACAGTATGACACTGAGCGAGCTGCTGTGTGTGTACAGTATGACACTGAGCGAGCTGCTGTGTGTGTACAGAATGACACTGAACGAGCTGCTGTGTGTGTACAGTATGACACTGAGCGAGCTGCTGTGTGTGTACAGTATGACACTGAGCGAGCTGCTGTATGTGTGTACAGTATGACACTGAGCGAGCTGCTGTGTGTGTACAGCATGATACTGAGCGAGCTGCTGTGTGTGCACAGTATGACACTGAGCGTGCTGCTGTGTGTGTGTACAGTATGTATGTGGGGAAGGCCATGCCGAGTGTAAATGGACGAGGTGATGGAAGATGGATTGTATATATGGGTCTAAATCTTCATACTTTCCAATCACTTTCGTTTAGACTACACGGAAGAGGAGGACTGTTCACACCCGCGAGATAACAATGTTCCTCCTCCCCCCCAACTAGTTCTGTCCTCGCCCGGGCTGCTGGGTCGAGACGTAGACATCGTGGTAGCTGGCCTGAGGGCACTGCTGGAGGGCGGGCGCATGTTTGAGGTGGACGCTGGCCTAGCACCGCTCTCCTGGCGTCACCACCTCTACACCGACGACCGCTCGCTGCGCATCGGCTGGTACGACCACGATGAGGTCTTCCCGGTCACCCCCGGGTGCCGTCGGGCGGTGGCCGAGGCCCGAGAGGCCTTAGAAGCCGCGGGGCATCAGCTGGTGTCCTTCACGCCCCCAGATGTGCCGACGGGCCTGGAAGCTGATGACCGCCTGCTTCACGGCCGACCAGGGCCGCACCACGCAGGGGCTCCTGGACAACGAGCGAGTCGACCAGGTCGTCAGCACCAACAAGCAGTTCATGGCGGCGCCGAGGGTCATCCGCGCCGTCAACAAACACATCGTCCAGAGGAAGTCGCCGCTCATGGCCGACCTCTTGTCCAGTAAGCAAACCAGTTGCCGCACTCTCACCACTTTCTCTGTACCCTCCCCGATTTCACCAACCTAACCACACCCAACAAGCGAGTAGAAGGCGTACCGCACTGCACCCGTCCGCCCGTGTGTCTATCCTCCTTACTGAGGGTATGCAGTGTGTGTGTGTGTGTGTGTGTGTGTGTGTGTGTCAGCACCACAGACACTCGATGGAGCGATTAATTTGAGGGGTTATGTTATCTGTCATCTATCGGACCTATGTCTCCTCTGCAGAAATGTAATGGATGGCGAATTCATTTCGACCAACGGTATAAATACATAGCGACACAGAGGATATGAGACAGCTCCGGGGATCACATATATTGTATTTCCAGTTCGTGACGTGAGCTAACGGACAGTGACGAACATGGATCTCGTAACACTTGACCCCCGTTGTTTCAGGCAAGACGGCGTCGTCCTACCGGCTGTGGCGGGTGCTGGGGGAACGAAGGGACTACATCGAGGAGTTCCTGGAGGCCTGGACGCGCAACCGCCTGGACGTCCTCCTCTGCCCAGCCTTCCCCATGCCTGCTCCACCCCCATCCTATCCCACCAGAATTATAGGCAAGTCGAATTCACCTTGAGGAGCGTCTGCCCACTGTGTGCCTCTTTTTATCTTAGGAAGGCCTCTCGTGCTTTTCCCAGGGCTTTATCCCTATACTGCCCCTAGGCTTCTCAAAGTCCCTACCCTCAAGGGCAACCACGATTCAAAGGTCTGCGCTGGAGGTCTTTCCCACCCGTCTCAGAAGCTTTTCCTACACTCTAGAAGTCTCCGTACTGTATCTTATTACCCGGCCCCCAACCCCTCGTGGTCCTCTTCTACGGGAAGGTCTCTTTCTATCTCGGATAATCCCTACACTCAAGGTAGTCTTATATCTTCCATGAACCTCCTTTTCTTAATTATTGGAACCTCTTCAACCCAGATGGATTCTCTATTCTTCGTATAGGAGGCTCTCTCACTCACTTTTAAGAGGTTTCACGCACTCATAGCACCTTATACTCCTCCTTCCTTACTTGTTCGGGGAGACTATTTTCCTCCTCCTCGTCCCACACTCGTCCCACACTCGTCCCTCACGAGGGATGGTTCCCTTCCTCCCTCTATCTCCCTCTTTCCCTGTGCGACTGTCCTCTGCCTTTAATAAATCCTCATTCGATCTCAACTACTGAAAGATACAGATGACAATGAGAAGCCCTAACAACTGATACATATGTTTTGTCACAATCTACCTTACATTTTACACAGATGTAACAGATGGGTACTCATCAATTACCCTCCAACCATCATCATCATCATCATCATTATCAGGTGTTCGACAGCACCATTTCTGGCTCCAGATCACTAAATGACACACATGTTTCCTTAAATGCTGATGTTATTATTACTATCAACTCCCACGACGGTGTCGTGCATTTTTTCAGCCACATATATCCACACCTGTGTCAAATGGGTGTTGTTTTGGATAATCCTAAAAAAAAAGGGGCAAATCCAGGCTAATTCTCCCCCCAGACGATGGAAGGCTCGTGGAGTAGCCACAGTGTCAGATTATGGTGTGACTAAAAGGTCTGGCTTACGGGAATACCTGGAGGATACATAGCCTCGGTGTTTGAGATTAGATATCGTTACGTAAACGTCCGTGAAAACATTCTCGTAACGCAGTCACGTTTACTGCTCCAACCGTAGTCGCGCGCGCGCCCCCTTCCCTCCCTCCCTCTCTCCCTCTCTCTCTCCCTTTCCAAGAGTTACCTCGGCTGAAAACCTCCTCGGCTGGAGACAATGCGTCCTCATCACTCGGCCTAAGTGACACAACACAGGTTTGCTTCTTGCTGGCTTGGAGCCACGGCTCTCCTGGTCCCCTCCTTCACTCGGCTGCAACAAAACATCTCTCGGCCATCTTTTAACGCTGCTGCGTCCACTCCCTCCTCCTCCTCCTCCTCCTCCTCCAGCAGCCCTCGCCTACCTGCCTGGGCCCAGGCCCGGGGGAAAGCAGGGAGGTTGAAGAGCTTCATCACGGACCAGTTTCGAAAATGTACGATGGGCGCATTAACGTTTTTTCCTTTTCAGCCATACGAGAGAGAGAGAGAGAGAGAGAGAGAGAGAGAGAGAGAGAGAGAGAGAGAGAGAGAGAGAGTGGGTGGGAGAGAACGTTAGTTGAGAGAGCTTAAAGAAAATGAAATACAATTAAACGTTTCTCTCCTCTTTTTTTTTTTTTAAGGAATAGAATCGTTTAAAGTTTTGAGTGACGAAACATTGGAAATTCTGTTGTGTTGCTGTGTGCCTCGAACGTGCGCGGCGACGCTGTCATAAAACATCATCTCTTGACGACTGAGCATGAGATGGGAGATTTGCTGAAGGGACCAGAGGTTAGGTGGTGTACCAGTGTTTCTCGTCGTTCATATGTCTGTGTGTCGAGTTAGGTTTCCCCTCAAGGCGAAGCAATGGAACTTGATAAAAAAAAAAAAAAAACAGTAAACAAGGCCATAGAAAACGTCTCGGTACCGTAACTATTCTAATTAAGCTGTCGTGAAAAAATAAGGAGATCTCAAGTGATTCCTTCAACCGAGCAGCGTTAAGAACATTTTGTTGGAGGCCATTTTCTAATATATCTTAACCTAATAGTGACAGGCTAGGTCGGAAGTCGGTGATGCAATCATTTGTTTTGGTTCTCGAACGACGGAAACAACGGGCCGTTTGTAAACCCATGGCTGCACCGTATTTACGTACGAAAGCTCCCGACCCTAATAGTAGTTCTTTCTGGACGCAGCAGTTAGGGATAAATGGGGGAGGAGGAGGGAGGAGGGGAGATGGCAACCTCAAGCCTTCTCGTCTCGAGTTCTACTCATCCAACAGTCGAAAGAGTTTCAGTCCATTATGAGCCCAAAGTGAGAGAGAGAGAGAGAGAGAGAGAGAGAGAGAGAGAGAGAGAGAGAGAGAGAGAGAGAGAGAGAGAGAGAGAGAGAAGAATAGGAGGGAGGAGGGAGGGGTGTGTACTCAAGACGACAAAGGGCCCGTGTTAGACCTAAACATGTCAGTCATATCCAGATGAAGAACAATATATCTCAGTACTTTCACCATCAGCTTCCCACACGAATTTCCCCTGCCTGAGTTTAATTCAGTACGTTATTCCATCGAGTCGTTCCTCTACGTAGTGAACATCTGCACGGAAAAAGCCACAGGAGGTTTTCCTCCTCCGTCGTCTGTCAAACTTTCCCCTGTGGCACCCCTACTTCTATCCACCAACCTCCCGTCCCTTTCCCCTTGTCAATAACATCCCTCCAACGACTCGCCAACATCATCATCACCCCCAACCCCCTTCCCAATGACCCCCCTCCTTCACTAGTGCACCACCATTAAATGGCCCCAATCCCCAACCCGCCACCACCTCCCCATACCACTCCGTCCCCACCACCGCCCCATACCCACGGCAGGTGACAATGCACCACTCAGCTGCGACTTCCATTTCACCTCTGCTTGTCCTTCCTTCACCTCAGCTGCAGTGGTGACCACCGGCCTCTACAACCTGTGCGACTTCCCCGCGGGGGTCGTCCCCGTCACGCACGAGACCGAGGACGACCAGGCCAAGCTGGACGACTACCCGACCTCCGACCTCATGTTCCACCTGGTCAAGGAGGTCAGCAACCGAGTCAGTGGTGCATGAAACACCACCTGCACGCAATACCACTGCGTATAGTACCACTGCACATAATATCACTGCGTATAGTACCACGGCACATAATACCACTGCGTATAGTACCACTGCACATAATACCACTGCGTATAGTACCACTGCACATAATACCACTGCGTATAGAACCACTGCATAGAGTATACACAAGGTTCCGTTCTTGCAGGCGTCTGAGATTTCAATTTCTCACATTATTTCCAAAATTCGTGCATAACATATTTCAAGCAAAATTAGGCAGCGCTCTTATTTAGAAGACAATAGAAAACGAATTATGGCCGTGGTAGCAGACAGCAGGCTTGGCACCTCTGGCCATCGTATTATTTACATTTTCAATAAAAGCAGCGAGGATGCTAACCCAGCAGACGGCCAGGGTGCTGCTGACAGTACACACACACACACACACACACACACACACAAAGAGCTTAACCCAACCAACATTCTATGTGATACAAGGGATCAATTAGCCTCGCACATTCTACCAAAACATGGATGTACTCTCTCGTCAGCGTCGTTCAGTTCATGGTAAAGGTAGACACCAAATACTGTTTGCTCCCTGTCGCCTGCCAGAAATAGTTCCTTTAACATTACTTCATGGTTGGGGCAGCGTCGTACCCTGCTTGAAATATGCACGGTTAGTATAGAATCTGCTGAATTCGCAAGGCACAAATGATATCTTAAACTTACACAGCACCCGGACCTTCATGAGATAAAAAAGACTATGATATATATATATATATATATATATATATATATATATATATATATATATATATATATACATATATATATATATATATATATATATATATATATATATATATATATATATATATATATATATATATATCCCTGGGGATGGGGGAGAAAGAATACTTCCCATGTATTCCCTGCGTGCCGTAGAAGGCGACTAAAAGGGGAGGGAGCGGGGGGCTGGAAATCCTCCCCTCTCGTTTTTTTTTAATTTTCCAAAAGAAGGAACAGAGAATTGGGCCAGGTGAGGGTATTCCCTCAAAGGCCCAGTCCTCTGTTCTTAACGCTACCTCGCTGATGCGGGAAATGGCGAATAGTTTGAAAGATATATATATATATATATATATATATATATATATATATATATATATATATATACTCTCATTATTCACACACATTCATCCTTGGGGCCAAGCCTACCGAACTTTCAAGGTTACGGTTATCGATTCCTTAACTTTCCTAGTTCCCACTACCGCAGGAGCGTTATCCTATCCTCCTGTCGTTCCAGGCGACGAGAGGAGCGACGGGTCTTCCCATCGGCGTGCAGGTGGTGGGTCTGCCGTGGCAGGAAGAGGTGGTGTGTCGGGCCATGAGGGACCTGCAGCACCAACTCAGAGCAGCCCAGGCTGACTAGCCTACCACAAACACAGCCCTCCCCACACACCCCGCACCCTAAGTGACGCACAACTTGCCATATATCCAACACTTGATTTCGTAGTGTCTGTTCAATGTTTAAATTTGTGTGTGTGTGTGTGTGTGTGTGTGTGCGCGTGTGTGTGTGTGTGTGTGTGTGTGTGTAGTGCACATGACCGGTAATTACCGGTTGCCGCTGTTACAACGCCGTTATGCAAACTGACGAGCGACGGGTCGATGTGTCCGTTTTCATTTAGCAGCAGCGTGACAATCCGGAGGGAAAAAAAATGCTACTCTGTGTTAATCGTTTTAGTATATACGGTACTACGCTACGTACTTGTTTTTAACATTACGATGATTGTGCTATGCCTCAGCTGCTTTACTGTGTAGAATGATAATGGAGGTATGTGTAACGTAATATACTTGCAGTTGTTTAGCCTCATCCAGGGTGAAGATATACTAAACGAAAGATATTATATAATCAGCTCTCATATTTAATGTACCTTGTAGGTGATATCCTGTGTAAGGCAATGTCCACTGTTAGGCGACGTCCTCTGTTTAGTAATGTACCGTACACTGTATGGTAATGTTACATCATCGGAGTAATCTCTGGATATTCTGTCTATATCAACAACTCGTTTACAACACATTTAGTCAATCACCTTCACAAGTTGAGAACGAGCGATCTGTTAATCTGTGACGGCCCGGTAGGAGATAAACAACATTCAAACGAAAAATGACGAGTCTATAATACTCACAATAGTTCAGTGGAATAGTTCGAGGCTTTTCATGTATTATATCAACTTGGTTCCTCCTCCTTATTACGAATGTGTTTACACTGCGTCCTGGAATCGAATGCACTAAGTGAAACACCTCATACCAGCATCCTAACGCGGTGGCCGAGTGTGGCTGTGTTGACTGGCCAGTAGCAGATGGGTTTTACCATGACGTCACAACCTGGCCACCCGGTGTTTACCATAACAACGTACACGATTAGCGGGCACAAGTATGGTAATTGTACGTAACTGCCCATGGCTCCAGTCAACTGTTGTACCATCAGGAGACTCCTACAACCGTTGACACTTCCGAATTTCCATTTCTTTCTTTTTCTCTCTAGTTTTACATCCTTTATTACTGTAGTTTATATATCAACCGGAGTCGCCTCTTCTGTCTTGTTATTATAAGTATCGTTATCATACTCCATTGTGTAAACCGGCGGTAGTTTTGTGTTATTCGTGCCATACCTAGCAGCGTGCAATGTAGGCCATGCAGTGATCATTTCGAGCATTACTGCTCAAACGCTGTTGTGCTGTAACGAGGTGCGGTACGGCGGTCCGTTGCGCGCTGACTGCCTGCACCGGACGCACAAATATATCCTGTGTATAGAATATGTAAGTAGGTCATGTAGGTTTATGATCCTTGGCTGTAAAATTCCAAACGTTGGTAATGCTGTAAAGAACTGTATGCAAGTGTGACGCACTGAGCCTCTTATACGTGTCCATACATCTAGGCCTCTTATACCGTGTGTGTCACGGTGAACAGGTCGAATATTAACGCCTCTACTTATTCATGAGGCTTGAATGGCTTGCACATGATGCGAATGAATGAGAGAGCTTAATATGACACTTTTAGATAGCTGGGTTCCGTGTTCGGTGTGTGTGTGTGTGTGTGTGTGTGTGTGTGTGTGCTCGCGCCGGCGCTTCATGTAGAGAGAGAAATAATCTAAGCATGTCTAACAGAGTCTTAACATAATCTTTTAGGTTAGTTTATCCTGTATTAGTTTTAAGATGTCAAAATGCTATTGTGTAAGTAGCCAAGTCCCCGAAGTTACAAGTGTTGGCCCACAGTTTCAATCTAGACCCGAGACAACATCTGCACTCTACTGTACTTGCCATCTCCCCCACTCAAGACCACAAGACCAACATGTAGTAAGATGTTCGCCGGGTCTGTGCGTGGCACAAACCCTTGTTGAGTGACGATTATTCCCTCATCTTCAGCTAACCTATTTTTTAAGTACAGTAGCCTGATCTTTGTCCAGCCAAACGACTGGCTGAAGCCTAGCCTCGCACGAAGGACGAGATGCCATACCAAAAGACATTTCGCTGGCCTACTGGTACTGGCTCATCATTTCCTAGGTTAACATGTTCTAACTCTATACACTACTTTAATTATAAGTTTAATAAAAACTGCACCATTGGAGTGAGATTACTTTTCCTCATATCAAATTCCAATTTCAATAAAAAACATACAAAATAAAAATCTCTCGACTTCCATGTTCTGGGAAAGTGAACATATTTGTATTTATTTATCGGTGTAGCAAAAATACAAATGACTCTGATCGAAGAGACGTGATCTTATTGTATTTGACGAATGGGAAACTGCCTCACAGGTCTCCTAACAACTGCTCGACGTCTAACGATAGACAGCTACGGTAGAAGGAATGGACATACCGGGTACACAGACTTAATCTCACCCGGGGTTTTATTTACCATGATATTAAAGTTAATTTTCCACCCCACTCCAGCCGGTTGCACACAGGGAATGATCCAACAATTACCTGAGTTCCGTACTGGGGACACCACCAGGTAATGACCATCATTAACTGTAATGATCAAAACAGTTCTTTCTCTATGGAATGTACGCTAATTAAACCAACTTGGCGACGCAGCGACCCGAAAATACTGTAGTTAACGCCCAACTACCACGAAGATTTCTTTACATTTCTCAAACGTGGTGTGACCAAAGCTAGTCGTTGGCCTGAAAGTTAATCATCAAACACCCTTTAAACGTTTCAACGAGCCCCAGGACCATTTTCTAAGAAAAGGGGGTCGTAAACAAATTTCAGGTAGCCAATTAATCGCCGAGACACACCCCTCCACCCCTCAGGGGATGGAAGATGAACAGCTGGGTCGACTGTGTGCCACGGCAGCTACGATACGAACCAGTTTGGCGGGCCCGCGCGAGAACACAGCCACGCTTGATTCTCATTATCAGTGCTTTGCCGTCAGGAAGCAACGTGTATTGACACTCTCCCGCACGACTAACTTGTCTTATCTGTTCTTGTGTTACTCTGGTGGAGGGGGCAGAGTTAGCGAGGCAAACTATCAGCCACACCACACCGCACCACCATCGACAGATGGCGGGAGGGGTCCCGGCCCGCCGCTGCCCGCATACTGTCACCAAAATTAATAATTTTGGTAAAGGGAAGAGTGATGGTGTGTGCCGCTCCCACGGGGGCTTGTGGGGATGGGGTGTAGTACGGCGCGGGCTGACCAGGAACAATATTACGGTGCGTGTCTCCACGGTGGGGTAATACCAAGTGTTGTTGGTGTTGTACCAACCTCCACCACCGGTGCTGGTGATGCCAACCTCCACCTCTGGTGCTGGTTATACCAACCTCCACCACTGGTGCTGGTGATGCCAACCTCCACCTCTGGTGCTGGTTATACCAACCTCCACCACTGGTGCTGGTGATGCCAACCTCCACCTCTGGTGCTGGTTATACCAACCTCCACCTCTGGTGCTGGTTATGCCAACCTCCACCTCTGGTGCTGGTTATGCCAACCTCCACCACTGGTGCTGGTTATACCAACCTCCACCTCTGGTGCTGGTCATGCCAACCTCCACCACTGGTGCTAGTTATACCAACCCGCCAATTATACTGCATACCACCTCCGCCCCCACCCACTATATATACCTCCGCCCCCACACCCACTATACCTTTCTCATTATCTCCCATCTAATCCGGTCTTCATTATGAGGGATTAATGAGCACATCCATAATGAACCCTCGCATCGGGGAGAAGATGTTTACCCCTTACTTAAGTCGAGGAGGCCTCCCTCACACTCCTGTCAAACCTGCTGTGTACCCTCGTCATCCTCCCCCCGTCTCCTGTAAACCCTGGTGTACGTACACCCTGACACACCCTCTCTCCCTCGTCTCCCTCCAGTCCTGGCATCATGACTGCGGTATTAACACAGACGATGATATGGATGACGACGTGGCTTGTGGTGATCATAAAAGACGATGGCGACCATGGGTCTTCTAAAGGACTCTCGACGTCAGTGTCACATCCCCGTCGACGGGTTGAGATCGATTTTATTCCCGAAGTCCTGGTCACCATCAGGAGGTTCCTCGTCGAACACAGACGTATTTCCCAGTCCAGTGTCGAGCAGCGGCAGCTCTCCCCCCGTACCTTAAATCAAGTCTGGCCTAATGGAACTAATTGAAATTCAGCAGCAATTACCATACGCTCCTCATTTTTTCCCCACCCTCCTGAAGTGCGGTACTTGTTTATCAACACCTCATTACCGGCATCATTAATGGCCAGGATGTCAGGGAACCCACATGGACCCAGCGGATGCTGGGTTATTTTCAAGGGGAGGTGGATTTGGGGGGGGGGGGAGGTGAAGTCATTGCATACCCGCTTGAAGATGGGAAGGTTAAAGATGAAGTCTTGGGTATTCAGGGGAACTGCTGCTGGCTGCAGAAGGTGAAAGCTATATCTAGCGAGCTGGACGGAGAGGGAGGGAGTTCTTAGCACTCGTGATGCCTCACTCTCACGACTTCTCCTCCTCCAGCGTGTACGGTTGATGACTCGTGTCTGGTGCGTGGTGGCCGTTTTGAAGCAGTATATTATAAACGCTGGTCGTTGGTCCTCTTCTTCCAACCTGAGGATTATCTTTTTAAGGTCTCTGAGCCTGTCGGGTTTCGTAAATCGTGTGTGTGTGTCTCTCCCTCCAGCTTGTCTCTCAAAATTCTACTCTTGTGTATGTCGCTGTGTGGCGCGCTGGCCCCTTGATATTATAAGATGGCAAGGGAGCTACAGGCACAGCCCTGACTACTCCCTCCCTCACTCCCTCCTCAGCTATCACAATAACCTGAAAACGGAGGGAAGATCAAGCTGTGTTGAAAACCAATCCACGCGCGTCACTGATCCCACCTCCGAACCACACTGGGATCACGCCTATCAATGGGTACTCCCTGCCACCCTCTGGTCTATGGGCGGTCCTGTAGCAAGTCGCCAGGTGACCTCAGAAGGTCAGAGCACGCCGGCGAATAAGCGATCTCGCTGCCCATATTTCCGGCCGTCGCCACCAAACGTTAATTCCCATAACCTCGACCAAGGTAACTCATTTTCACGTACGTTGACTTTTTTTCTCTCCCCCTTTTTTTTCCCCTCCAAGCGTACCGACGACTCTACTGTCCGGGTATGTATAAATGGCGAATCCTGATAAGCGAAGTAAAATGCAGGACGATAATTAAGTCTAAATGGATCTTCCTGGGGAAAAAAAAAACCCGTAGGGATTCGGATAATTGAAATCCGAATGAGAGAGATTGACTGTACACTGTACGTCTCTCCTGATTTGTTTTCCATATATACGTTAATTTGACAAGACTTCTCAAGGCAAACTAATGCACGCAACCACTTCAGAATCCTAAGGGACTAAAAGAAAACGCCGGGAACAACAGAAAGCCGAATTCCCTACATTTTATCTCCCAGTTTTAAAGGAATGATGATATATCAAACACTGGGAATCAAAGGTGCCCTCACTTCCCGCTCCTTGCTCTCTTGTACCTTACAGATCCTGGGTGGCTGGAGGCACTTCTCTCTCAATACCTTCACCTCAGCACACGTCGATGCTTCTTTGTTATTCTGACAGCTTTGACTACACGATTCTTTCCTACGTAAATCTCGCCATAAAACCCTCTGGCTCCTGGCTGCTTGAACTCCACCACTCCCCCCCAGAAAAAAGCTGCACTACCACAGAAATGGTAACAGATGTATCGCACTCCATCGCCAACACCTAACATTCTACATACGAAGATGCCTCACTACAGCAACCCTTTTTCCCCCCTCGGACTTCTGAGCTAACTGGGGCGTCCTATACTTCGCTGGGATTTCCCTCCGACACACATCCTGAGCAACGGTGTTGATCCCAGACTTTTTTTGGAAAGCAACTTCACCGCCGTCTTCCTCAAGCCGTTTCCTTAACTTGAGGCGTCTGAGTGAGCGGGGTAGTTCCTCTCGTGCGTGTGTCTAAGTCGATTCCTGTGCATGATGCTACAGGAGATCCTGTCTGCGAGGATGAGGGGGGGTGTTTCTATGTAAAAGAAGACTGTGAGGGGAGGGAGGGGCTGCTGTGCATGAGGTGTGACGAGGATCCTATGTGTGTCTGTGAGGGAACTGTGGGGTTTCATAGGCATGGGATCTTAGCTAAGGGCTCCTTCGTGGAAGGGTGAGGGCGCTACGTCGGAAAGGCTGGCAGCACTGTGTGAGGGGCTGGCCCATCCTTGGTTTACGGATGGATTCGCTTTTGTGACACTGTAAGGATTCCTTTGTATCAAAGGATGGGGGTCTATGGGGGGGGGGGGGTCATGCGTGTGAGTGTGTGTGTGTGTGTGTGTGTGTGTGTGCGTGTGTGTAAAAAGCTCTATTATTTGTGTGTGTGGGAGGGGGATAGAGTCCCGTATGCTGGGGGTTTCGGGGGGACTTTTATAGACGACGGGAGTTCCTTCCCTCTAAACGGAAGAGAGGTCGAGTCTGGATCAAAGCGAGGGAGGCACACACACACACGCTCTCTCTCTCTCTCTCTCTCTTGCTGCCATAGGTCTGTGTGCCTTGCGCTGCAACACTGTACTTGCCAAAGGAATGGTTACGTTAATGTAAGGAGAGGGGGGAAGGAAGGGGTCGTGGTGGTTTGGGGCACGAGGGGTGTCAGTGTGGGTGTGGGCAGCAGCTCTCTCTCCTCTGTTAGTGTGTGGGGGAGTGGGTGGTTCAGGTTCCTTTATCCTGGTGGTGAGTGGTTGGGTCTGATAGCAGGAGGAGGGAGTGTGGTAGGTGATTCTTCAGGGTACGGCCTAATGACTTCCCGTCTCACCGGATGGGCCCAGGTGCCCAGGCATTGTCCGACCGTACAAAAGATATTCCATTTCACTTTTGTCTGAAATTGAAGTTTTTTATACTTGGCTGGGGACCGAAAACTGCCTGTATTACAGAATGCTGTATCGTGGCGAAGGGAAAGTTTCATCATCATTGAATACCTGATGTCTGAAAGGTTTAGGAATTCTTACATGTACTATCCATTTTCTTTTTTTCTACACGTCTTTTCATCTCTTATTTTCATGATAAAAACGAGAGTAGAACTTGTTGCGTTCAGTCAACCAAACGTTCAAAACACACACACACACACACACACACACACACACACACACACACACCAAAATGCATGAAACTACAGAACCAAAAGAGTGAGGGGAGGTGGCATGTATCAGAGGGGCCCAGTGAACACAGTGTTTCTTAACTGTATCATTAACTGCGACCAGGTGATTCATCCTATCTGTAATTCTCACCTGATCAAACCTCACTCAGTTCCAGGTTCAGTCATCCCCCACCATCACCAGTCATCGCCACTGTCAGTCATCCCCCACCATCACCAGTCATCGCCACTGTCAGTCATCCCCCACCATGACCAGTCATCGCCACTGTCAGTAATCCCCCACCATGACCAGTCAGTTCCAGGTTCAGTCATCCCCACCATCAACAGTCATCGCCACTGTCAGTAATCCCCCACCATGACCAGTCAGTTCCAGGTTCAGTCATCCCCCACCATCACCAGTCATCGCCACTGTCAGTAATCCCCCACCATGACCAGTCAGTTCCAGGTTCAGTCATCCCCACCATCAACAGTCATCGCCACTGTCAGTCATCCCCCACCATCAGTCAACTCCACCATTTAGTCATCCCTTCCATCCATCACCTAAATCCATCCCTACCATGAGTCATCCTCAGCGTCAGTCACTCAAGAAAGCTCATTCCGCCGATCAGTATATGAAGAAAAGAGATCTAGAATCATTACAAAAACGTACAGACTTACAGTTCGAATATATATATGTATATATATATATATATATATATATATATATATATATATATATATATATATATATATATATATATATATTTCCAAATACAGTACAATAAAAGTCTTCAAATTAGATTTTTAACAACGTGTCACAACGATTTCAAATTACTTCCAAAGTGGAAAGTAATGAAACAGCCACTTAGGGCTACGTTTTCTTTTTAAAGTTCAGCTGTGAAGTTAGAGGACACGGGAATGAATTACCACCAGGTGTTGTTTAAATACGGAGGCTAAGAACGCGTTCAAAGTCAAGGGTAAACAAATATTCAGATACCTAAACATATCATATATATATATATATATATATATATATATATATATATATATATATATATATATATATATATATATATACTGTCCGATTCAAGAAAGAAATCTGGAATTCGATTATTTATTGAGGGGGGTCACCATTTCAGATTTGAACCGTCCAACAGTCATGTTCTCTCCTCCCCTCCCACTCTCTCCTCCATGCCATTCCCTCCAACAGCCATCTCCACCGTCGGGGCACGTCCTCTCCCTCCCCCCAACATTCATCCCCTCCGTCAGCCTCCATCACCAGTCACCGACAACATCATACCGGCCGTTATATTTTTTTTCCCCCCGCCTCCCGCGCCTTTTGTCTTCTGACGCGCTCGCTTGCTGCCCACCCAACTCCGCGGAAGAATTTGTCGGCTGGAGGCCGACCGGGGGAAGGAGGGAGGAGGGGAAGTGCGAGTCGTCTTATCTAGTCCTTCTGGATGGGAGGGGAAGGAGTGAGGAGGGAGGAGGCGACAAAAAGGTCACTGCCCAGGAATAATTCGGGTTCGCGTTGCCTCGACGTCTCCCCGAACGCTCCAGGGGAGGAATATAATGGCGGCGGGAGCGTCTTCCCGAGCGGCGGTAGAGAGAGATAAGACCTCTGTTTAGCAGCGGGCGGGAGGGAGGGAGGGAAGGCCGGCGCACCTGTTGATGTCTGGCCCAGGTGGATCTCCCAAGCCCTAGCCTGTACAGGAGACAGACACCTCCCCAAGGGTTGGTGGTGGCTGGGTCTTTCTTTCTTCTATTTTTTCTTTTTTTTTTTTTTTGACGCCTCGGCTAAAAATGTCTCCCGTGTTCACTCCAGCGAAAAGGCAACCCCCCCCTCCTCAGTTTCCACACTACCATTTTCTCACAGCGTGGTGATGATGGCGGCGCCTCGACTCAAGCACGTCTTTGCTCAGACAAGCATTTCCTCACCTGTGCTCACACGTGTATATGTATATATATATATATATATATTTTTTCCCCCTCCCCCCCACGCCTCAAAAAGAAAAAAAAAGATACGATGCTGTCCTGAGCTTTTTAGAAAGATGCTGGTACCTCAGTAAAGGGGGGGGGAGGAAAATTATATATATATATATATATATATATATATATATATATATATATATATATATATATATATATATATATATATATATATGTGTGTGTGTGTGTGTGTGTGTGTGTGTACTGAAACATAAGATTAGAGTTTGGTACATAAACGAGGTTAAGAGATGGGACGATACAAGTGTAAAACTCTCTCTCCCACTAATATACATATAGAAACACACACACACACACACACACACACACACACACACACACACACACACACACACTGAAAACCTATTTAAGAAGCATAGAAAAACACTTCGGTCATACCCAATGGTGTCCAACAACTCTCCTAACACAACGTGAGTAATGAAAATTCCTCCAAGAAACAAATGACTTTTAAGGCGAAATATGAACGAATCTGACCTTGAAGAAAATGGAGCCGAGGGCACACTGTAGAAAATGTGATTAATCTCCAAGACAGAGCTGACAAGCAGGCTAAGTTGGGAACTTCTGGCGTTATATACTTCACGAATATAGAGCCAGGGGGAAAATTTTTGAAGGAAAAAAAAAAGAAAAACTTTAATAATCATATTGCCTCGTGTGCATTTACCAAGGTAGTGAACGCGCCTTCCAAGATGGAAGATATAATAGCATTAAGACTCGGGGTCCCCATCATCAGGCATGTGTAGGGTGGCCCCAAATCACCAGGCAGGTGTAGGGTGGCCCCCATCACCAGGCAGGTGTAGGGTGGCCCCCATCACCAGGCAGAGGTGGCCCCATCAGGGTAGGGGCCCCATCACCAGGCAGGTGTAGGGTGGCCCCCATCACCAGGCAGGTGTAGGGTGGCCCCCATCACCAGGCAGGTGTAGGGTGGCCCCCATCACCAGGCAGGTGTAGGGTGGCCCCAAATCACCAGGCAGGTGTAGGGTGGCCCCCATCACCAGGCGTGTGTAGGGTGGCCCCAAATCACCAGGCAGGTGTAGGGTGGCCCCCATCCCTAGGCAGGTGTAGGGTGGCCCCCATCACCAGGCAGGTGTAGGGTGGCCCCCATCACCAGGCAGGTGTAGGGTGGCCCCCATCATCAGGCAGGTGTAGGGTGGCCCCCATCACCAGGCAGGTGTAGGATGGCCCCCATCACCAGGCAGGTGTAGGGTGGCCCCCATCACCAGGCAGGTGTAGGGTGGCCCCCATCACCAGGCAGGTGTAGGGTGGCCCCCATCACCAGGCAGGTGTAGGGTGGCCCCCATCACCAGGCAGGTGTAGGGTGGCCCCCATCACCAGGCGTGTGTAGGGTGACACCATCACCAGGCAGGTGTAGGGTGGCCCTAACCACCAGGCAGTACACGCGCAGGGTGGCCCTAACATCAGGCAGGTGTAGGGTGGCCCCAAATCACCAGGCAGGTGTAGGGTGGCCCCAAATCACCAGGCAGGTGTAGGATGGACCCCATCATCAGGCACGTGTACGATGGCACCAAACCACCAGGCACGTGTAGGATGACCCCAATTACCAAGCACGTGAAGTGTGGCCCCAAATTACCAAGCACGTGAAGTGTGGCCCCAAATCACCAGGCAGGTGTGGGGTGGCCCCTAATCACCAGGCAGGTGTAGGGTGGCCCTAATCACCAAGCAAGGTAGGAGGTGGTCTTGCCTCTTGATCATTCTTTAATGGTAATTAGCTCCTGGACTTGTGTGGGAGAGATGTAAACTTGGACAAGAAAAATTTTTAGCGAGCAGTGGACGACGTCCATGAGGAGGATCAAGGGAGGGGAGAGATGATGGAGATGAGGAGAGGGATGGAGATGAGGGAATTGATGGAGAAGATGAGGGGGGAACGTAGGAGGTAATAGGAATGATGGAGATGAGGAGAGGGATGGAGATGAGGGAATTGATGGAGAAGATGAGGGGGGACGTAGGAGGTAATAGGAATGATGGAGATGAGGGAATTGATGGAGAAGATGAGGGGGAACGTAGGAGGTAATAGGAATGATGGAGATGAGGAGAGGGATGGAGATGAGGGAATTGATGGAGAAGATGAGGGGGGACGTAGGAGGCAATAGGAATGATGGAGATGAGGGAATCGATGGAGAAGATGAGGGGGGACGTAGGAGGTAATAGGAATGACAGAGATGACAGGAATGAGGGAGACGACAGGAATGATGGAAGTAATAGAAATGATGGAGATCATAGGAATGCTGGACATTACAGGAATGATGGAGTTTATGGGAATGTTGGAGATTACAGGAACGACGGAGATGACAGGAATGGTGAAGATGACGGGATTGATGGAGATAGGAGGAATGACGGGAATCACTGAGGCAAGCCACTGGGACAGTGGATCGGTCCCAGGGCCACAAGGCTACTGAAGCACACGTACACACGTAAGTTCGAAACACAACATCAATCGAATCACCTGCATAACGTAAGCAGCGGTTCGAAACCTACTGACACTCCAGTGTCTATCACTTGTATACCGTAGGCAGCGGTTCGAAATCTACTGAAGCTCCACTGACTATCACTTGTCTACAGTAGGCAGAGGTTCGAAACCTACTGACACTCCACTGACTATCACTTGTCTACCGTAGGCAGCGGTTCGAAATCTACTGACACTCCACTGACTATCAATTGTATACCGAAGGCAGTGGTTCGAAATCTACTAACACTCCACTGACTACAGCCATAGGTTGCTTTGTCTAATGTCTACAATATCAATAACAATTCTTGGCGGTCGTAAACCATAGGCTTGACTGAGGAGGGTTTTTTTTTTATTTTTTTTTTTTTTTTTAAGCCAGACAGATGCCTATGGTCATATTACACGTCCATACAGGCGAGGCTGGCTCCTCTCTCGCTCACTGGGCACTTCTGAAAACATATACCACTCCCATACATATAAGAGGATATTGAATTTCATATCTATCTCAACACAGCTCACTCGACACAATTTTCTATCCCCTCTGCTGGGACATCGGAGGCGCGAGGCAACGACTTCCACCAGCCGAGGGAGGGAGGGAGAGAGGAAGGAGGAGGAGGAGGAGGAGGAGGAGGAGGAGGAGGAATGCACAGGTGTACATGATATACAGTGCTGCCTCAAGCACTCTTGCCATCTACGTTCCTCGTCCTAGCACCACGCTGGTGATACTCCCAGCACCACGCCACCACTCCGGGTCCTCGGTGATACGTGGCTCTCACAACGCGTCGATCATACTGCTTCCGCGTCTCTCACTCTCAGCACCAGGTCACTCACACTCCCAGCATCCTTCTACCGCCCTCTCCACCTCTCCCAGCGCCACTCTCATCGCCCCCTCCTAGCGCCGTTCTCACCACCCTCCCAGGACCACCCTCACTACCCTTCCGGCACCCATTCCATCACCCATCCCAGCACCACTCTCACCCCCACACTCCTAGCGTCAACCCAACCCCCAGACACTCTCAGGGCAGGTCGTTAGCGCGGGTGTTCGCCCGTCCGGGTGGGCCCCAGGAGTGCCATCAGATCCTGCATGGACCCAGGCACCATTTGTAACGCTGTCGCCCTTGAGGGGTTGGCCACTGAGAGAGAGAGAGAGAGAGAGAGAGAGAGAGAGAGAGAGAGAGAGAGAGAGAGAGAGAGAGAGAGAGAGAGAGAGAGAGAGGAGTGTAGTGTCAGGAGAAGGCAGAATGAGTGGGGGTGGGTGATGTGTGGGGGGTGAACCTGGTTCTTCATTATATCAAAATAGATGTTCTGGGGGGGGGGGGGGATCTTTGCCACTCATTTTCCCCCCCTCACTCTAACTCTCCCCCCCACGTTTTCTGTGTGTGTGTGTCCTCACTCACCCACACTTTCCCTACTAATCGTCCTTTGGCTCACTCTTTCTCCCAATAACGTCCTCTCAATTCACCTATACCATTCCCTTCCCCCTTTCTAACTAAACGCGTTCAATAAACACACCATAAAACGCATGTATGTATCTATTTTTTTTCCTGTTCCACAGAGTACCCAGCGTCTGTAACCAAAGCAGAATATTTTTTTCCCCTCTACCCTCACTCACCCACTCTCCTCCATCGCGCGCGTCCAACACCCATTTAACCCCTCATCACTGATCTTCGACACCCTTTCCCTCCCTCACCACCTCTCCTACGATTCTACCCATCAACCTCCCTCGCCTCCAACCCAACCCATCCACCCCCTCACCATTGTCTTCATCCATCTTGTTAGGGAGATGCAAAAACAACATCGTCACAGCGCGCCACACTACAGACACATTCCTTTCATCTCCACCGAGAACGCAGATCACACCCGCCCCCGACTCCCTAAGGGCGTTTAAGCCAAGGGGCGGTGGGTTGAGTGATGTGGTTGGGGGGGAAGGAGGAAGAGGAAGGAAGAGCTGTGTGGTGGAGAGGTGTTGTCGTCTGTAACCGAGGAGAGAGAGAGAGAGAGAGAGAGAGAGAGAGAGAGAGAGAGAGAGAGAGAGAGAGAGAGAGAGAGGAAAAGAAGGCCATCTACCATATGTTACAGGCAACAATACACAGGTCTTATGAAGTTTCCCTCGTCTTCAATAAGGGACGAAACCCGTCCTCTTTTATTTTACCTCCCTCACCTTCAACTACTTCAGGCGAGACAGCTGACGGCCAGGAAGAGGAGGAGGAGAAGGACTGGGGCTGTGCCCTGAGCGAACATGACACACCACAAAGTCCGGAAAACATGACACAAATCCGCAGTTTCCGTCATCATCTCAAAACATCAACGGTCGACCTGCACGGCAGAGCAGGCGATCATCATCAATACCTAACATACCCCCAGACGTTGGCGAACCCGGGCCACAGATCCATCAAGAAGCCGAGCCAGCATCCACTTGTGCACAAGAAGCCCTTGAGCGCCGCCTCTGGCAGCGGGATGTCTTCGTGCACCTCAGCCCAAGGGAGCCATTAGACGTGACGACGACTCCCTAAACCTCTCTCCTCCTCCTCGTCGTATGACACCGTCATTCGCTGCTCCACACGCCAAAGACTGACACACACACACACACACACACACACACACACACACACACACACACACACACACACACATTCTGTTGCCGGGCGGTTTAAGTGAGAGTACGCGGTAGGTGTGACGTGGTCTGGGGCAGCGCCCCAGTCACGCTGGCTGTCGAAGAGTCAAGGTACTGGGATACGAGTGAGCGTCGGTGCAGACAGATTAGACTTGAATACGGGAAAGCAGGCGAGGACCCACGTGAGACTTAGGGGAATCAGGCGAAGCCCCTCCTCCCAACCCTAGGACCCAGGTAAGACTATGGGAAGCCAGTCGAGGTCCTCCTCCTCCTCCTTCTCCCGTCGCTAGGAACCAGCTCTTTAAGATGATGGGGAATTGGGCGAGGTGGTCTTCCCATACCCAGGACTCAGCTAAGACTATGGGGGTGACCAGGTGAGGTCATCCTACCACCCGAAGACCCAGCTGAGACTGTTCGGTCCAGGGTCTCCAATTACTCTACGAAAACAAATTCGCCAGGTGCACCAAGGATCTCTGGAGGCTCCGTGTGTCTGTGTGTGTGTGTGTGTGGACCCAATCTTCAGAAGTCTTATACTATCTGGCTGTAACGTAACGACACCAATGCTGTACTCACTTCATGATCGTCCGAGATGAGGAACGTAGCGAACGGCCGATTCACGTCTTGCATGAACGCCCCACGACTTAGGAGGGCGTTCCCGACAGGGTGTTGTGACGATTGACGGGAGGGGATGGGGGGAGGGGGAGCTCCAGTGCCGACACGTGAAACCTGGGGACGGAAGGTCCAAGGTGAACGTCCAAAACTGCTGACGGGTCTACAAGAACGACTTCATCACCATACCATTTCATCCTCCCCTAAGGGCCTGGTCGATAAGCTGTGTGTGTGTATGTACCTGGCTTAGGTACCCAATCTATCTTTAATGAGGTCACCTTGATTAGGCTATTCACTTGCCCGCGTCGCCTCAGCTAACATGATTTACAAAAAGGAAAAATCTCAAAGGATGGAAAAAGGTTAAATCCAAGTATATATTTTTTCTCTGTACTATCTCATCCGTTTATCACTGCATATCAAAGACTTTCACTACTGTGCTGTCCTATTTTTCTCTTATATATATATATATATATATATATATATATATATATATATATATATATATATATATATATATATATATATAATTACAACAATTTCTGACCCTGACGGAGAGAGAGAGAGAGAGAGAGAGAGAGAGAGAGAGAGAGGGGAAAGTGTCGGGAGCCGTGAATGTGGTGGCCTCTGTCTCACTCCGTAATCTTTTACAGTCTGGCAGCAACGGCGGACAAAAGATTTCCGGTGTTTTCGTGGTACCGAGCGAGCGCTGGTCCCCACTTTCCGAGAAAATGATGAAAAATGGGGGAGGGGGGGAGGGAAACTAAGGCACCTACCTACAAGCTACGTACTTTCCAAGACCTGCCACCAGATGGCCACGTCAGAGGGGGGACGCGATCATAAGAGGAATAAAAAAAGAGAAATAATTTTAAGACAAGATCTTGTCTGATCCTCCGGCAGGAGGGGAGGCTCATGAGGACGACCAGTAGGATATACACGCGCTATGTGACCTTGTATACTAACGGCCGTGCCATAGATTGCCCACGTCTTATCATACAGTCTCATATCTGTTAGTGCTGTCAGGGTACGTAGGCCGGCTTAAGACAAAGCTGGTGTCTTATTCTGTAATGTGACTGTGGTGTGTCTGTGTCTGTGTGTGTGTATGACAAGCTGTGTGCAGTGGTTGGATATGGTGTGTCTGTTACAGTGGATGGTTGTGGTGTGTCTGTGTCTGTTGCAGTGGCTGGATGTGGTGTGTGTGTTACAGTGGATGGTTGTGGTGTGTCTGTGTCTGTTGCAGTGGCTGGATGTGGTGTGTGTGTTACAGTGGATGGTTGTGGTGTGCCTGTGTCTGTTGGAGTGGCTGGATGTAGTGTGTCTGTGTCTGTTACAGTGGCTAGATGTGGTGTGTCTGTGTCTGTTACAGTGGATGGTTGTGGTGTGTGTGTGTGTGTGTGTGTGTGTGTGTGTGTGTGTGTGTGTGTTGATGTAGATGCTTCTGTTCCGCCCCACTCTCCCTCTTGACCACTCTATCCCACCTCACCTGCTCCGCTCTACTCTACTCTACTCCCCCTTCCCTTCTTTACCGCTATTCACCCCACTCCCTCCTCTCCACCCTACGTCACCTCAAACCTACTCTAACTTCTCCAGACTCTACTCTGCCCCTCTGCTATTCCTCCCTTCTAACTCTGCCACAGTTACCTCTCCCTACTCTTCTACCCCTTCTCCACCCCCTATACCCCTTCTTCCTCTCACCCCGTCAAGTAACCTACATCTTCCCCCGCTCTGCTTACCCCTTCCCCAATCTAACCATCTACTCTACTAATCTCCCCATTCAACTCCTCCCCATTTTTCCCCACCTGCTAGTCTACCTAACGCTCCGTCTACTACCCTCAACCCCGCCTCGTTCTTCATCATACTGCCTCTTCCCTAACCAATCCCCCTTTCCCCCACGCCTCCCCACAGCGGTTATCTGGGTGGTGTGTGTGTGTGTGGTGGCGGAGGGAGGGGGTAGAAAGAAGAGGCACATCTCTGCCATTGTTGAAATAGTTGGCGCAAAACTTTTCCCTTTGTGCTGGTATCTCCTTGTTTGTTGTTAGTGTCGACTTAGGCTGACGGGCACCGCGACCTGATAATTGTGGCGGTGGCAAGGAACCTCCAGCAACAACACAGGCCCACCACCACCCAACCCCGGGTCAACCCCCAGCCCAACACACTCCTCCTCCTTCCTACTGCCTCCTTTTTTCTCCTCCTCCTACTCCTTATATGTACACACACACACACACACACACACACACACACACACACAGCAGCAGCATCCTAAGCTAGGCATCCATTTGTCAACCAGCCCAAAAGGGCTGAGGAACAGCTGGGTTGGCTGCGGACTGACTGCCGCGCCCAGGACTCGAACCCAAGCAGGCCTTTGTATGAATCGTAATCAACGAAGCCACTACACCACGGAAGCCCTTATGTGTGCAGGGAGACTGGTTTTTCTTTGTCCCATAGGTGATCCAATGGTTTGCTGACCACCTGCTGTTCTCAGTAGTCTGGGTTCGACTCTTGGGCGCGCAATGGTAAAATTTACATATCTACCCACTACACACTCTTTTATGTTCAATAATTGTTTTTCGTACAGTACATTTCGAAACGAGAACCCTAAAAAGCCTAAATTCTCGCCATAATTGATTTAAATCTTTTTCTCCCATTAACGAAGAAAAAAAAATGAATAGCAAAAAATCTGCACACCACAAAAAAGAAAAGTTTCTCTCGTGTGGTGTCAGGATAAGACTTGAACAACCTGCTGTTTGCGAGATGCTGGCTGTGCAACCTTGACAACACCATAACACCGTTTCGTTTCAGTCGCAATCATGTCCTCCAAATCACTCACTACCAAAATACTTTAAAAAGAGATAGTCCAGCCCTTCAGAATTCTCGACGACAGAAACAAACACACCAGTTAGATCGTACTTACCTTCATTAAAAACAATTTGTGTTGGTGCGAAGCTGCCAACCTTTGCTTACGAGGCAAATGGCTGACGGGACAATGCGCCTCCCTATCCGAACACTATGGCCAGAATCACCTTCAGCCTCACCGTTGACAATATCACTCCCTTTCGTCTCCTGCCTTCGATATTCCACAAATATTCGTGAACCCTACGCGCGCTCGAGTCACTCACCCTCCGCTTAAGTGTCCAACTCAGGCGTATATGAATAAATCCACGTAATAATATTGGGTTTCTTGTGCCGTATGCACACTTCGGCAGTGTTGAGGTAACTGACCACTCGAGCAGAAAAAAAAAAACATATGGAGTATCTAGTTAAGAAATTACACTCGCAGGGTGTTTTTTTTCCTCCCCGAGTCCTCTATGGCGACATCTGACATCTGGTTTAGGTGGGATGCGCGATGACTGGATGGCGCCACTGTCGTTGCTATGACGTAAGCATATCGTCTACATGTTGAAATCCTTTTTAAGCTGCTTGTATGCTTGCTCGTAGTGTTACCTTCTCTCTCTCTCTCTCTCTCTCTCTCTCTCTCTCTCTCTCTCTCTCTCTCTCTCTTTAGTGGTGAGCACGCACCTCCCAGAACACACACACACACACACACACCCTCTCTACACTGACATGATCAACAAGTTGCCGCTGTCGGTGAGGGTGTGTGTGTGTGTGTGTCCCCCGCTAGGCGCTGCATGGTGTATGCCTGTTGATGGCCTCCTCTCGAAGTAATTACAAATATGCAAATAAGACAAGACGAGGGACATCAGAATATCATACTCAGTGTACACAATCCTTGCTTCCCCCCTCCAGGCAGGCAAGACCAGCGGTGCGCCGCTCCCAAACCGATTTAAAATAATATTTTCACGATCATTAATCACCAGCTTACTTGTAACGGTGAACGTGAGGCGCCGAGGGTATGTAAGGCTTGGAGAGAGAGAGAGAGAGTGGATGGGGGAAGGAGTGGTGATGTGTTGTGGGGAAGGAGTGGTGGGATGTTGGAGGGGAAAAAATGCTGTGATAAGAGTGTTGGAGGAGTAGGGGGTGGTTGAATGATGTGCTGGAGAAGAAGTGTGGCGTTGGAGCAGGTGTGGCGTGTTGGAGGTGAAGTAGGGGTATGCAAAATGGTGAGGGTGGTGGTACGATGGGGTGGGGGGAAATGATGTGGCAGTGTGACGGGGTTGAAAATGGTGAGGAGACGAGGAGTCACATCTAAATATTACATATATGTATGAGGTGTGGTACAGCGGCAGGTGTGGATGTGGGACTGTAGCTGAACATCTTAAAAAGAAGATGACTGTGTTGACTCTCACAGCCTATGTATGGTCCAGAGTGAAGTGCCTGAAAGGAGTGGCGGAAAGCATGTATAGTGCCACTGCATAATGGCAAGTGGGGGAGACAAAGGTGAGAAGTCGAATTACGGAGATAGGATAGGACTGGTGAACGTACCTGGTGAGCTGTGTGGAAGAGTGGTGATCGGGAGGGAGTGGCGGTGGTGGCAGGCACAGAGCACAAGACTAGACAGATATGTACACTGTGGTGTGTGGAGTGGTAGAGTAAGTAAGGAATCAGTGATGGGGAGAATACTTACGAGAAACAGGAAGTGGTCGTGTATGTGGCATTTATGAATATGAAGGAAGCGTATGATAGGGGATGATGTGAGAGATAAGTTGTAAAAAGGAGTTTTAGGTAGCTTTGGCATTCCCATCGCTATATATTTCATATCATGAAGGTGCAAAGGAGGCTTCCGAATATCTCCCTGATGAAGAAGAATATTTCCCTCTTGTTCTGGAGGGGGAGGGAAGTATTCTGGACGATCGGTGGACTGTTACCGGACCGGGGAGGGCCTAGGAGAATATCGAGAGGTGATTCATTAACGCGATCAAACTCGCCTTTGATTGGTTCGATACCGTTGCCTTATTACGCGACGCCCAGCCTCCCTAGAGCGGGTGGAAAACCAATCTAACTTCGAAGTTTTTTGTTTTTGAGCTGGAGAATTAATTTTGTCTTTGAAGAAATTGATGATCAACTGATTAATAAATGTTCCAACAGCAGGGAGAGAGAGAGAGAGAGAGAGAGAGAGAGAGAGAGAGAGAGAGAGAGAGAGAGAGAGAGAGAGAGAGAGAGAGAGAGAGAGAGAGAGACGAACTATTTGCAGCGACTGCAATATGCAAGTAGCAGCATTTTGGGGGAGGGAGGTGTTCCCTGGCGGGCAAGGTCGCCCATCCAAACACGAACCAGACCCCCAAGTTCTTTAACTTCTCTGATCGTGTGAGAAGGACGGACGAGAGACGATATATATCCACAAGGAGGTACATCCACAAGGAGGTACCATAGAACCATCTTATATTTATTATCCCTGGGGATAGGGGAGAAAGAATACTTCCCACGTATTTCCTGCGTCGTAAAAGGCGACTAAAAGGGGAGGGAGCGTGGGGGCTGGAAATCCTTCCCTCTCTTTTTCTAATTTTCCAAAAGAAGGAACAGAGAAGGGGGCCAAGGAGGATATTACCTTTAAGGCTCAGTCCTCTGTCCTTAGCGCTACCGCGTTGGCGCAGGAAATGGCGAATTTGTATGTATGTATATATATATATATATATATATATATATATATATATATATATATATCGCAGGGGTGAAGAGTCATATGATTAACTGAAGAGCTCGTGATCACGTGGATAGTGTGTGAGTGTGTGTGTGTGTGTGTGTGTGTGTGTGTGTGTGTGTGTGTGTGTGATAACGGATCTATGAAGGTAACGTTTTTTTTTTTTTTTTCTTTCGGGCGGTCTTATCGTTATATATGACTGCAATATGTAGTTATCTCCCTCCAGTTCCTCCCCTGGAGGACAAGCAAGGAGCAAATGGAGATCCAGGAAGCTGTGGGATGAGAGAATGATACGGTGGGTCCCTCATTGGACGACAAGTTGACGAAGGCGGACGAGAGTGTGTGAAATAAGACTGAAGTGATTTGACTGGCGTCTGGAGATCCCACTGGCTCAGGCTGCCGCAGATGTGGGTGTGTGTGTGTGTGTGTGTGTGTGTGTGTGTGTGTGTGTGTGTGTGTGTGTGTGTGTGTGTGTGTGTGTGACCAAAGGGAAATCTCGTTGGAAACAGCAGAGTACGTAATTGGGAGAGGAAGAGGAGGAGGGGAGGTTGGTGGACAGAGAAGAGAAGTGTGTGTTCTTGAATGAATAAAGAAAAAATAACAGTATCTATGACTAGAGAACAGGAGACAACACCTTTTTTTATATATGTAATGATGAGAGAGAGAGAGAGAGAGAGAGAGAGAGAGAGAGAGAGAGAGAGAGAGAGAGAGAGAGAGAGAGAGAGAGAGAGAGAGAGAGAGTTTGCGGTAACGTCATGAGACGACCCGAAGGCTCGTGCAATCAAAAGAGGGGGTTCTGTATAACATGGAACAGAGAAGTGGCGGCGAGAGAGGATCGAGTCCTTTAGCAGAGGAGGGAGTAACGAAAGGAAGTGTGAGTGGTTCTGTAATGGAAGCCATAGTTTGAGAGACGAAGGAAGGAAGGAAGGAAGAAAAGGAAGGAAAGTAAATATGTAAAAAGAATGGTTATGCGGAAAGCTTGGATAATGCCGTCAAGTCTCAGGTGATAGGAGGTGAAGACTATGAAAGGGCGTTTATTACAGGGAGTTTACATGTAGTCTGGACCGGAGCACTGATTGCTCCAGTGTCTGAAGATAAACGGATTCAAAAACTGATGGCAACAACTGCGTTGGTATGGAACGGCTGCGGGCGATGGGGGTTTACCTCGTCGCCTAGGAACAGTGAAGGCCCCGTGGGAAGGCAAGGAGGAGGAAGTATATAAGTCAGACTTTATCATCGACGTAAAGTTACGACAAAATCTTGACTGAAAGAAAGAAAGGAAAGAAGGAAAGAAAGGACTACAGCATTTTATGCATATATGAAAGCAAAGTAATTTTTAAGCAGTGAAGGATTTTAAGCAGTTGTGATTTTATGACGCGATCGTGGGAGAGTTTTAAGTGTAGCTACGACGCACTGCGAAGGAGGCACAGTACTCCTCTGCCATTAGATGAGGCTGTCTGAATGGTGTGACGTCAGTGACGGGGTGCGTCAGGGTCGTATACCGACACCAATGCTGTTTGGTGTTCCTCTGGCTGTGACAACGGGTGGGATAGGGCAAGTGTGGGAACGTGAAGGAACAGAAGGGGAAGCTGAGTGCAGGTGATGACCTTATACTACAACAAGCAGGAAACAGAGTCTGTACTGCTCGAGATTGTGTGAGGCTCCTGCTCCAGAGCGTAGAAAACTGCGAGACCCTGCTCTAACAATGAGGTGGTCAGCCAGTGAAGACTTGCTCCAAGTTCCTCCTGCCCCCTCACAAACTCATTTGTCATAAAATCCCACACACAACTCAATATCATCACTGATTGAACTGATGTGCACACTGACCTGACGTAGGTGTGTGCTTGAAAAATTCGTCTTCAGTATATGCCTCACACATCGTAACTGAAATTCGCCTCATATCGTAACTGAAATTCATTATGTTCTTGTACTATATTACCTTGTAATAAGTACCTCTCGGTCTGAACATATATCTTAAATTCCGGAATGTTCTGTAGACACAGGGAGTTAAAAGAAGTTTCCTTCTTTTGAACACCCAACTATTACCTAAATCAAGTTACAAAGTTCTAAATTAATGCACCTTATTCGCAGCAGGGAGAGAGAGAAAGAGAGAGAGAGAGAGAGAGAGAGAGAGAGAGAGAGAGAGAGAGAGAGAGAGAGAGAGAGTCCGCGCGCGCGCGCCTGATTCTGTTACCCATTTACAATAAAAGGTTGAGGGCCAGGCGACCCCCCAACCCCCCAAACGTCTCTCGATAACAAGGAGAAACTGAAGAATTCCTGGTGGAAAGTAGGGGGGGAGGAGAGGAAATGCCTCTACCCCGTCGGCCGAACCTGTTACAATTCTCCGTCAATCGTGAGCGCGGACGTGCTCCGGCTGCCGAGGAACTCCCCCCCCCCCCCTCACCTCTCGTAGATTTCTCACTTGCCGCCCAACCAAACTTCGTCGCTTTCTCTTTTTCCTCTCCCCCATTCCCTCTCTCTCTCTCTCTCTCTCTCTCTCTCTCTAACCCATGCAGCCACGCCGTCCGTCACTGCCAGGGCTGGGACACTGAGCGGGTTTGGTGAAGGAGGCGTTTGCGTGGCGGTCAGAAGGGGAGGATTTGAACGTTTTTGTTTTACACGAGAGATTGACTTCTCCTCCCCCCGGTTATTCCTTCCACCGTCATCAGCGCGCGCTCAACCTCCCTGACCACCACCAAAACGCTACGAAACCCGTGAGTAGTACGTACGGTGGCCTGGTCCCTAGGCAACGACCGGGTCAAATTCTGCAGCATTTATGCGTACATGAAAGCCATTAATGCCCTTGGGTGTGGTGGACTCGTGTCACCGCCGTGCTCAAAGGAATGGCTGATTGGACCCAGCCGAAAACGGCTGAAGCAAATACGCGGAAATCGGCCCATAGAACCACATCACAAAGTCGACTATATTTCTAGGGATGATTATATATATATATATATATATATATATATATATATATATATATATATATATATATATATATATATATATATCCTTCCATCCAGCACGATCCTCTCCTTTTCCCAACAGACGTAAGGACAGAAACTTCAATATCTTACCCTACGTCATCTAACCCCAAGACACGAGAATCAGCTAAGTAAGATGTACGACGGTGAAGGTCAGTTCGGATCGAAGCGTCTGTCGTGTTCCTTCCAGTTGTTTTCCGAAGCGTTCCGTGTCCCCCGGTAATGGCGCAACACCACGGATGTAGTACCCGGGGTGCTGGGAGGCCCCCGGAGTGCACTGACACACTTGGGTTATCCCTTCGACCCAGACAATTACTTATGAACAGACGGTTCTTCAAGTCTTGACCTCCGCCCTAATGAGAGAGGCGGAGGAGCTGGCCTCCCCCTCCGTGTAATACCACAGGCGTCAGGTTTGATAGGTGTGTGTGTGTGTGTGTGTGTGTGTGTGTGTGTGTGTGTGTGTGTTGTCGGGGCGAGCGAGCGCGCGTGCAGGGTACCTCGTTCTGACCGATATCTCTTGTGGTAAATGACACGCTGCCACACACACCCCCCAAGGTGTCAGTGTATTAACCAACCGGGGGAAAGCGGTGTCATTAAGATAATGCGGACTTGAGATATGCATGGTCTCCATCATCCACAATCACGCTGTTACGACATGTAAGGAAAAAGGACTAAAAATGACATACTCCAACGTTATAAGTACACGCACACACACACACACACACACACACACACACACACACACACATCACGACAGTATCATCCACACGGCGGTACCATCCTTGAGCTAGACATTGCCGCCCTTAGGTACAAGGGCCCTAGCGATCATACCCCTAAGGTCGTCCAGTCGTGCTCAAGGGTCGTACCGTAATACTCAAGGATCGTACCGTTATACTCAAGGATCGCACCGTTATACTCAATGATCGTACCGTTATACTCAAAGGTCGTACCGTAATACTCAAGGATCGTACAGTTATACTCAAGGGTCGTACCGTAATACTCAAGGATCGCACACAGAGGTTGTAGCGTCGTGCTCAAGGATCGTGCCGTTATACTCAAGGGTCGTACCGTAATACTCAAGGATCGTACACAAAGGTCGTACCGTCGTGCTCGAGGATCGTCCAAGGATCGTACCGTCATACTCGAGGTCGTATCATCGTGCTCAAGGATCGTCCCGTTATACTCCAGAGGCTAAGAAGCAACTCGCCTTGAGAACGTAGTCCACCGTACATAATCTTATCTCGCTCAATGTAAATTTCATCCGACAAATTTGCCTTTATAGTCTCGTAATCTGCACATCTCGAGAACTTCCTACAATCTCGAGGGACAAAGGAAATCGCGGGGATTCGCCGGGGGTGGAGAGGCGTCCAACACGCTCCCCCCTCGTCTTGCTGGCTTTTGTAGCACTCCCGGGCTCATGATACGCGCCGCCTCGTCTCTGTCACGGCAAGGTTGCATCTCGATATCTACGAGACGTCATTCGTTTTTCTCTCTCTCATATCGCTGTCGCAGTGCCTGACGTCCTCGCGAGGGATCTCGACGTCATCTTCTCAGACCACGGCGTTGCCTTTGCGCCATCCCCAGGACATGTTCCACTTTCCTCAGGTTTATATATATATATATACATATATATATATTCCAATGTTATCGGGCTTATATCCCCTAAATATCCACTTCCCCTCATCCTAACCCCACACGCACATACAGCTCTATCATCACGTCCGGCGTTTAACAGTCCCGCCTTCATCGTTTTGGCCTACTTCCCTACACCGTGGGTGTAAACCGCCAACCGTGTGGCTCCATCCCGCCGACCGTCTGTCTATATCCCGCTATGGTCTGTCTCTCCAGCCCGGCAGAGATCCCGGGGTTTGAATGGCCTGGCCGAGTTTCTTATTTCCTCCCGGCTGAGCGGTGAGTGACGGCGCCCCTGGCCGGATATGACCGACTGTGTTTGCAGCGCGCCGCTCGACCGCTGGAGGAACTTTTCCCCTACGACGAGAGAGAGAGAGAGAGAGAGAGAGAGAGAGAGAGAGAGAGAGAGAGAGAGAGAGAGAGAGAGAGACGAGAGCGATGTGTGTCCGTCCGTCTGTCTATCTGTCTGTCCCGCGAGCCGTATGAGAGGTCTGTTGTCACTCTGTTCGTCTGTTGGGAAGAGGCGTCTTTGAGGGATATGCGAGGCCCGTGAGTGTTTCTGAACTTTACTTGTTGCTGTGGCTAACAGTTTTGCCCAGAGGAAGCCGCGTGTGTGTGTGTGTGTGTGTGTGTGTGTGGATCCTTCAGGTCAGCGGCGTGTTTGTCTTTGAGGGGAAGACGTGTTAGTGAGGTTCATGTTAATGTCTCTTTGTCCTGGAGGAGGTGCAATGCCGGAGATCAATGCCACACATTTGGTTTCTGTCTGTCTGGCTGTATGTCCATGGAAGTGTCTGTGAGGGCTATTGCTACTGTCTGTACGTGTGGTTGCCCTTTGTCTGTCTGTCTGTCAAGGGCGGGAGGGTATCAGACACCGCTGTTGTAAAGCTGTCTGTGTCCGTGTCTGTCCAGGGAAAGTATCAGTGAGGGACGTATCCAAGCAGGAGGGAGGGAGGAGGAGGAGGTACGCAACGACGCCTCCAGCGTCCAGGCTCTGGCCCCATGGCTCCCTGTCTCTCAGCTGCCAGCAGTCGTAAGATAAAACAGACGAGGGACAGAAGGGAAAAATAAAAAGAGAAAAAAAATGATACAAGACTATACTTGCCCTCGTCATCAGTGTAGGTAGGTAGGTAACCAGGCAGCGTCCCTGCCTCAAAAAGTGGATGACACGCTTGTCAAGCCATACGGGGTCCTCCGTACCACCGCGGGAGGAGTAAATTTAATCAACTCGTTACCTCCTCAGTACGTGAAACACGGATACAAGACCGGTACACAGTGCTGCTCTACGTGTGTGTGTGTGTGTGTGTGTGTGTGTGTGTGTGTCCTAGACGTCAGAATAGTCAGTAGGGTTGGTTAACTAGGAGACAACTGCTCATATATCGGGTGAAAGACCCGTCGACTGCCAGCGTATTGTGGCGCGGGCGGGAGGAGAGATTCACAGAACGTGAAGAGTGATCTAGCGTTCCTCACCCTCGCTGTGTCAGTGACCGATCACATTTGTTAAGATCCTCAGCCTCTGTCGTCGAGCGCACCGCACCGCACCTCGAGAGGGTCTTTACAACGACCGTCCTGTGAATGGAAAGACAACAAAGACGGTGTGTGTGTGTGTGTGTGTGTGTGTGTGTGTGTGTGTGTGTGTGTGTGTGTGTGTGTACCTCACGTCAGTGTTGCGTCTGTTACACTATACGGTTTCCTTACGCATTTCAAATCACAGGACTGGAAAGAGACCGCGGAAGAGGCTCTGCACTGCAGAGGCCTGGTCTTAGTGACGATTGGTCTGGAAAAGACATTCAAAAAGTAAACAGACGACTTTCTAATGTCGGGACATTGTCTTCAAGTGAGAGACAACGTGGTTTTGGGGAGAGGAGGTCATGTGTAACAAACCCCCTTAGATTTCCACGAGAAAGTGAGCTCTGCACTGGACAAAAGGGAAAGCTGCCTGCGTGGTCTTGTGTCACCAGAGTAGTGGGTGAATGGAATACACTGAGATGAAACTGTGAATGCCGACAGTACAAGAAAAAAATAGAAATACGATGGTTTGTTTTCACTTTAAGGACATTTCAACAGATGGTACCTCATAAAACACCCTCGCCCTACCATACAAATACTGCAGGCGATTATGTACAGGTGATCGTACACCATATACACAAATAAACACATACACAGACGTGGGTAAACAAACTGGTCCAGTGAACCTTGCAAGTCGCTTCACTGCCAAGTGCAATTGTCCCTTTCACGCGGGCGGCATCAGAGCGCTGGCCAAACCCAAACACATTAGCCACGGGTAACATGCAACGTAGGAACAAGAAGACGCGGGCTCGAAACCAGAGAATGTGTTTATCGACCTGTAGGGAGAGCGGTCATGCCGATGTTCACGGGTGTCTGGATGTTGTGTCGATCCGTTGACAGAGTGCCTGGCATACCATCGGCCTGACATGAGTGGAGCCATTACCGCGTTTCTGGGAGGCGCCAAAACTATAATTTCATCAGATACGGCGTCAGGAATATAAAAGGCAGTTTCTCCATCTTTTTTTTTTATGACTAATGTTGCTGGTTGTACCGCGCGGCGGGGTGCACGGAAGGGCATAATGTTGCTATGTTGGGAGGATGCAACAGAAAATGATGAAAGAGATGAAAGATTCAGCCAAAAAAGAAAGAAAAATAACTTGCAACAAAAATATTCGTAAATTATTAAGGCTTGGTGTATTAAGAATCTCACATGAATATTTATAAAAGATCTATGAATCTTTCCTATGTAATGGGAACATTAGAAAGTGAAAAATAATGTCCCCAAATATAGTCTACGGAGGAAAACAAAAAAATTCAAATTACAAAATCTAAATCTAGCAATATCATCCATGTAACTGCTATGGTTTTTTAGAAGCTGCTCAATGACCGGTCCCTTGGTTGTTAAAATAATTCATATATTATATAGATGATACCAATGGACAAAACTAAATAATTACTATCACGAAAATTATTCACCAAATTATTTTTTTTTTCATATGCCATATTAATGAACTTGGCACGAGTTGGCAACTCTTGGAGCGCTCCGGGGACCCGCGTTGCTCGTCCGTCCGTTAACTTGGGTCCGTCTGTAAACTTTTTAAATTTCCGCCCAAAAGAAAAAAAATACTTTCCTTAAAACGAACGCACGAGAAGGAGTGGTTCACTACCACTAATATGAAATTTCGTTTGAAGATTTGGCGGTGGGCGAGCGTCGCTTCGCGCCACTAGCGTGATGACTGGAGCGTGAGTGATGAACGTCACTTCCGCTGTGCTGGCCAAGGCCCATTGTTGGAACCATCACAATGCTCTGATCACGAAGAATAAAAAACATGAAAAAAAAACCTATGTAGAACTGAAAGATTATAATGGGGAAAGAAATTTCCCGATATTTTCTTGTATACAGCATACATACACATTCATACATATACTTACACATACTAGTTCCCCCTAAGGAAGGGGTAGCACTGTTCCTCAAGAAGAGGTTATGGAAATGTGTGAAGGGGTGTATGGAAGCTAGCCCTAGGCTGGTGTGGGTAAAAATGAAAGTGGATTATGAAAGGTGGGTGATCATTGGAGATAATGCACCTGGAGACGAGATGAATAACGAAGGGAGACGATTTTTTTGAGAGAAGCTGCGTGACTGTCAGCAGTCTTGATGTGAGGGATCAAATATCAGTGATAGGTAATTCGAATGAGTGGTTTAATCATGTGGCAGATGAGGGTATAATTGGGGGGGGGGGGGGGGAAGGGCATGGGGTACGCGTGTTGTGAATAAAAATGAACACTCGTGGAGTTGCATGCTCAAAAAGCTTAGGGCCTGAACATGCAGGAGGGCGCGAGGCGCGCAAGGGATAGAGCAAATTGGAGCGTTGTGGTATAGAGGGGACGACGTGCTATCAGTGGTCTGAACCAAGGCATATTAGACGATCATGGGAAACCAGGGAAAGGTCCGTGATATCTGGTTGTTGATGAGGACTCTGGTTTCCGTGCAATATACATGACAGAGTATATGAAGCCGCTTCGTCTGTGCCTGGCGCTACCTCGTTTCCGCGGGATGCGAAGCCACTGATAGATAGCTACTAGTGACGGCATCACATTCCATCAAACACGCCACTGTCTTCTGATTCCTAGCTATGGTGTTTATATCACAGGCATGTCTGAAAACACTTGAACACGACGGTACGACCCTTTAACACGATGGTTCGATCCTTAAGTACGACGGTACGACCCTTCAACACGACGGCTCGATCCTCGAGCACAACGGCACGATCCTTCAACACGACGGTACGATCCTTGAGCACGACGGTACGACCCTTCAACACGACTGCTCGATCCTCGAGCACAACGGCACGATCCCTCAACACGACGGCTCGATCCTCGAGCACAATGGCACGATCCCTCAACACGACGGCTCGATCCTCGAGCACAATGGCACGATCCTTCACCACGACGGCTCGATCCTCAAGCACAACGGCACGATCCTTCAACACGACGGTACGATCCTTGAGCACGACGGTACGACCCTTCAACACGACGGTTCGATCCTCGAGCACGACGGTACGACCCTTCAACATGACGGCTCGATCCTCGAGCACAACGGCACGATCCTTCCACACGACGGTACGATCCTTGAGCACGACGGTACGACTCCTAGGCACGAGGGCTGGCCTTGACCCAACAGGTCGTCCCGTTGTCCTCATGGGTTGTATACTCTCTTGTCCAAGGGCCGTACCGTCGTTCTCAAGGGTATCTAAGAAAAAAAAAAAAAAGGAAGAAAAACTCGAGGCATAAATTGGAACGAACTTTTTTTTAAGCCTCTTCTCTAAGGAAGCTTGGGCGCCTCCTTGTTACTACTTCCTTCCAATAACTGGGGCTGGTACGACAACGTCTCTTTTCAAAGATTCGTAGCATTGTTAGTTTCATTCCCATTTCCGGACACACACACACACAAACACACGCCATCAGCCGACAGTAATTACATTCTTGGGAGTTCTTACGGAGTCTGGCGGGGTCTGTGCACTCCACTGGTAATAGAGGAAGAATACAAGCGTCTTTTAACAGGGGTAAGAATATTATTTTCCTGTGAGAGACGTAGATAGATAGCTCAACATATATATATATATATATATATATATATATATATATATATATATATATATATATATATATATATATATATATATATATATTCAGGTTTATAAAATCCTTTGTCAGGCGTATTGAAACAATTTTCTTCGCAGACACCATTTTCTATTTCCAAGAAATGTTTACATATTCCTAGATTATAAGAATAATCAGTTTCAGGGAACCGAAACTTTAATAAGTCACTATGTTAACTGTTAAGAAATGCGACAAATGTTTTAAATGGACAAGTCAGACAGACAGAAAGAAGATAAAGGAAGAGACAAAAAGAGAAGATAAAAACCGCTTAAGCATTATGACAACTCGGTGAGTACGATGACTTAAAACCCCTTTTAGACTACTAGCAACCCTTCGAGTACGATGACTTAGCCCCTTGAGCACAGTGACCACCTTCTGTGTACGATGACTTAACCCATTGAGTCCAGTGACTTTAATCACGGGACTCAAGGATCGAGACATCGTAGTCAAGGTATTAAGTCATCGTAATCAAAGGATTAAGTTGTCGTTTTCGACGGGTTATGTCATCATACTTGAAGGAGTCGACATGAGAATGTTTCATTTATCTTGAGGTTAGCGATCTTAATCTCGCATTTATTGAGACGTCGTATTATTACAAAAATAACAGTAATATTAATAATGATAATAATGATAATAATAATAATAATAATAATAATAATAATAGTTGTAGTAGTAGTAACAATAACAATAATAATAATAATGATAATAATAGTTGTAGTAGTAGTAACAATAACAATAATAATGATAATAATAATAATGATAATAATAATAATAATAATAATAATAATAATAATAATAATAATAATAAACGGGATTTAAATGATCAATTCCTCAATTTTTTTTAGAGTCCATCTCAGGTCTGTTCAACCTCTCACTCAACTCGTCCTAAACCACATGATTAACGGATTAGATTAATACTCTCTTCTGCATTATCAATGCGCTAATCTGCTCCTTTAATCCAAGCATCGATCGTTTCCGAACACATTTTTTTCCCCCTTCCAATCTCTCTCAATGCCATCATGTTTGTCCATTTCTGCCCGCCCTAATTTCTCAAATATATTTTTTTTCACTTTTTTTCTCTTAAACTCGTATTAAGTTCTGCTTGACCACAGCAACCGAAAGCACAGTTTTCCTGTGTATGTTGACATTATGTGTCCCATAAGGCACAACTATAAACCAAAAGGTACAGCCATGAACCATAAGGCAAAAGCTATAAGGCATAACTGAACACTAATGGCATAGCTATAAACCATAAGACAAAACTACAACCCATAAAACACAACTCTAAACCATAACTCTACAAACCATACAAATTAAAACGCTCGTGACCTTGTAAAAACCAGACGATACGCGTTGTGTTCATAATCTCGCTCTTTGGTGACGTTTTATACACACACACACACACACACACACGCATATATATATATATATATATATATATATATATATATATATATATATATAGATAGATAGATAGATAGATAGATAGATAGATAGATATACATCCAAGTTGACAGTCGGGCTCCCACCGTCTGCTGGGGCGCCCTAAGGCGTGGCGTGTCGACTCCACAACCTAATTCCGGCTTTACTGAGACTATTAGCACAAGCCGTAATCAATGGGACTTTACTGAGGGTGAGGCAGGGTCACGCCAACGAGGCGGGAGTCGGGGAATCTGGTCTATAATGCCTCTGGCCTCTAGGAAGAGCTATAGCTGAGGACGAAGCGTCTATATGAATAATAATCATCTACTGCTTGAGCCGGTTATTCAATCAATCGTAAATAATGAATTCCAGTGATAATTTTCTTTTTTTCTTTTCATCTGAACAAACCAAAATGTAATGACAGAATCGGAGATTGGGACATTTAAATTTGAATTTTACATAAACGACCGGTCCCATGAATGTATTTACGAAGGTAAAAACAGGATTATTACTAGAAAAATAAAAGACTTTTCTCTACAAAGACTTAAACTCCCTCCACATACAGTGGTGCTGCTGTGAGCGTTGCCGATCGTGGCGCATTCACGAGCCAGCCGGCCAGGGGGTCGTCGGTCGAGTCTGCTGCACAGGCCCGAATGGAGCGGCGAGGAGAAGCGAGCAATATTCTAACAAGATTCACAAACTGGCGAAATTAATGCAGAGACATAATGTATGAGGAGAGAGAGAGAGAGAGAGAGAGAGAGAGAGAGAGAGAGAGAGAGACTGAAGAGACAAAAGCCAGTCAGTGTCAGTTCTCGCCGCACCAGAGGGCCGGGGAATGATTACATTAAGACGAGGAGGGACGGAACAAAGGAAGCGCTAAAGATACACTCCTGACAAACCAAAGAACCACCCGGAACCATCGCACGGATTCATATGGGACTAATTATCGGTAAATGACCAGGTAATTACATCAAAGAACTCAAGAGGAAAAAGATAACAGACACCCCCACCCATATCAAGGAATATGTGAGAAAGTTGAATACAAACGTCCAGACCGAAGTCGACTTTTAAAAGACCGAGAACTTACGACGGGAGAGGACTGAGGGGCGGAGGGGAAAATCCCTAGAAGCGGACACCCCCCCACCGCACACACACACAAAAGGTTGATGGACATAATGACGTCTCACCCTTCGTACGTACAGAGAGCACACATGGGTCTCAGGGCGAGCCGGTGGAGAGGTGCCGTCTTGATGGAAAATATACCTGGAGACAGTTAAAGGTTCCGGTAGAATAGCGGAGAGCTAAAGCAGTATCGATATCTAATGAGGGAGACATGGGAAAGTAACCTGGGGAAACAGACTGAGGACTTAACGGTTTTAGGGAAATTCACGTAAGCGAGAGACAAGTGACGGTTAAATAACTCGACATCCCTTCACGAAGAGGAAGAAACATCTTAGAATACGAAAAACGAAGGATTGGATTGCTTGACTGTGAATTCTTAGGCTATTAGAAGGCCTTTGCCATTGTTCCCGACGGAAGATTCATAGAAAATCTAGATTTCCACTGGTGAGGATGTTATGCAAGAGTACGATAATTCCATACAAAGTTGTAGCAGAACGGCGAGGTTGCCAGACGAACGACAACTAACCCCCACATACAGTTATCAATAATTCAGCCTTTTCCATGGCAGCAGAAACTGCTAGCAGCCTGCTGGGATGAAATATCTTTTGGGGGTATATTTCGATGATGAGCGGGAAGGGTGTGTCGGCAATATGGAGAAGGTATGGAGAGGGAAAATGGCTTAGAACCAATGAACGAAGTTATTACGCTAAAAGCTGTACAGGATGTGGTTGCTATGGAGGAAGGAAGGAGTGGCGGCGGTGAGGGAGGGTTTGGTATTGCCAGTGAGAGAAGGATATTTGTTGATAACCAGTTTCCACGTCATGTTACCAATGCATCATCACCCATGTACCAACAACGTTCATCCCCGTTTTCTGTGAGTATCCCTCCACATCTGAGGCCTTCCCTGAATTTTTTTTTTTTCCACCGCGCTGCTCCCAACATTTTCCTCGTCGCTTCAGGCTTCAAAGCTAGGCTGCGTTACTCACCAGGTAAATGATGGATACCCTCTGGGGTGAGGACTGTTTACTGCCTCACATTCAACAGACAGTGACACAGCCTCGCCAGAGGTTACCTCTTGCCCGCAGCGTAATAGAAGAATAAATAAATTCTACCAACCGCAGGTTCTACTATAGGGGTCCGGGTGGTATACTTTGTTTCTAATTGTGATTTCAGACCCGATATGATCATGAATATGTGCTAGAGGTGGTCCGTAGATACAGCAGGTGTCTCTAAGTGGTCCACATATATATAAAAAGGTTCAGAATCCTTATTCTACAGTCATAAATGCCATACACATACGACAAAGACAGTTTTAAATATTTAGTAATTAAACCTCTGTCTCACACGACGAAGATTGGCATATAATCATTCGTCACACGTAGAAAACGTTATATTTCCCTATAGAAACACACACACACACACACACACACACACACGCACACAACAGAATACTAACACCAACCACTCGTTGCAACACCGTGGTCTGGGTTCTTGATCACTGGACACCAGGGGGGGGCGCGCGCGAGTTGACAAAACCGCGCCAAATCTCGACCGCCTTTTAAACTTTCCCTTACATTCTATTAGCCCGGCTTATGAACCCTGGAATTCGTTAGGTACGAGTGCGTCGAGTCGCGGTGTAATTACGGGACAGATGATTCCCTCAATCTGCCTAAGTCCCCGTGTTCCGGGTAGCTCTTTAATGAGTTTCGGGAATAATTAAAACCTAGGCATAATTGGCGGAGTGGCGAGCACTTGGCGATATCCTTCTTAGTATGTAAGAGGTGGAGCGGGGCACAGGAGAGAGAGAGAGAGAGAGAGAGAGAGAGAGAGAGAGAGAGAGAGAGAGAGAGAGAGAGAGAGAGAGAGAGAGAGAGAGGCAGGACGTCTTGTCGAGGTGTGTGGCTGTGGTAAGGCCGTACACGGGAAGGCTCTCCACTTTGGCTGGGGTTAATGAGAAGAAACTGGACGGCTGAGTTGTGGCTTGGTCTGGGGGCGAGGTGTTTGTGAGGGAGGGGGGTTTCGGGGGATTGGAATGCGTTGTATGGGTCTGAAAAGGGGGGATGTGGGATTCGGGGTTGAGGAGGGCTGGATTGGGGGGTTTCCTGAAGGCAGAGGGAGGGTTGTTGGGGGGGACTAAGGGTTCGTGGGTGTTCAGGAGCGGATATGAGCGTCTGGGGAGGAGTTGTAAGGAGCTGCAGAGCCGTTGTGGCGGCTTGCGAAGCAGACCTTAAACCTCCGTCTGGATGACTCGCGACTGGAAACAAGCAACGCCTTTACTACGTACGTGGCGCTGGAATCCACACTGTCTGGAAGGGCTAGCCTAGCTCTACGTGGAGGTGAATTCAACCTCGATGTCATCCCCTACAGCGAATGCTTTACATAACTCTGAGGATGATCCGTCCAGACCCACTTCTCCATGGATGGTTCGCAAACCAAGCAGATGGGACAAACCCACCGAGGTTAAACACACTGTCTGGGACATGCTGCACCAGGTACCATCATGCTCCACCAGACTAAGTGGTTCGCAAGTGGAAGGCCCCACCTACAAGTGGCAGAGGCTCTCACTAAGTGGGAGTCTTCTTAGCTGAATGTCTCAAAACTCCTTCCCCCTGGAGACTCGCCCGGTTCCCACTGGCTCTGAGCTGTGGTACAACCCTTTAGTATAAACAAAACAAAAAAAAAAGGTACATTTATGATATGAAAAGATAAAAAATGTAACAAATTAAGATGCAACTTAAGGAACAGAATAACATAGATTATCAACAGGCAATGAAAACCTTGAGAAAATCTGTTTACTTTTCCCACAAACTGCAGGTTGACCCGTAGCTTACTTCACAACTCCCATTCACGACCCCTCGCGTCTCGCAACCAATAAATTTCAGAAACACACTGAGCCCACAACTCACAAGAAAAACGTTTACACTTCAAGATCAGAATCTCGACTCAGTCACACGGCTATTCTCAACCTACATTCACAAGGCTATCTCCTCACGACACACAAAAGACCCACAAAGCGCACACATCACAACCCACAGAGCCCCGGACGGAACAAGCCTCACAATGCAAAAATACCGAGAACACAACCTTTACAACTTGAACACACCTAAGGATGTAAACGCTTCACAAGCCACAAAGACCTACAACTCACACTCCTCACAACTCGCATACTTCAACACACGCAAAGACCCAGAATGAACACACTTTTCTAATCTCTGATTCCCTCACACTCACAAACCATAAACCACACACACACACACAGACACACAGACACACACAGACACACACACACACACAACACACACACACACACACACACAAACCTTAGAACGCGCCAGTATCCTCAACTTACATAAGCCTTGAATAAGAAAGATACACAACTCACTCGTCTCTCCCAGGGAGGGAGGTTGAGGGCGGCTACAACCCGCTGGCTTTCACAACCCTCAAAAGACTGGTGGCAATTTACACGCCTCACTGTCAACACGTTACAATCCAGCAAACCGCGTTACTGAGACGCAGGCTCGTCCGCTCCTTTGCTAATACTGCCCGACCTGAAGCCTGGGGGAAAGTGAGCAAAGCAGAGGAGGAGGAAGAGGAGGAGGCGGAGGAAGAGGAAGAAGGAGGAGGGTTGCAGCAGACCACAGCTCCTGAGTACTGACGACGGAGGGCAGGGGGAAACCAGGTCGAGAGCGAGGTAATAAGAAAGAGAACAGCTTCAGAAGGAGAAGAAGACTTTTTTGAGGACGAATGAGAAGAGTTTAAGGGGAATGAATCCCCGGAGCGCGGAAGAGGGGGGACCACAGGTGAAGCTCGAAGTGGACCCCCCCCTCCCCACACACACACACACGGGAGAGTATAGATACGAAACATCGTTTCACTAGCATTCAAGCAAGCCTGCACGACCCTCTAGCTACTGGGTAAACAACATAACCCTCCTGCCAATGGGTAGACAACACGACCCTCTAGCTACTGGGTAGACAACACGACCCTTTAGCTACTGGGTAAACAACACGCCCCTCTAGCTACTGGGTAAACAACACGCCCCTCTAGCTACTGGGTAAACAACACGCCCCTCTAGCTACTAGGTAAACAACACGACCCTCTAGCTACTGGGTAAACAACACGCCCCTCTAGCTACTGGGTAAACAACACGCCCCTCTAGCTACTGGGTAAACAACACGCCCCTCTAGCTACTGGGTAAACAACATGACCCTCTAGCTACTGGGTAAACAACACGACCCTCTAGCCCCTGGGTGGAAACACATCCCTCTAGCTACTGGGTGGACACACGCCCTACATCCAACAGACCCTGGATGGTGAAGGTGAGGAAAGACCACAATCAATGGTGGGGAAAATACGGCCAAAGGTCCTGCCACAGTACTATAATGTACCACGAACATCCAAGGAAGGGGAGAGTTCCGGCCGCTACAGGAGAAACATCCGAGGCAACGCTTAATGACATGGCTTTGATTTCCATGTGTGAGATAATGTTCCTTTGTGTCGTATTGGGCAACACTAGAACCTCGTACACAACGATGTCTGCCATATCTTCTGAAGAAAGCTTCGTACTGAGCTGTACGACATTCTACCCCGGACTGAACCCCTGTCACTTGGCGTTCTCTGGCCAAAAGTCCCTCAAACGAGGCAACGGCGTTCTCCACGTAACAATTCTTCACTAATGCAGTTAAAGTGGCTGTGTTCTTTACCCGGAGCCGCTAAAAAAAAAAAAAAAAAAACACCTCGTATGAAATGTCTATTATTCAAATGCCCCCTGACTTGTCTCCCCAGCCCACGCGCCTCGCTGGAGTGGGTCTCGCTGCGTTTGTCAGCGTATCACTAAGTATCACTGTCTGGCCCTTGACGGCCAGGGCCGTGAGACGCTTGGCGGCAAATCCTCGCTTGATGAACACAAATAAAACTCCCGGGACAAAAACGTCAGCAAGGAAGAGAGTACACCGGGGGGGAAGGTTTAAATCCCCGACGGAGGATGGTTTTTACTTCCTTCCCCCCACCACACACACATACACACACGCGCGCGCGCGCACACACGCCTTGAACGACGCCACCAAAGTCTATCACATCTCTCGCACACGAGTGTCAGGCTTCATCACTTATTTACAGTAAACCCGTCGCCTACTGCAGTCCTCTCTCTCTCTCTCTCTCTCTCTCTCTCTCTCTCTCTCTCTCTCTCTCTCTCTCTCTCTCTCTCTCTCTCGCCTCTGCCCTGCCTGAGGCGGAGGCAAAGTGGGTCGGGGAATCAGCCAATCTGGTCAAAGGACGAGGGGGGGAGGAAACCAGCACTGGAAGCCGAGCACTTATACACCAACACCTCAACGAGGAGTGTGGTAGCACTGGTACCCAGCAGCTTCACGTGGAGTGGCAGAACCAGTACTGAGGTGGGTCACACTAATTACCAGGGAAGGTGATATTACCAACGCCGTACAGGTGGTCTGTGGTGGTGCCGGGGATAACACTCCAGCCATAACGTCCCGCTGGTGCTCACGTCGAACACTAGAGGAGAGAGAGAGAGAGAGAGAGAGAGAGAGAGAGAGAGAGAGAGAGAGAGAGAGAGAGAGAGAGAGAAATCGGAGGACCTGCTGGAGAAAAACACACCACCACCCCCCCTACATCGCCAGCCATACTCGACGACCTCTTCTGAGAGACGAACTGATTACGTTATATATTTCACGGGGGAAATTCACGTCTTCAAGACGACCTTCAGAGAGAATACGACTGAAAAGTCCTTTTCATGAACATCAGAACTCCCACGTCTGCCTTAACAAGCCAGGGTACCGTCGCAAGGGAAAATGCCACATTTCCACACCTTCACGAAACATCTAAAGCAAACTGTGAAAAGACAAGTCAAGCTCGAACTGCTCACCCCACAAAGCATGTATCTGTAGCACAGACTAATCTAAAGCAAACTGCGAAAGACAAGTCAAGCTTGAACTGCTCACCCCACTAAGCATGTATCTGTAGCACAGACCCTGAACTTGTTGAGCTGGTACAGCAGATTACAGCAACACTCGTACAAAGAGGGATGGTGGGTACTCATTTTCCTCGTGATGTGCGGAGTGTTGGTGTGAGATTCCCTCACTCTCACCGTCCTCCTTCCTCCTCCTCATCCAGCCCGGGTCGTCCTTCCTCTTTTGGTGGAATTCTTTCCCTCAAATTTATCTCGTTTTCCCTTTCAAGTTCTGTTTGAGGTGGGACAAATGAAAACACATCTATGCTGCCAAAGAAATGTCTTTGGTTTGTCTAATCCTCGGGGCTCTGCTCAACACTGACATATTAGCCCCCGTCATTCACGAAAAAAAAGAAAAAAAAAAGAAGGTCACTTTCGAAGGCCGTCTAGATTTCCGGGTCATGTTTGCACTTCCAGGATTTTCTGGATTACGTCTGGAAGCATCAGGCGCCAGAGTGATGGTGGCAGCGCTGAGCAACACTTACAGCAGTGCGGGCAATATCTTCTACATCTGCGTCTACATCTTCCGAGAACCTTCTCAATCACATCCATTTCCCCTTTTCTGAATTCTCTTTTAATTCGTACAACCTCTCTCTCTCTCTCTCTCTCTCTCTCTCTCTCTCTCTCTCTCTCTCTCTCTCTCTCTCAATCATATAATGCATTCGATCACCTTACTCACTGATTCTAAACACACCATTACGTTACACCCGTTACCATACGGGTACCGACCAAACCCACACATACGTGAATTATGTCAATACTGAGGAGGAGTGGTTTGAGGGCGGCGCCCCCCTCCCCCCCACCCCAACCCCTGAAGCAGGTCAGCGTTGAGGAACAGATCGTCAACGGCTGCTTCCCGCCCCAGGTCACTATCAAAACGTTTCCCCTCATCAACAAAACGTTCATTCGCCACCTGTGATCAGACCAATCGTTCATCTGCCACCTGTGATCCGATCAATCTCTCCTTACACTGATGTTTCTCGATTTGCTCCTTTAAACCGGGCGATGCCGTCGACGACCTCTGACCTTAATGCCATCGTAACGAACGAGGCCGTACGGCAAATGGTTCCTATACTGCTAGAGGGAGGGAGCGGGTGAGAGCACGCGCGCGCAGGTTGCACACACACACGCACACACACACGTTTCTCGCGTGCACCAAGAAAGAACCATTTAAATGCATGAGGCTGACATTGACTGCTAATGTGAGAGCCGCCTCAAGATAACCCGTAAAAGGGCGGCTAACAACTCGGAATTATCTCACCAGAACGTGAGCAGGAATATCTAACGGAACCCCCCACCGCGGGGCCCCCCAAAGCATCGCCAACGTTAAAAAGTACGGGGCACATTTTGGATCTCAGACATTTTCACATACAGGTGTAGGGTGGATATCTATAGGTGATGGCCTATGTAACCACGTGATCATATGCCTAAGAATACATAATATATATATATATATATATATATATATATATATATATATATATATATATATTTTTTTTTTTTTTTTTTCATACTATTCACTATTTCCCGCATTAGCAAGGTAGCGTTAAGAACAGAGGACTGGGCCTTAGAGGGAATATCCTCACCTGGCCCCCTTCTCTGTTCCTTCTTTTGGAAAAAAAAAAAAAAAAAATGAGAGGGGAGGATTTCCAGCCCCCCTCTCCCTTCCCTTTTAGTCGCCTTCTACGACAAGCAGGGAATACGTGGGAAGTATTCTTTCTCCCCTATCCCCAGAGATAATATATATATACATATATATATATATATATATATATATATATATATATATATATATATATATATATATATATATACATATATATATATATATATATATATATATATATATATATATATATATATATATATATATACATATATATATATATATATCGCACACTCCCAGGACCTGAGGGTTAAAACCCCCACAATCCTCCCTCCTCCATCTAAGACCTCCTGCAGCCTGCGTTACACCCAGGAGCAGGGACAGGGCGGACCCTTAATGGTAACAAAGAGATAAGACCCTCAACGGTGAGTGCCAGAGGTCAAGAATCCTTAATACTCAGTGGATGCTTAGAGTCCAAACCCCTTGTGTCCTTGCCATCAAGACCCCTTTCGAACATCCCCTCACGCTGTGGGTCCGTGGAAGGCGACTGATTGAGTCAGCATCGAACGAGCTGTCGCTTACCTATCTCTCTAGTATTCTATTTGATCGGGAAAGTTACTTTACGAGCAATACCGAAGCTCGAAATTAATCTTTAATTTTTTTTATGTGATCTAGCGAGTCTGGAAGTCCCAGTAAGTTGCATGATGTATATACCGTAAGAGACAACATTAACCGGAGGGTGGTGCGTCAAGACGAAGGGCGAAGGTTCGAGAATCATCAGACCAAAGGCACGAGGCCCCTCAAAGTCAGTCTGAAGTGGATCAATATTTGTTTTCCTAAAGTGCGACTATTTACCATCACTGAACACCGAAATTCTGGATTTCTTCGATAATATATATATATATATATATATATATATATATATATATATATATATATATATATATATATATATATATATGGTGATTAAGAAACTCAGGGTATATGTGGTATTCTATATGGTGATTAAGGATATTGAGTCAAAAGACTCGATATCCTTAATCACCATATAGAATACCACATATACCCTGAGTTTCATTAAAATCTGAAGAACTTGAAAATCTGAGCAAAATATTACCCAAGGATTTTTTTTTTATTTTTTTGAAAAAATAGAATTTCCTGAAAATTTCAGCATAGATCCTTGTACGTCTGTTGAATGACAATCTTTGGTTATAACCTTAAGATTCGTGAAATTAGTCAAGTAATCAGCATATTGATATAATTAATTGTAATTAATATTAAATATGTGGTTAAGCGCTGTATTTTACGAAATGCAGTCTTTTGACTCGATATCCTTAATCTCCATATAGAATACCACATATACCCTGAGTTTCATTAAAATCTGAAGAACTTGAAAATCTGAGCAAAATATTACCCAAGGATTTTTCTTGATTTTTTTGAAAAATAGATTTTCCTGAAAATTTCAGCATAGATCCTTGTACGTGTGTTGAATGACAATCTTTGGTTATAACCTTAAGATTCGTGTAATTAGTCGAGTGATTAGCATATTAATATAATTAATTATAATTAATATTAAATATGTGGTTAAGCGCTCAATTTTACGAAATGCAGTCTTTTGACTCGATATCCTTAATCACCATATAGAATACCACATATACCCTGAGTTTCATTAAAATCTGAAGAACTTGAAAATCTGATTTTTTTTGAAAAAATAGATTTTCCTAAAAATTTTAGCATAGATCCTTGTACGTGTGTTCAATGACAATCTTTGGTTATAACCTTAAGATTCGTGTAATTAGTCGAGTGATTAGCATATCAATATAATTATAATTAATATTAAATATGTGGTTTTACCCCTGGGGTTAGGGGAGAAAGAATACTTCCCACGTATTCCCTGCGTGTCGTAGAAGGCGACTTTAAAAGGGAAGGGAGCGGGGGGCTGGAAATCCTCCCCTCTCTCTCTTTTTTTTTTTTTTAATTTTCCAAAAGAAGGAACAGAGAAGGGGGCCAGGTGAGGATATTCCCTCAAAGGTCCAGTCCTCTGTTCTTAGCGCTACCTTGCTAATGCGGGAAATGGCGAATAGTACGAAAAAAAAAATATATATGTATATATATATATATATATATATATATATATATATATATATATATATATATATATATATATATATATATATGAGAGAGCTTGGGAAGTGAGTCAGTTGTTGTTCGCTGATGATACAGCGCTGGTGGCTGATTCATGTGAGAAACTGCAGAAGCTGGTGACTGAGTTTGGTAAAGTGTGTGGAAGAAGAAAGTTGAGAGTAAATGTGAATAAGAGCAAGGTTATTAGGTACAGTAGGGGTGAGGGTCAAGTCAATTGGGAGGTGAGTTTGAATGGAGAAAAACTGGAGGAAGTGAAGTGTTTTAGATATCTGGGAGTGGATCTGTCAGCGGATGGAACCATGGAAGCGGAAGTGGATCATAGGGTGGGGGAGGGGGCGAAAATTTTGGGAGCCTTGAAAAATGTGTGGAAGTCGAGAACATTATCTCGGAAAGCGAAAATGGGTATGTTTGAGGGAATAGTGGTTCCAACAATGTTGTATGGTTGCGAGGCGTGGGCTATGGATAGAGATGTGCGCAGGAGGATGGATGTGCTGGAAATGAGATGTTTGAGGACAATGTGTGGTGTGAGGTGGTTTGATCGAGTAAGTAACGTAAGGGTAAGAGAGATGTGTGGAAATAAAAAGAGCGTGGTTGAGAGAGCAGAAGAGGGTGTTTTGAAATGGTTTGGGCACATGGAGAGAATGAGTGAGGAGAGATTGACCAAGAGGATATATGTGTCGGAGGTGGAGGGAACGAGGAGAAGAGGGAGACCAAATTGGAGGTGGAAAGATGGAGTGAAAAAGATTTTGTGTGATCGGGGCCTGAACATGCAGGAGGGTGAAAGGAGGGCAAGGAATAGAGTGAATTGGAGTCATGTGGTATACAGGGGTTGACGTGCTGTCAGTGGATTGAATCAAGGCATGTGAAGCGTCTGGGGTAAACCATGGAAAGCTGTGTAGGTATGTATATTTGCGTGTGTGGACGTGTGTATGTACATGTGTATGGGGGGGGGGGGTTGGGCCATTTCTTTCGTCTGTTTCCTTGCGCTACCTCGCAAACGCGGGAGACAGCGACAAAGTATAAAAAAAAAAAAAAAAAAAAAAAAAAAAAAATATATATATATATATATATATATATATATATATATAATCCCTGGGGATAGGGGAGAAAGAATACTTCCTACGCATTCCTCATGTGTCGTAGAAGGCGACTAAAGGGGACGGGAGCGGGGGGCTAGAAACCCTCCCCTCCTTGTATTTTAACTTTCTAAAAGGGGAAAGTTTTGGCTCTGAGTGAAACGAAGCTCAAGGGTAAAGGGGAAGAGTGTTTTGGGAATGTCTTGGGAGTAAAGTCAGGGGTTAGTAAGAGGACAAGAGCAAGGGAAGGAGTAGCACTACTGCTGAAACAGGAGTGGTGGGAGTATGTGATAGTGTAAGAAAGTAAACTCTAGATTGATACATATATATATATATATATATATATATATATATATATATATATATATATATATATATATATGTGTGTGTGTGTGTGTGTGTGTGTGTGTGTGTGTGTGTGTGTGTGTAAGTGTGTGTGTGTAAGTTCTTAAATACTAAATATAATCATTTTAGAAAACGGCTTTAGGACGAGTGCTCTGATTTGCGTGTAACTTTATCGTATTTTACCGTCCATAAAAAAAAGAAAGTATCACGGATGATGAGGAAAAGATAAGTGAATGATTTGAGTGATGGATGGGATGGACGGCAAGCAGCCAAAGTTTCTGAGAAAGGTAAAGGTAACTACTTTTTTATATATTTTCTACTTTCAAAGTATTTCCCCCCCAAAAAAGCAGGTTCGCGGGCTGAAATTTACTGGCTTGTAAATTTCCTCTCAGCTGCTGCGATTAATTAAGGTCTTGAAAGGCTCGCCGTTGAGACTCAAACTCAAGCCTCGATCGGACGATGAATGCGGGAAGGCCTTTAACCAAGAGCTTCTCTCTCGATCGGAAACCCTTCAGTAAGAGCCTGTTTCGATCGGCAGCTCTTAACCAAGAGCCTATCTAAACCGCAAACCCTTAACCTAAACCTCATTCAGGAGTCTAAAATCAGAAACCTCACTTTGCAGTTTCGTCGAAGCTTCTCCGGGCGTGTTCCCCCGCGCCAAACCCTCGCCAGCGAGGTCACTCCGGCAGCTGACGAATTCGCCCAAGTCGACTCCAAAGCCAAACGTGAGGGCCGCAGACCTGATCGGGGAATCACGCTTTCTCCATAGGCGCTCCGAACTCGAGGACTTTTCTCACCACAGAGGACCTGACCTGGGAACCTCGTCAGGCAGCCTGGCTCAGAAATGTCCCTCAAGAGCTTTTCGCCTCTTTGGAAATCCCTCCTGACTCAGGTACTGACGAGCTATGATCAAAACACCAATAAATCTATATCAAAGAAAAATAAATTCTGTTAGAAGGCACGTCGTCCACCCCACTACCTGTGCTCAAGACGTCCAACACCATCAAACAAGCCACGGACCTCAGGTTTCGGGCTGGAATTCAGCTGATATAAGAAAGGGAAGTATTCACTTTTGCAAAATTTTCATTTTTTTTTTAATGTTATCTGAGACCTTGTAAGAGCTTAGATGGTTAACAGACTTAGCTTTGATTACCGAGACCTTGTAAGAGCTTACGATGGCTAATGGACTCGACTTTGATTACTTCGTGAAAGCTCTGGAAGGTTTAGCTGTTTTCGCTCACTCCAAGCGCGCTTGGGAAGGCTCGTCCACTTCAATCAAATCCGGTGATTTTGTCGTCAGGTTGGGAAACATTGGAGGGCTTGAGAAACAGTCATCCTTGGGATGGACTAGAAACCTTATTCATCTGATATCTTGAGAGAAAGATGGTCGCCTTGGTTACTGATACCGAGAGAAGGTCGACTGGCTGGGTGCAGACGCAAGATTAAGTGATACGATTTAAAAAGGTTGGTAGGTCTGATTAGATGATAATACGAGTGGGTTGGTAGCCTTGATTACCGAGTAAATTGGGATGGTTGGCAGCCTCGATCACCTCTTATGGTGGTACAAACACACACATACAGGTCCCACAGCAGCAGCCGGTCATTCTCGAACTGGTACACTATTCCCAGGTGGGACTGTGGAACGATTTCTAAAGCCTAGCTTTATCAGCATGAAGCAGAAGAGGAGGTGGCAGCAGCCAGCCTTTCCCGGCGCATGACACGAAATATCAACACTGCATCTAATGGCTGCTTCTGCTACGGCCATTTTTAAATGTTTGTTAACGATTATGACGTTGTTGATAATGATTAATGATTACAGTACTGTACCTTTAAAACACAGGCTTTTGAAAGAGCTGTTTCAGAGGAGTGTCAGCACTGTTGATGCCACTGTACTCGCTTGTGATGAGGATATGATCGGGTCTACACTATCACTAGTGAGGTGACCCCAGAATTATTCCGCCTAGTGAGTCTTAAGCAGCCAGCTATCGAAGCTGCCCTCAAGCACACGAACAGAAGAAAGATGTTATCTACATACGTGTCCAAATGAACGTACAAAAAAGATGATACTAGAACCGGGTAGAGATATTCCCGAGTGTAAAGTACATCCTCATCTAAAAAAGAGGCGTCAACATACGCACACACACATACACACACAGATACATAAACACACAGACACCTGACATGGGCGAGGGGTTGTATGTTGTACGTGTGATACATACGATACATACAAGATTGAGAGGGTAGAAACAAGAATGTACAACTCTCCCCGTAAGGCACAAATAGCAGAACAGTAATCACACACACACGCACAAACCCTCACAATACATAAACACACTCTACCTCATAACAATGAAGGAACAATCAGGATGATAGTACATAAAGCAATGATAACACGCATTTTTCAGGGATGATTCCGGTCTAACAATCGAGCTTCTCAACCGTAAAAAGATAAGTTCTTAAGAATGTATACAACAGGATGAGAGAGACGCACTGGAAGATGTGCATAGGATCCACTTAACAAACCGCTTGCCTCGGAATATCTTCCTATGTTCCCATTCCCCTAAGTCTCCGTCACGGCGACAATACTGTGGCATAACTTCACGTGTACCTTTACAGTAATTTAGCCTTACGGCGGCTTGCACAGTCAAGCCTGCCAACTGCTCCCATTGTATCAGAGATGCGTGTCAATGGTCTTCCCATCCTCCAGCAAATACACATACGAAAAGGAGGGAGGGTTGGTGTGCGCACTGAGTCATGGCTTGACTATGCGCTGCACAATGTTTAGATGTTAAGAGGTTATTTGCTACGAAACCATTTATGCTTCGAACTATATTACACATTTTACAGTTGTTACACGAATGTATTTTCAACGTAGTCATGTCTATGCATTAATATACTATAAAATGTATGATACAGAATACAACATACTATAATAATACTGCAAATGACTGTCGTATCATGACGCCCGCCATAACGGCTTGGAATCGAACCTCTGTCTCGTCATCTCGACACGAGAGAGAGAGAGAGACCCCCATCACGCCAGTAACAAGGTCGGTCCTCACGCTTCGTCGGTCGTCCTACAAATCAGAGGACGGTGGTTGGAGACTCGCCCCTGACAGGTCATTCCCCGGCAAGGTGTACATCCTCCAACAACTGTCGCACTCCGAGGGGGCAGAAATCTTTTGGAGAAACTCCAATAAACGAGAGAATCTTGAGGCTTCATGCTCTCCTGTGGCCCTCAGAATACAAGGGATGTACTTTTGTCTATTATCTATTTTATGATAGAGGAAACGATACGGAATTATTGGCTAATGGCAGTCAGCGCCTTGTGTGACAACATGAGTCTTGCAAACCAACAGTTGATGTTACTAACGGCTGCCGTTGCTATAAACCGATGTTGAGAGTTTGGTTACGGTTGTGATAAGACGAAATTGAATTAGGCTACGGTTTCCTATAAACCGATACTTAGACTGCGGTAGCTATCAAATCGAAACTGAATTAGGCTACGGTGGCTATAAATCGATATTCAATTAGGGATACGGTAGCTATAAGCCGAAACTGAATTAAGCTATGGTTGCTATAAACCGATACCGACTTAGGTTGCGGTAGCTATAAACCGAAATTGAATTAGGCTACGGTTGCTATAAATCGATATTGAGTTAGTCTACGGTAGCTACAAGCCGAAAATGAATACGCTACGGGTGCTATAAACCGATATTGAGTTAGGCTATGGTAGCTATAAACCGAAATTGACCTGGGCTACGGTGCTGTAAATCGATATTCAGTTAGGCTACGGTAGCTACAAACCGAAATTGAATTAGGATACGGTTGCTATGAACCGATACTGAGTTAGGCTGCGGTAGCTATTGACCGATACTTCTTTTTCTTTCCTTAATTACCTAAATCAACGGCTCGTACGTGTCCCTTTCAGTCCTCTCATTAAATTGGCTACTCGTCAAGTGACTACATCTTTAATTTCTGCCGGCATCAGCGGGTTAATATGTTGTGTACCTCACATGAGCTCATTCTGTAAGCGGCGGGGTAAAAAAAAAAGATTACAAAGGTCACAAAAGGTCTTCATCAGACGCCAGCGGGCAGATAATGACCCTGCCAGTACTGCTCCTTCATTACAATACAGACAAAAGCTTTTATATAATCGAGCTCCGCCCACAACTCTCTGGCCCCGGGACGAATATTGGATGGCGGCGAATAGTAATTTCTCCCTTTGCTTTGTGAGCCGTATACATCACAGAAATGCTGCTCCTGTATTGTTACATTGGCATTCTGCATGAAGAGAAATGTAAGTGTTAACTTGCATGAATTATCGCATTTGGAATTAGCAAAACGAATTGCCGGAGTCGAGTGTGTACACAAACGCGCGAGCTCTCCGTTAATGTAATAGTCTAACAGGAAGAAAATGCTATCGTTTTTCTCCCCGATAGACACGTGCACGGAACGCCATCCTGGACTAAAAAAAAAAAGGAATCGATTGGATTTGGGGAACAAGGTGGATTATATAGACCCGTCTTTACCGTCGACTGAAGGATTATAAGCCCGGCACCGTGACGACCTCTGTCGCTCTGGTCACTCCAACCCAAAGCCTGTGTGCGCCCGGCAACATCCACAAGCTGGCTGGGAACTGTATTCCTCAGTCAGACGCTGAATAAGATATACCACACACACACACACACACACACACACACATATATATATATATATATATATATATATATATATATATATATATATATATATATATATACCTTTTATGGAGGCTCTTGCAGCTCTAAGGTTGCGCTTCACGCGAGAGCTGGGTAGGGTGGGCGCCTTTTGTGAGGGAAGACCCTCGAAGACGGTGTCCCCTATATATATATATATATATATATATATATATATATATATATATATATATATATATATATTCTCGACCATCATCTTTGACTCATCTACATTCGTTTCCCTAATTTCTAAGCTCAAACTAATGCTCTCTCGTAACAGTCTCCTGCCCCTGTTCTCCACCTCTCACCACATCGCGTCTCTACAGCCATTACCACCTCACTCTCTTTAACGTCCAGATTTTTCCCCACAGTAAAGTCTGCCAGCCATTTTTCCCCCCGATTCTCCCATGCACCAGAACACAATCCAGAGGTGCCTTTATTTCGGCCATTTGCACTCCACTGCGCCGTTTCCGAAGTCATTTCACGGTAACAAATCACTTTCGTGATATAAATACTGTTATTGTTATTGACCCGGTATCAGCTGGTCCCAATAAACACGCAATACAATGAATCGTAATGGATCTGTCGGCCGATATAAAAAGTACAAATTAATTAACTTACTGGCAACCAATAAGAGACAAAGGTTGACATGTCGTTATAAAGCTTCAGCCAATTACTAACCTGTGTTTTCCATCGGGTGCTCCCCGTCAGCTAGCGGCTTTCATTAGCATCTTAAACAATTAGTAATTGGCCTCATGTGGCGGATCGGCTAACTGAGAAATTGGCGAACTTTTTCCATTTTTTTTTTTTTACACACTCAATCTTTCAGCATCATCGAGAGAGAGAGAGAGAGAGAGAGAGAGAGAGAGAGAGAGAGAGAGAGAGAGAGAGAGAGAGAGAGAGAGAATCTATCAGGACACAAAGCTAAAAATTGCCGGAGCTGAACTACGGAGGGCACTGTACGGATAGATGTTAAGGGTCAGGTCAAGTCACTATCATATCTAAGGGCTGCACCGTCTTGGTTAAGGGTAACTCCGTCCTTCTCAAAAGGCCCGTTAACGATCTAATGATTATAGTCTCTTACCAAAAGACAGTATGGAAAATAACTTACTCATTAAATAAGTATTTCGATCCAATGTGTACTATGGGAAAAATTGCTCAAATATACAAGAAAAAAAATATTCGGACAAATGACATTAAATATTCATGACATCCAACGTATGAAACATTAAATATCTAGAAGATTTAAATCAGACGGAGTCAAGTGATCTTAACACCAGAATGATAATGTCGTGAACAGATACCATGTTCTTTAAAAAGGTGATAGAAAACGCACGTCAGACTACCGTTCTACCATCTTTCCAATAGTGTTAGGGTAGACCATTAACGATTACTTTGAAGAAAATCCTTCAATCTACAAATTGTCATAAAGTAAACGACAAATCATCACCGTGGTCTTCGCCATAACAGATAATCGATTTCAACTACTCTTAACAGGATTCTCTGGTCATATATATCATAAATGGATAAAACTTTTAGACGTTACAGAAGATATTCTAAGAATCTTTCAACAAACTACCACATTAAAGATCGACAAGGAAAAATTGTAATGCCCAAGTGTGGGGACAGCAAGACTGGTTCACACAGATGCATCTGGGCAGCGACTGGTGCGCTGCCACAAGTGTCCGTCTTGGGACCCATTATTTAATTCATTATCACAAATATAAAAGAGCCGGTAGCACGACTCACTGGCTGAATTTCAAAATTTATAGTTAACACGAAAAAAAAAAAGGCAATAAGCTTCAGTCGAATGAAGGTTTACCAAGGGATTCAAAGTGATTTAGACAACTGATGTCAGCGGTCATGTATGGGAAATTGACGTCACTGATGACAAATGCAAAATGATGTAATTTTTCGGGAAAAAAATTATCATTAACAAAATAATGCATTTTGGCGAGTGAAATTATAGTAAACGAAATAATGCATTTTGGCAAGAAAAATGATAATCATTAACAAATGAATGCATTTTGGCGAGAAAATTATTTAATGATGAAAAATTAACAGTAAGCCATTATGTGGAGTCACGCAAGAGACTTTAAATAATAAACAGTGATGTAAAAATACACAATACAATGTCTAGTCACATACACTACAAACATAAACTACAGAAAAGGGAATACAGTACTCACTCTTTACAATGTCCTCGCCTGAATTCACCCTTGAGTACGCGGCTCAGGTTTGGTCACCAGATTTGATCAAGGACGAAGGAAAAAATCTAGAAGACAGAAAAGAACAACAAATTTGATACCTTCGCATAGAAATAAACTTTATGAACAAACATGGAGCTACGAAACGACAAAAAAAAAAAAAAAATGGTCTCATTCACTTACAACCACTCTACATACTAAATAATTTTCACAATGTAACACACGGTAATTTCATCTCATTAGGTAGAGTCACAATGATCCTAAATAAAGGTATGGACGTGTAATACCATTCTGAAGCTAAAAAAAAAAAAAAAACATACAACATATGAGTTGCAGAATATGGGAATCAACTGTCATTATGTGTTATCAATGAGGAAACTATTATGCACCCTCTGAACTCTAGCGGAAGTCAGTTTTTCAAATACCGCAGCTTACCAGAAAATGACATTGGGATGCTGTAGGTATCCCTTCTGATTGTTCACTATCTGCTTCTATCTAAAAGAAAATTGTATTTCTTACAACGTCTTTGGTCATTTTTTCTTTTCTATTTTTCTACATCAAAATTTTCCTAAACTTCAAAACCCTGGCCTTTTAAAGAAATATTAAAATCGATGCTACACTTACAATCTAAAACATTATATCACCTCTACAAATTATTACGATGCATTCCTGAAACACTTCACTTCCTCTAATTTTTCTCCATTCAAACTGACATCCCAACTAACGTGTTCCTCAACCCTACTGAGCCTAATAACCTTGCTTTTATTCCCATTTACTCTCAACTTTCTCCTTTCACATATTTTCCCAAACTCGAATCAGCCACCAATGCTTATCATCTGCGAACAACAACCAACTCACTTCCCAGGCCCTCTCATTCCCAACAGACTGCACACTAGCCCCTGTATCTAAGACTTTTGCATTGACCAACCTCGCCAACCCATCCATAAACAAATTAAACAACCATAGTGGCATCAAACACCCCTGCCACAAACCGACAGTCACTGGGAACCATTCACTCTCCCCTCTTCCTATTTGTACACATGCCTTACACCCTTGATAAAAACTTACTGCTTCTAGCAGCTTACCTCCCACAAAGCATCTCTATCAATCCTATCATACGCCTTCTCCAGATCCATAAATTCCGCATATAAATCCATACGTGCTTCTAATTATTTCTCACATACATTCTTCAAAGCAAACACCTGATCCACACACCCTCTACCACTTCTGAAACCACAGTGCTCCTCCCCAATCTGATGCTCTGTACATGCCTTCACCCTCTCAATCAATACCCTCCCATACAATTTACCAGGTGTACTCAACATACGCATACTTCTGTAGTTTGAACACTCGCCTTTATCCCCATTACCTTTATACAATGGCACAATACATGCATTCCGCTGATCCTCAAGCACTTCACCATGATCTATACATACAGTGAATAACCTTACCAAATAGTCAACGACAGTCACCCCATTTCTTAACAAATTCAACTGCAGTATCATCCACTCCCGCCGCTTTGCCGGATTTCATCTGCCGCAAGGCTTCCACGACCTCATCTCTTCACCAAACCGCTCTCCCTGACTCTCACTTCACACACCATCCCGACCGAAACAAACCTACATCTGCCAGTCTATCAGCAAACACATTCAATTGTCCTTCAAATTACTCACTCACTAATCTCAAAATGTATTAAAGTGCATAACATCACTAGAACGTACCTCAAGATTATGAGAGCTGTGCTTTTTCCCGTTAAATATGAAAGAGAATCGAACTCGTAATCACATGTAGAGTCCAAAATAAATAACAAACCTGGATCTCACTACGACACAATACTCTTGTAAAAATAAATTATTTTTCTTAATTTTTCGTGAGTAAACTTTTCGAAAGTAGAAAATAATATAGTTATGTAGTTTAAAAGAAGTCATTAATTTAAAACTATTGATGTCTTTTGAATATTAACGATTAATTACAAAAACATGAGGGATCCACGTTCCAATATTCCGCCACAGTTGTGTCCTCAGCCAATCAGCGTTGCCTTACCTTTAGCAAGGCGATGTGAGGTAGGGTGTCATGTTCATCGTCCCTAGCATCGTCTGAGGACGGCCCAGATAAAACAAGTGGAAACAGAAATACTACTTAACCGAAATTTACTACAAAGAGGTGTAAGGAAGAAATAAAAAAAAATTTGCAAGTATACTATCAGGAAACTCAGAATTTCATAGCGCCTGGAAAACATTTTAAATGAATATTCAATTCACAATAACTCGGTATATGAGAATTGTAAAAAAAAAAAAAAATCTTGTTGAACCAATACTTGAAATAATAAATCCTTTTCCAAGCTTTAACTTTATTCATCAAAATACATTCGTCCACTAAACTGACAACTTGCTCCACTGCAGAGCTGTAAACTTGGATTTCCCACAAGGGAAAGTGAAGGAGGGAGGGATTGAAGTTTTGTTCATATTTATCCTCCAAGTCTAGCAATCCAGACAATAATTAAGTTGTTTGTATTCAACTGATTTCATTCTTCTTGCCATTCGTTTGTCTTAAAGCTTATTAACTCAAAACTCAAGACCACTTTTTTACCCTCTATTTTGGTACCCTTACGATGGCGCTAAGTCCAGGGATTGTCGCCACTTGCAACCTGGACTTCTACCACTGTCACTCACACACACTTTGGAACATAAAGAAAAATATTATATGTCGAAATCCCCTAAATAAAGGCCCTCTCCCTTCCTCCTCCTCCTCGGTTCTTTTAATCTAAAAAAATAAAGGACTGTACGTTAAATTCCACTTTTGTTCATTCGATATGAAGGTAGGGACGGGGTTAGAATCCCTTTCCACCCATTCCCCTAATCCCCACACCATTCCCCATCCCGCCATGATCCCTTATCTCCCGTTCCCCCAAATCCCCATCCGCACTCCCGACGAAGTGGCACCTCCGCCCAGGAGACGTCACACTGTACTGTCTTTTGAAAACGCTCACCGCTACCCAATAAACACACTCCCTCCACATCATTTTTTTTTTTTAATTATTCTTGGTTAAATCAAGGGCTATAACACTTGTCTCTTGGCCGTCCAATTATTCGTATTTGTTTGGTGTTACCGGACCCCGCCTACTAGAGGTTATACAGCGAGTGAGTAGGTTCATAGGTCGGGTATGTAGTATAACTTGAGAGTATATCTTACGCAACCATAATGCTAATTTGGATTTTTTTTCTTCATTTTCGCAAGGAAAAGAGAGTACCTCCATCCCCTTCTTTCAAGTTAGGTAAAATACATCATATAAGGATTTACTTTAAAGTATTTTGCAGTAAAGGCAGTGCCTTCAGTTTTCTCTAATGTTACAAGACAGAATGATCACGCAAAGGTTTTTATTCTTAATTCCACATTCAAATTTCCATGTTTCTTAATTCACACCCTCGAAAATGGTTTGCAATAAAAAAGGTTTTCATTTTTGCACGACTCGTTAACCAATCTATTAAACAGTATTATAAAATGATCAAAATACAATAATGTCACGAGTATTTCCTCTCTCGTTACAAAGACAACATACTAGAGTTAGTGTAAAAATTTGTTAACCTTTCTCTGCATAATTCGACTTTGCATGATACTCTGTTTAGATTAGGTTCTCTTAATGCAATATTTGAGCAATATTAGGAAACTATTGGTTTTTAATTAAGTTTATCAGCCTTTTTATCAAGCAGTGATTAAAGTTTAGGTATTTTCTTTTTTTACTAGGATACAACTTTATGTTGCATTGCATAAATGCTCCTGGTTGTAAATAGGATTAAAGGTCTGAATAACTAAATAACTCGAAGTTATACTTTATTTAAAGTATATACACAGTATTAAAAGTAAGGGTCTTCAGCACTTACCGAAACCACTTTGGAGCAGTTTCATTAACTATTTTGAGATGAAAAATTCCACCTTGAAATTAGGGCCATTGATAAATTTCATCTTTTTTTTTATTGGTTGGCTATTGGTACACAATACACAATACAAACATTCAATACTGTTGTGTTTATAATAGCATGACAATTTATTCAGTCGTGATAACTAATTCTATTCAGCCGTTATAACCAAATAAAACAGCATGGCAAGAGCATTACCTTCGTGGGTCCTATCTCGAACTTTATAATACGACTTTTTAAACATGTACTGAAGTAATAAGCTTCCTAGGATACAAAAACTTGCAGGAATTTCTTCTCCTACGATGAATACAGATATACAATAACTGCTTCTCATATCTCTTGCACATTTGTCTTCTGATCGATCTAGAGAATATCCTGGAATAAAAATAACTTGTGCTCAGCAGCTCAGTATAACTTATGATACCAATTTGTTCATTCACCTCCAGCCCTGTTAAAGAAAATATTCCTCATTATAAAATCATACATTGCATTTCCTGTATACATACATACATATATATATATATATATATATATATATATATATATATATATATATATATATATATATATACATATATTTTTTTTTTTCATACTATTCGCTATTTCCCGCGATAGCGAGGTAGCGTTAAGAACAGAGGACTGGGCCTTTGAGGGAATATCCTCACCTGGCCCTCTTCTCTGTTCCTTCTTTTGGAAAATTAAAAAAAAAAAAAAAAAAAAAAAAAAAAAAAAAACGAGAGGGGAGGATTTCCAGCCCCCCGCTCCCTTCCCTTTTAGTCGCCTTCTACGACACGCAGGGAATACGTGGGAAGTATTCTTTCTCCCCTATCCCCAGGGATATATATATATATACATTTACTTCTAGACTTTTCTGTCCTGGAAGTTACGTAGGAACTATTGAGAGAATTTTGCAAGACAAGAAAACTAACAATACGATTTTGTGAGTGGAAATAAATTAGTTGCATGATTTGTTATACTATTGTAGCAGTTTCTGATAACTTCCTCTAAATGAAAAATACAATTCTCGTGGCGTATAGTAAATGATCTATACATACCCATCTACATAGTAATCTATTAAGCTTTTCAAGATTCGAGAATCTTATCACCTTCTTCGTAACTAGATCATGCGATCATTACTGATGACAAGTCTTACAAACATTTCAGTTTATCTTATTCTATACCACAAGACAAATATGAAAATTGAGTATATAGTGGCCCGAATAATACTGAAAACACTCCTTTAAGAACATAGATAAAAGAAAAAAAAAACGTACACCGTTATGAACTAACAGAACTTAAGTGCAGTCACGAGTTTGAATTCAGGCGAAGGTGAGGGTTGGCCTTGGAGTTCCTAGCTCTCCCGTTGTCTCCTCGAGATCACAACATTGGCCCATCACACGACCGACTGTCTGTCTGTCCAGCCCGCCCCAGTACACGGGGGGAAAATAAACAGAAGAGAAATAGCTGCTGTTGTAAGGGAATAACCTCAGTTTCTGTATTGGAAAGGTTAATGACTGCATTGTGCAGATGGTGTGTCTCATTAACAGTTTTAAGAATACATACACAATAATGCTACTTGCTTGATGATAATTACTACAAACACTGAGTAATTACTATCTATAGCACCATTGCAACTGCCTCGACCATGCAATATCTATTCACAGAATCCTGTACCGTTTCAACGATGCAAATATCTCATTAACATGATTTCTAACTCAGCGCATTGCAAATAACTAATGCAGGTTCTACAGTATAGAAAAAACAAATAGCTTTTTAGTAAAGCTTAATGAAAAAAAAACCTACATGCGTCACGGAATACTACAGGGGACTTCACAAATGCCGTATCCATTTAGATTTATTTTTAACGATTGTCCACAGATCTAACCGCCCTCATCCACCCATCCTCCACTTTCATCACAACATACGAGTTCGACATTGGCGGGAAGCCTGGCAAAACCACTGATCTAGGCTCATCACCCAGTCATACACTGAGCATAAAGTCTGCTCAAATCGCAAATCCTACGTATGATCCGTGATTACCTGAATAGAAAAGAAAATATCAGAGAATCCAAGACCACTTACCTCGGCAAGATCCCACTGGAAACTGTCATATATAATACTGCGTTGGCTCTGGCTTCACCTCCATTACAAAGTCCAGGCAGGAAGTCTCGTGAACCGGTCCGAACACATTGAATCATCCGCTCGGTGAAATACCCAGACATTTTTCGAAACTTTTTTTTTTATCCGGACAGTAAATTGGTAAATGAGAAATTTCATTTAAGTTCCCTTGAATATCAGTGATTGAGAAGATACATTCATCATTAATTTAGTAATAAAACAACATAAGCTCTCGTTATGTAACGACATCCGTCAATATAAATGTATATGAAATAGCCATACCGCCAAAGCTTCACCGCAACTTCGATACTGCTTCGGGCATATGTGTGTGTGTGTGTGTGTGTGTGTGACATCTGTTTTTATATAGTTTTAAAAGAAGACGTGAAACTTAGATCACGTAGCATATAACAATACTTGCGAAGACCAATATCATTATGTATTTGTCCTTTGTCCCGAAAGATATCAGGAAACAAACCGCCATCATTTCATCATCGGAGGGTCTCATGAAGTGTAATAGGATCAAGTCGTCTCTCCAACCCTATGCATGGGTTCACATGACATTGTCCACAACTTTGCACCTCAAGCCGTCTTTGTCCTGGCGTTAATTCTTTGGCTGGAGCCAAGCCAAGACAAAACACACGACTGGTGAGATATATATGAAAAGTGAAAACCTCCTGCGTGCCCGAGGAGCGTAATACACATTCAGCGCACAGTGGATGCAACTGGATGTTCTTCCACTCAAATAGAACCATTTATATATACACATTTTTTTCCTCGGATTCGTTTGGGTTAAGATAATGCAATTACCGTAAGACGTAAGACTGAAAATTATTTTAACACGTAGCTTACGTCCTGCAAGGCAGACAGCTGAGGAATCTATCATGAATTTTACTCCCAGCTGTGTGGTGAAGCTTGTCCTCAGCTTACATCAGCCATCTTACACAGAGTTCACAGTAATTGGATCACCACGTTAAAAGGACGAAGAAAGAATGAAGCACCAGTCACAGTGAACATGTCGAACAGATAGAGATCTTAAATAGAAATGCCAGTAAACTTTTCTATCTGTTGCTCGCAGTGGTTCTACTTAAAATCTCCTACAATTATCGCTTCTTCGTTCATATCCGGAGATTGAAAGCCAACGTACAAAGCAACATAGTTTCTGGCACATTGTCCAAGTTTTTTTTTTTCTATACTAACTCAAGGATCATTTTAGACATTTACTGGTGCGATGTACAGCGAGTGAATCCTATGTACCAAAATTAATCATATGTACCATAGTTACACTAACACTTTTACACAGAGTTTAACTCCTCGTTCTACCTCGTGTATTTCGTCTTAAAAAGATTTCTTCTGTCTTGGTATCGCAAATTCTGCTCGTTCTAACAATCTATGATGTCTACTCGTTTCATTTTTGGGTAAAGACTTTGACAGTTGGTTTAAAGAAAAAAAAAGTTATGTCTGTCTGAAAATCAAGGTGTTTGTGTCGCATGTCTCTGAGGTAAGACTTAAGTATTCAGATCCTCCGGGGCTGCACGAGAAACCTCACTTTGACCTGTCAGACTGCTGAATTCCTGAGTCGATATGACTTGTTCTTACCTCAGTCTTGGGAAAATACCTCCTCTAGTTTATCGTCTAGGATCCTACCTCGATGTGGAATGACGTCTGTCCATCTTATCTCGCAACATGTGAAGTCTTGTCATTAGGTTCTGATCCCACGTCATTTCTTCCCACCTCGGGATCTATACTGTTCCCGTGTGGAATTCTTCACCAGTATTTGAATTCGTCTCTGTGATGGGAGGGTCGTGGTGAGGAAGAGGGATCGACTGGGGTTCATGGTGTTGAGAGCGTCAATGCATGGAAAAGGGTAGTGATGATGATGGAAGGGCCATGGTAAGGAAAGTGAGTGATGGTGATCATGATGATGAAACGGTCATGGTAAGGATAGTGAGTGCTGTTCAAGGTGAACATGATGTTCATAAGGTTTCATTTAGGGAACAAAAAGTTTTGCATCTTCCTTTTTCATTCTAGGTCGCCTCCCACACCAGCAGTCAATCCTCCACTACCCTAATGCTGCACTATCCCTCTAGCCTGACTCCCTCACCATTATACGCATGCGCTCATATAATCCCCGAGTAATGGTCGAGTTGAGGAATATCTTTCAAACGACAGTGTCTTTCAGCCAATACTTCTCAAAGCTCACCAGAAGCTGCTTTTTACATTCTATTCAGTCAAATAGCGCGTGGATGAGGATCCCTCAAGTCTAACTTTGGCATGGGTTCTTGTCAATGACAACCTATTCTCGGGTGTGCCATTACTGGCACAGGTTGGACACGTGTGTACTCGTAGTAGCCTCAATGAGGTGGACGTGTGCGTTGTGTATAATGCGACGAACTGTCATCATTCGAAATAGATTCTATTCTTACCGTTTTTCATACACCAAACATCTATACAATCATTCTATATCTATTTAACTTTTCATACTGTATATAATCATTATTAATATTATCATTAACATTAAACTTAATCGCCGTTTCCCACGTCAGCAACAGATTTCGTCTTAGGGAACAAGTGCCAGTCATTTTACATAGTTTACCATTGACATTTCGAGACACGTTCTCATCAGAAACTGCAATTTCAATCATAGATAATTAAGCCGATTAATTATATCGAAGCAAATCATATGCACAATTTATACATCATGTATGTAACTATTCTGGAAATTATATAATGGATACCTCTAATACTTTCAAAGTATTATATATTTTAGTTAAAGTAAGAATTTACACTTACGAATCCTGGTAACGGAAAATTGTAGCGAACTTGACGCGGTTTCAAGAAAAAAAAATCTTAAAGTTCGAAAATTGATTCCCCCCAAAAAAAATTTTACTAGGGTGACGCCTCCTTTTGGTGATCAGAAACGAACCATACCAATCCTACATAGTACCACAACACGTACGTCACGTACCATACCAATCCTATGGTACCACAACACGTACGTCACGTACCATACCAATCCTATGGTACCACAACACGAACGTCACGTACCATACCAATCCTATGGTACCACAACACGTACGTCACGTACCATACCAATCCTATGGTACCACAACACGTACGTCACGTACCATACCAATCCTATGGTACCACAACACGTACGTCACGTACCATACCAATCCTATGGTACCACAACACGAACGTCAAGTTATTCCCTTGTTAGACATCAGCCATCACCCTGCTGAACACATTGCAGATCAACCCATCATACTCACCTGATGAAATAATTACACTGATGTAATTGAATCCTTCAAACACAGATGCTGCTCAATGCCTCCCACTCCCTCACGGGTCAAGCTGACGCGGCCGTGGGAGGTCGGCCAGGTCACACACGCAGTACTGGCCTTTGCCATGGGAGTGCTGAGAAATGGTCACATTCTTGACACACGGTAAGGAAAAGGGAAAAAGAATATAAACTAAAGACACTTCAATCCTCAGAATTCTTGACACTGAGACACACATACCGTTCAAGGACGCAAAGAGATCGAGAGGTTATTGAAAGACGTTTTAAAATCAGTATTTATTTCATGTACAAGTGACTGGTGGGAGGCAAGGGGCGAGCGGCAGCCCCACATTGCCAACACCATCCTAAAACTAGGGATATAACCGCGCTCTCGCGCGCCCTCACAACTACAAGAATTCCTCTTTATATCTTTTTTTTTTTCTCTCTCCTGTAAAAACTCATCAGATATGTTAATGATATGCACGTTGTGGTGTACACGGAAAGACTATGATAATGTAACGTAATGTTCAGCTGTACCTGGAGGCGTGCGTGTGTCTTGTACGAGGCGGATCAGGGCTCAACGGGGGTCAAGGTCGGGGGGGGGGGGGGGGGGGGGGGGGTTGTGTATACAAGAGAGCTCTGGGTCCCTCCTTGACCTCCTGCACCGTCTGTAAGCTGCAGGAGACGCGCCAGGAACTCCTTGAACTCGACTCTGGGATCCCGAAGGACGACAGGCACGATCCTTGGGTATGATGATCTCGCCTTTGATCTCCTCTCAAGGGTCAGGCCGAAGGTCAGGCTATCATACACTAAGGTCGTAGAGCACTGCTCAAAGGTAGTGCTATCGTGCACAAGGGGACAAACACACACACACACACACACACACGTAAATGAATGCTGACATATACGCACACACGTAAATGAATGCTGACTTATATACACACACACACATCTAAATGAATGCTCACTTATATACACACACGCATGCATATATGATGTCACAGACAAATACCTTAACGTAATCATATATATATATATGCATACATATGCACACTCACACACACACGAGACTGAGCCCCGAGTAAAACTCCATCCCCGTAAAGTACAAATTGTTAATCAAAGATATGAAGAACAAGGAAATGAGTCCAGCAAGATAAGGAGGGAATGAGCAGAGAATCTCTGGAGAGTGTATAGTGGACACGGCTAAAGAGAATCCAAAGTTTTGCCACAAAATCATCAGGAGCAGAAATACAGGCGGAGGTTCACTAAGGGAGAACTACAATAACTCCTTCACTGGTTAGATTGCCACGGTGGCAGGCAGCAAAAGACGCATGTCAGAGGAGTATTCTTCGGCTGAGGTCACTAATGGCGTGCCCTGGGGCTCGGTCTTGGGCCCAATGCGGTTCCTGGTCTATGTAATAGCTTGCCTGACGGACTCGACTCTTGCCTAAACATGTTTGCCGATGATGCCAAGGTCATGAAAGAAGTAGAGAATGATAGAAATTGCACCCGTTTACAAGGGGACCCTAGACAAGGTTCCAAAGGTAGTCTAATACGTGGCTGACGAAATCCAATCTAAGGCAAAGTGTTGACGATGGGATGAAGGATGGCCTCGGTGACATTATTACCAAACGGAAAATAAGGTACAGAATTTAATGCATGAAAGAGAACTAGGAATCGAAGCTCTATCTGGCCTGTACCCAGACCACATGAGGAAAACTGGAAAAGACTAACCTTTTTGCTCTGCTATCACACATCAAAACGGCATTCAAGAACATAGATAAGGATTGACTTGGTAAGCCATCACGGTATACCTCAGACCAAAACTAGATTATGCCTCTGAAGAAAAATAAAGATCTAAACGAGAAGGTTGCCACAGGAAAGAGAAACGATGACGATACTGGAGCCAAGAAACCCGAGCTACAATCAAAAGACTTGAGCTGGAATGAGAAGCTGAATTACACAATTGAGAAGTCGAGAGCCACAATTCTGTCAACCACTGAGAGAGCGGGAGAGGAGTGATCTGATTACAGCCTTCAAGTTCCTACATCATTTGGACATCGTCAGTGGAGGACAGTTCTTCACGAGATGCAACACAAAGAGCAACTCGAGGCCAAGGAAGGAAGGAAGGAAGGTAAGTATATAGCATAACGGAAAGATCGTAATTCACTGTAAGGCTGGTGGATGGTTAGAATATGCTAAACGTGTAAACTATAAATGCCGGAAGTATGAAACTGTTTAAAAGTATAACTAATCGTATAGAAAACTCAGGAGATGGGGCTCAACATGTATAGAAATACCAATGTAGTTACACACACACACACACACACACAAACACACAGGGGTTCGAATCTAGGCTGCAGCAATCGGCCCACCTCCAATCCAGGAGTTCATCCTCTCCTTGGGGCTGGTCTTGAAACGGATACCTGGCTTAAGTTTACGGTTCGTGTACCCATGTGTACACGCACACACACTGGAGTAAAGACATGGTACGTACATAAACAAGATTAAGAAACAGGGAAACGGATGGGGCGACTCTCTCCAACTAAGACATAAGTGGTATTCGCACCTTCGTTCTGGCGTCACGACGCAGGACGGACGCTACGAGACATCCCTCACCTTGACTGCACTATACCAACAACGGAAACAGCAGACAACGTCAGAGGTTCTGGGGGATACAATATATTTATGACCTTCATCCATTTTTGCCACAACTGTTCCTGGCGCTGGCCCCGCCACCCACCGGGACACGCGCAGTGGATGAAGCTCAATAAATATTCAGAGCTTAATGCTGGGTGTCTGTTCTGACAGTGATCAATTAGCAGTTTACTGAATTTAAAATCCGCGCGGACGCGCTGTTATCTTTTTTCTTTTTCAATGCTCAGCCCATTGAGCAAGACTGTAAAATCCTTGGGCATGATGGTACGATCCTTGAGCACGACGGTACGACCCTTGAGCACGACGGTACGATCCTTGAGCACGACGGTACGATCCTTGAGCACGACGGCACGATCCTTGGGTACGATGGCCAAGTCCTTCTTCCAACTGTAGAGGGTCAGGTCAATTGTCATCCAACCACACGCAAAGGCCGTGCTCAAGGTCGTACTGCCGCGATCAAGGGCGATATCCACTGTGCTTAAATGTCGTGCCGTCGTGCTCAAGGATCGTACCAGCGAGCTTATGAGTCGTAAAGTTGTTCTCAAGCAGTTAAAACGGAAAATATTAGCTTTTTCTTCAAGAAAAAAAAAAGTTACAAAACGAAGTTGGTTTCATGGAAGCAACCCTGGCGCGTTTACATAGTCATAATGACGATCCTGCACTGTCAACTTGAGTTGGAAAATGCGTATGTGTTTAGATAATGACTTCCACATCTCGAGGGAATAACCCCTTGTCCCCTTGTCCCCTTGCCCTCGGAGGTGCCCGGACCCGCCACTCCCAAGACACTCTGCCTCAACAAGATGACAACTACATATCCTGACTACCACACTGTTAGGCACAGCTCCTACAATCGTATTATAAAACTATTTACACACACACACACACATCCTTTACGTACATACAGAACGCTTCCACTCACACATACACTGGGAAAACAGCGCCGTACACCGATAATGAAGATATTCAACAAAGGTGAAAAATGCAAATACAACTTCAGGGTAATACTTCCTCAGTGGCTTGATGGCGTTCTGCAGGGTAGGTCCCTGGCAGCTCCTACCCAAGCTGTTCGTCTCTACATCATTACAGGATCGAGATGAACTGAAATCCCATCAAGCAGGACGCTACGACCCTCGAACATCATTGCACGACCCTTGAGCAGGACGGTACGACCCTTGGGTATGATGAGACAGCCTCTGGACTTGGGTCACATCACTATAACCCAACGGTCGTACTCAAGGGTCTCACAAAGTCTTGCTTAAGGGGTCGTAAAGTTGTGCTCCAGATGTTAGTTAGATTCTAATGAATATCGTTCTAGGCGGCAGTGAGTTCCCTACACGTGAATGAATTTCTAGAAAGCAATTGAACAATTTCGCCTCAGATTAAGAAAAAAAAATATATAATGACAATACGTTACTGAAGATATTGACTTCAATGGCGTTAATCACTTTCTAGAGAGTAATGAACGTCTTTTTTAAATGGCAAGTGGCCTTTTTCTTGATGATATTCAACATCATAAATATATTTCCCTTACATCATTCATGGAGGTTTATCTTATCAGCTGAGGTAATTCTCAACATAGGAAAGAAACATCTCGACACAAAAAAAAAAATCCCACAATTCATCAAAAGAATTCTGGCCTCTATGACATTTACCTTGCTTGGGAGACAATTAAGTATTCATCACACAGTGTAACAGAGCCATCTCACTTCAACATCCGCAAAATCTGCATAACAACTAATTAGTATTTTACAAATGATTTATCCAAACCTTGAAAACTGCATTAGTATCATGGAAGATTATACAAAGGGTTGTGGGAGGGAGTGAGGGGATGTTATTCTCAGGTCTCAGCTGTACTGGAGATGCTGTGGGCTGAGAGGTAAGGGGGAATTGCTCAGGGTTTGGGCATAGAATTTGGCTCAGGGTCGACTGAGGGTCTTAGGGTGGTGAGGGAATATACTGAGGGCTCTATGCTCAGGCGTGGGGAGGGAGTGTATACCATGGGCAAGGAAGAAAGGACTGTATTGAGAACAGTGCGAGTGTTTATGCTCTGAAGTGGTGAGTACGATACTAAGGTGAGTATCTGAGCTTGATAGTGAGCTGGAAGGTTTTACTATGAGACGAAGAGGAGGGACTGGCATTAGGGAGAAGCTGTGTTTTGTAAAGGGAAGGTTCTCATGGGCTGGTGAGGTCCAGCCACCACCAAGGGGTGAGTGGCAGGGAGACACTCCGTGTGGTCGCTGCGTCACTCGGGCGATGAACCAATGGAAGGGCAGCTCAGTAGTCATGGGTCAAAGTGAGGCATGGTTAAGGTAAGAGTGAGGCGGCAGTGAGGGGCCAGGGGCCAAGAGGTTAGGTAAGGGAGGAGCCAGACTGGCGCACGAAGGAACAAAGTTATTGAAGGTAAAATTGTGAAACAACGAGAAGTCAGAAGGGAGGTCAGGAAACAGGAGCGAAAGTGAGTAATGTCAAAAGACAAGGGTGAGGAAAGAGAAGGCAAAGAGTGAGAAAGGGGAGGGACAATAGGTAAGGGCATGACTGAATAAGTTAATGTACGAGGAAAGAAAAGGGCAGGGTTACGACTAAGGCAGGAACGAGGTTAGGTAAGGGTGAAAGCAAAGTGTGGGGAAAGGGCAAAAAATGAGGAAGGGAAACGTAAGAGTTAGCAGTACAATGGAGGACGACTGGGTAAGAATGAGCTATGAGGGGAGCAAGAGTGAAGCAGAACTGAGCGAAGAGAACTATATACACACGGGCTAAAGTGTTGTTGTTCAAGGCAAGGAGACGGAGTGAGTTACAGACGTGCCTCAGTGAGGAGTACCGGGAGGGAGCGGGGAGCTCAGCTTCACTAAACCTTCACCAGAGGTCTGGTTGAAAGTCCGGTCAAAGCTTCAGCCTAACGTGGCTTCGAACAGTACTCGAATAGGTACTTCGAGATTCATTCGGCTTCGAACAGTGCCAAAGGCGGAGAAGACGGTGAGGGTAAAAAAGGCTGGTGTCCAAATTACCAGAGTAAATGTATGGCAGATGGTCAGTGGAAATGTTTGGTGAAGGCCATTGTTTTGATGGAAACACTACGAGGAAACCATGAGGCTTCAGCTGAACGGAGGAGTGATGGAGTTAATTTACGGCGGAGCTTAAAGTTCAGACAGGTTTGGGGTTGGTAACGTCAGGATGCTAGCTGGACTACAGCAGATCTGCAGACGGGAATATGGATGTGGTGCTCTGCGGGCGTTGAGACTCGGGCGTTGTGAAGAACTGGATCCGAAGTGGGTCTGGACTTCAGGTAGTCGAGGGACTTCTACGGAACAGCAGCAGCAGCGGCAGGAGGAGGATGAGGAAGAGCAGTAGCAGTAGCAGTAGCAGCGACGAGGACGGTGATCTTGTCGTGGGCTGTAACGACAGAAAGAGACAAGTTACAAAACCATTATATCATATTCGCATTCAAGTCACCTACGTCGATATTCCTACAGTCAAAAGAGGTCAGGGAAAAATCATATATTGCCCCCTACGAGGCCTGAGAGAGAGAGAGAGAGAGAGAGAGAGAGAGAGAGAGAGAGAGAGAGAGAGAGAGAGAGAGAGAGAGAGAGAGAGAGAGAGAGAGAGAGAGACTTGAATCTCACCATAAAAAGTGTGTACCAGCAGATCGAGACATGAGTGGATTCCATACAATCTCCGACCACCGCGCGAGGCCCAGGCAGGACTCACGGTCAACGACGGTACATCAACACAAACGTACGAGCGAGGAAGATCCAGTCGACGTCACAGATAAAATAGTCGAGTGTCACTCACGTCCTAATCCAAGACACAGGTGGCATTGTTCGTCCCATCTCTGCACGTATCGTTTCGAACTTGAACCAGCTTGAAATCAATGAATTTCTCTGACGAGGTATCGTGTCTCGATCGATCCTTGATGGTCAGTAGCTTTAATTACCTCACAAGTCACGAAACATTTATGAAATTGTAGCTTAGACTGACAACCGAGCAAGTGACGGGTACATGTTTGGGAACGACCTCAGTCTACTGTAGGGGTCCAGTCACAGTCCTGAGTTACACATCCACCCACAGTCTACAGTGGGGGTTCATCAGTCACAGTCCTGAGTGACACGTCCACCCACAGTCTACAGTAAGGATACATTCAAAGTTCCGGGTGCTGGTAAACTCGTACGAGAAGTTATAAATTCGGGAAGGGTTCTATCTCTACCATAGTTGTGTGGGAGTTATGGTATAGTGGTCTGTCACAATACAGGAGTTATGGGAAAGTTATAGGAATGATACTGCTTTACAATACTTATGAGAAAAGTTGTACTGGCAAAACTCAGAAAGCTATGGGAGACTCACTGCTCACGATGCAAGGGTTATGTGAGAGTTATAGAAAGGCATTATCTATAATGCTACAGTTATGTGAAAGCTATGGGACAGATAATGCTTAGAATCCTACATCTCGGACAAAACTGTGAGCGAGTTATAACTTAAAAAGTTACAGTGACTCGATAGTTATGGAAGGGTTAGTACTCTACAGCACAACAATCATGTGAAAGTTACGTGGCAGTTGTTCAAACATCAGAGGTACATGGAAGTTGTAGAACAAGAATGACGTGGAACTTATTAACATATAAGTTGTTTGATATCAGTAATTCTATGGTAACTCTCGAAATGAGGAAGAATTTAGACACTCCGTATTCTCGTTTACGTTGTTAAAAACAAAATAAGAATTAAAAAAATAAGATATTTTAGGTGAGACACAGAATCTCTTTTCCGTGATCGCGAATTCCCGCCCGAATGGCTACAAATTTTCTAAAGGAAAAAATCTTCTTTTTTAAGTTACGAATCTGCTGAAGGAAATTACAGTCTCTCGAGACGAAGGCAGTAAATTGCCCCAATAGGCGGGAAGGCCCTCCGTCTTTCTCAAGGTCGACGGGAAACAGAAAAATCAAACGGTTGACGAACTAAACTCCCAAGAGACAAGATGCTATTCTTGTGGGAATGGGGATGTAATTAAGAATTCTAAGGAAACTTATAATTACATTTATTCATTGTTCTGAATTACTTTCGAGATTTACGTCCCTGAGAATAGTTGTGGTTTACTGGGGAGATGATAAAAAAAAACTCGAGTCATTTAGTTACTAAAAGATTAATTAAACCAGCTAATTAGCTCTTGTTAAACCAGTTAGTTAGCTCTTGTTAAACCAGCTCTTCAAGACAGTCAGGCGTGCTGCATGAAGGCGTTTACGGGAAATCACAAATCCTAGCTACATCCTCAGTTGTCCAGAGGAAAGAATCCGATGAAGGATTTGTCGAAACGTTGCAACTCCAGGGTCGAAGTCGGATGCAACACGGCGAACGAACGAATCCTCAAGTATCAATGAGTCATACTTCATGACCTTCACTCACACTGAAGAACTTCATCATCTTGTTATCACTAGTTTTGTCCTTTGTTCTTCCGATCTACAACGAAATAATGGCGACGCAGACGTGGAACCGTCCGAGCCAGTGAGTAAACCATCTGAATCGGTGATTGGAACGTCTGAACCATTTGAATCGGTGAGCGGATCGTCTGAATCATTTGAATCGGTGATTGGAACGTCTGAATCATTTGAATCGGTGAGCGGAACGTCTGAATCATTTGAATCGGTGAGCGGATCGTCTGAATCATTTGAATCGGTGAGCGGAACGTCTGAATCATTTGAATCGGTGAGCGGAACGTCTGAATCATTTGAATCGGTGAGCGGATCGTCTGAATCAGTAAGCGAACTCGTGCACATCACGGGCGAATCTTATTTTTTTTTTTTTTTTTGCCCTAATACAAACGCTGTTGATTCACGCCCTAGTAATGCCCATGTCTGTATTTGAGAGAGAGAGAGAGAGAGAGAGAGAGAGAGAGAGAGAGAGAGAGAGAGAGAGAGAGAGAGAGAGAGAGAGAGAGAGAGCAGTCTATAAAGTCAAATGGTCATAACCGTTCGAAGCAAACCTTTCCCCATACACCAACAGGAAAATATAATGACTCCAATAAAAAAAAGAAAAAAAAAGTGTGGTAATGGTTAAACACTGATAAATAAATGAATAAATAAGAGATGATAGCCAGTGAGACGTGATGATTTTTTTTATTTTTTATTTCCTAAAACCGACATAAACACCGGCGCTTCTCAAGTCCTTCTTAACCTCACTGACGAGAGGGACTGAAGAAAAGCCGACACTGACTGAACTGGTTGGCTTAGAAAATATACCATCATCATGTCTCCATGAAGAACGTGACTTTAACCTTCAAACTTCTTCATGAACCTGTGTTGTTGTACTTCACGAATGACATAAAAGAACAAAACACCAAAGAAGAAAAAAGGAGACGGACAAAAGAGGATGCAAGCAGGCAGAGAGACAGACGGATGTAGACAGGTATTACAGAGGTAGACAGATGGACGGAGACATCTGGAAAGAGACACAGAGAAACGCGTGAGAGATACACAGCAACACAGGCATAGACTGATGAGCGTCATTAGACAGACAAGAGTAGAGACTAGTGGACAGACAACGATAGAACTGAGACAGAACAACGCAAGGACAGAGAGAAAAAAGCGTAGCGATAGACAGAGGCAGAACACGTAAGGATTGACAGAAACAGAACAGAGTTAGGTTAGACAGGGACAGAACAGCGTAGGGATATAGACAGGGATAAAACAGCTTTGGGAAAGATAAAGCTGGACAGGTCTCGAGCAACGTAGAATAGACAGAGGTAAAAAGAAAGATACAGAAGACGTTCAAACACACAAATATGCTAAAAAAAAAAAATTATGAGACAGACGGACAAAAAGAAACGCTAAGAAGTCTGCGAAACAAACACACAAGCAAGGAAACACAGACTGTAATAATACAAAGAAAAAAGAAACAATAAGATTAACTTACGAGAGAAATGGGCAGCTGGAGAGGCACTGGTAAGGCAGAGGGAGGAGGGAGTAGCTCTGTACACTCACCTGAGCTGAGGGGGGAACCTAGCAGCCTGGGGAGTGACCGGACAGTCATCATGACCCGAACCAGGAACCAGCTGTGGGAGGAGGAGACACATACGAATATCATCATCATCATCATCACCAACACCAACACCATCACCATCACCATCACCAACACCAACATCATCACCAAGAACTAGAGTTAATAATCTACGGTATGCGACACACCCACTCACACCGCTTCTCGCTTGCGGTAAACGAGACATCCACTCACACCGCTTCTCGATTGAGGTAAGCGACACATCCACTCACACCGCTTCTCGCTTGCGGGAAGCAACACACTCACACCGCTTCTCGCTTGAGGTAAGCAACACATCCACTCACACAGCTTCTCGCTTGCGGTAAGCAACACATTCACTCACACCGCTTTTCGCAAACCTAGACCCATTATATACTTTATCTTTCTCCACTCTGAGACCTTCCCCTGCTCAATCCATTCTCCTTTTTCGTCCCCCCTTCTCTCATAACCACCCAGCTGAACATGGCAAAAAAGAAAAAAGAAAAAAAAAATTCGTAATGTCGTCTCCCAGAACTACAACGACATTTCTTATACACGTTATAAATACATTTACGTCCTGACGTATAGCGAGGTTCTGTACGTGACAATGCGGTCTCCCCGTCGTCGTAATATCATGATTACCATACGTGCATGTCGTATGAAGTTCATCCCTCTGGCTAGACGGTGCGGGGCCGGATGCCACATGCCCGAGATGCGCCTGTGTGTAATGCTCTCTCTCTCTCTCTCTCTCTCTCTCTCTCTCTCTCTCTCTCTGCACCTGTGTGAGTGTGAACTAACGCGTACACAACACGCATCTGACCCTTCGAGTCACTGTACATACATCTGTCTCATAGATGTACGCGAGGCATTTACCTACGTCTAAGCGCACGCCAGTGAGGCACTGAATGCAAATTAGTCACGTACTTTTAACAAAATCATTCGTACCCTTTCAGGACAGCGACGGTACACACTTCAAAGAAGGACGGTACAATCCTGGAGCAGGACGGTACTTGACCCCTTGAGCTCGACGGTACGACAACGCACCCACCTACCCTCCCTCTTGGCTGTGAGGGCAAGCCATCACAGCCAGAGTCGTTCCATTTTATGCTCAAGGGCGTAAAACATCCACTCGAGCGTCTACAACATAATTTCAACGTTTGGACGACCGATTCTCCGATCAGTTGCAGGTCCTCGGAGGCATCGTAATATTCAAAGGACCTTCTTGATGGCAGGCAAAACTCCTGAGGCTTCCAGTCTGTCGTGTGGTACAGCTAACACTGGCTACCAACATCTCTGGTTCAGTGGCTACCAACACCTCTGGTTAACTAATACCAACACCTCTGGTTCACTGGCTACCAACACCTCTGGTTAACTAATACCAACACCTCTGGTTCACTGGCTTCCTACACCTCTGGTTCACTGGCTTCCTACACCTCTGGTCCACTGGCTACCAACACCTCTGGTCCACTGGCTACCAACGTCTCTGGTTCACTGGTTATCAACACCTCAGCTTCACTGATTGTTGGTCTCAAGCAAGGTACAACCGTCCGGTATCTGTTCTCTTTTTTTTCCGATACCGATATATGACGTTTTCTATCTCCTCAAGTCTTGGGACACTGGTAGATGCCACACTTATATGTCTGTTGGCGGGAGGACTCCATTCTAAATTACCGCGTTTCATTCGTAAATGATACTGCAAAGGCTGTAGGTTTTCGAATCCCTTCCGACAGTTTTAAGACAAAAGGTATCATGGAAGGTTATTCTCCACTCTCCTTGTAACGCATTTAATCTTCTTTTGTAGGTTTGATTCTCGACTCTTTTTTTTCTTTTTTTTCTGCCGAGGAAAAATTGTTGTGGTTATCGAGCGCGACATTCTCATTTGTGGCGGGAGTTGACATAACACGGGCTAGCGGAGGTCGCAGGAGGAGGAGGAGCAGGAGGAGGAGGAGGGAGCGCTGTTGCGTCTCCTCCTGTCACTTTGGGGAAACTGTCGGGGAGAATTAATGATCGCTGAAGAAATATTTATGGAATACATTTGTGAATATCGGGGACCTTGCTGCTCCAGCCAGTCGCAGGGGGAAAGACAGTCCGACGGTCAAAACTGGCATGTAACAGTGGCTGATGACTGTTCCTCCTCTTCCCTCGTCCTGCGTCAGTACGTCGGACATAATATTCTACGATTCTTCCTCTCACTAATGCCAGTCTTCGTGTCTACGACCAAGACCACACACCCCCGCCCCTACTGTATGGCCTCAGACCGCATCTACCACAGTACACCATCCATTACGATCTTCTGACATGCAAAATTACGCCTTAACACCTTCTACACATATACACCTGCCACACTACCTTCACCGCGCGAACCATCCATACCTCGAATACCACCTGCCTCTAAGTTCACACCACCAGCGCTGTCACTACACACACACACACACACACACACACACACACACGACCCACTACCCCCATCAATATCACACATTCCGCCCACAATGCCAACCCACGTAGCACACACACACACACACACACACACACAGATACTGTTTCTCATCCCTACCACACTCACCACCTCCGCCTACTCACCCCTATGATATGGTACCCCACACCTCACCTCAGCTACCCACCACCCTACCAAACATCACTCCTCACCCCTCACACACTACCCATCCTTCCAAACCCACGTCATACGAAACCACCCGCGCCTCTCGGACATCTTACCTTTGTATATCATCCTTGGGTCTGATATTCTGCACCGCTCGTCCTGGGGAAAGAAAGAGAGAAAAAAAAAGATGGATTTAGTGGCACAGATCCCGTAGTTTCTTGGTTGGTTATCTCGGCTTTAAGCCTGTCGCCTGGCGCGTTCGTCTTCGGCCCTCACCATCGCCTGATCACCACTCGAAAAGGCAGAAACACCAGACCAACCTCCTCCTCCAGGTGTTCGTGGCCGTGCTAAGACTGGTAGGGTCGTTGGGCAGTGGCTGTACGGTGGGTAATCTTTCCCCTGTGGCTCCGGGGGAGGAGGAGGGAAGGAAGGAGGGTAGCCGCTCGTCTCTACATACCACTGTAGTTGTGATGATGGTGAGGACTTGAGCTGAAAGTCTAACCGGTTGTCTGTATAACTGTGCAAGATGGAGGATGTATGCGTGAATATCACATGTATATATACAGGGACACCAGGTGTATAGGACCCGAAGTGTAGCTTTGAAAAACATGTATTACATACACATATATGTATGTTACACACACACACACACACACACACACACACACACACACACACACATACACATAGGTTACTGGGAAATGTTATACAGGCTTTAAAATCTGCCCACCTTGGAAGAGAGAAGAGTGAGGGGGTGACTTCAAAAACAAAAATTGATGACGTGGACAATGAACAGCTGTTCGAGAGATGTAGAGACAGAGTGACCAGCGGACAGAACATGAAAACAAGAAATGAACATGCTAGAAAAAAAATGGTGTAAAAATGTACATTTACAGTATAAGAGTAGTGTAACTCCTAGGGAAAAAAAAAAGTTGAAGGTTATACTCAGTTGATGCGACGAACAGGAGACATTTTACAACACACAACAGAAGACAGTCTACAACACACAACAGGAGACATTTTACAACACACAACAGAAGACAGTCTACAACACACAACAGGAGACAGACTACAACACACAACAGGAGACAGCCTACAACACACAACAGAAGACAGACTACAACACACAACAGGAGACAGACTACAACACACAACAAGAGACAGCCTACAACACACAACAGAAGACAGACTACAACACACAACAGGAGACAGCTTACAACACACAACAGGAGACAGACTACAACACACAACAGGAGACAGTCTACAACACACAACAGAAGACAGCCTACAACACACAACAGAAGACAGACTACAACACACAACAGGAGACAGTCTACAACACACAACAGAAGACAGACTACAACACACAACAGAAGACAGTCTACAACACACAACAGAAGACAGCCTACAACACACAACAGGAGACAGTCTACAACACACAACAGAAGACAGTCTACAACACACAACAGAAGACAGACTACAACACACAACAGGAGACAGTCTACAACACACAACAGGAGACAGTCTACAACACACAACAGAAGACAGACTACAACACACAACAGGAGACAGTCTACAACACACAACAGGAGACAGTCTACAACACACAACAGAAGACAGTCTACAACACACAACAGAAGACAGCCTACAACACACAACAGGAGACAGTCTACAACACACAACAGAAGACAGCCTACAACACACAACAGGAGACAGTCTACAACACACAACAGGAGACAGTCTACAACACACAACAGGAGACAGTCTACAACACACAACAGAAGACAGTCTACAACACACAACAGAAGACAGTCTACAACACACAACAGAAGACAGTCTACAACACACAACAGAAGACAGACTACAACACACAACAGAAGACAGCCTACAACACACAACAGGAGACAGTCTACAACACACAACAGGAGACAGTCTACAACACACAACAGGAGACAGCCTACAACACACAACAGGAGACACACTACAACACACAACAGGAGACAGACTACAACACACAACAGGAGACACACTACAACACACAACAGGAGACAGACTACAACACACAACAGGAGACAGCCTACAACACACAACAGGAGACAGTCTACAACACACAACAGGAGACAGCCTACAACACACAACAGAAGACAGACTACAACACACAACAGGAGACAGTCTACAACACACAACAGGAGACACACTACAACACACAACAGGAGACAGTCTACAACACACAACAGGAGACAGCCTACAACACACAACAGGAGACACACTACAACACACAACAGGAGACAGACTACAACACACAACAGGAGACACACTACAACACACAACAGGAGACAGACTACAACACACAACAGGAGACAGCCTACAACACACAACAGGAGACAGTCTACAACACACAACAGGAGACAGCCTACAACACACAACAGAAGACAGACTACAACACACAACAGGAGACAGCCTACAACACACAACAGGAGACAGCCTACAACACACAACAGAAGACAGACTACAACACACGACAGGAGACACACTACAACACACGACAGGAGACACACTACAACACACGACTGAACCCTTAAAAAAAAAAAAGGTAGCAGAAAATGCTATAAGCAGCAGACTCCCGTAAAGCTTGACAATAAGCACCGCTGAACTCCCCCCAAAGTTTAAGAAGTTTAATTAGAAGAAAAAGTTTCAGTCGGGAGAGAGAGAGAGAGAGAGAGAGAGAGAGAGAGAGAGAGAGAGAGAGAGAGAGAGAGAGAGAGAGAGAGACCAGGGACTCTCTTCTCTCCAACATTTAGGCCTCCCCCCAAAACACATGTGACCCTTAATGCACCGAAGGCAATGGAGAGGACAAATCCCGACCAACGACTGACCCAGTTCCTCTCCCTCCTTCAGGATGAGACTATCGTGTGTTGAGTCTCCCTCCTTCAGGAAGACAAACTATCGTGCATTGCGTCTCCCTCCTTCAGTATGAAAGACTGTCGTGTGTTGCGTCTCCCTCCTTCAGTATGAAAGACTGTCGTGTGTTGCGTCTCCCTCCTTCGGTACGACAGACTATCGTGTGTTAAGAAGGGCGTTCGCGTACAGTTGGTCTCCGCCTCAAGACCCAGGCCTATATATATATATATATATATATATATATATATATATATATATATATACTCCTGGCTCACCCTGATGCTGGCTGACTGCTGTGAGGCACAGCCTTGCCTGGGTGTGCCCTGCCACTGATAACACCACCAGCATCCAATCCTTCCTATAATGGATTACCTCAAGTCCTGCGAAATCCCGATAGGCAAAACGTTCATCCACAGACCTCAAGCATCTGTTCGCTAAATAACCGTTCGCTGGCACCCACAAGTCGCGTTTTACTTCATTATATGTATACCAATTTTTACTCTCGTCTCCTCATATACTGGTACATTTGCCGTGCTGGCTTTATAAGCCTTGCAAGTCTGGCTATTTACTGAGGTATCGTTCAAGGCTTCTATCTCTCTCCAACCCCTAAGACACAAGCCTTCCTTCCTCTGTCCCTCCCTCCTCCTCCTCCCTTACTTTCAAGGCTGCTATCTCCCTACGACCCATTCCCAAGCCTCAAGCCTCCCTGCCTCCTCCTCCTCCTCCCTTACTTCCAGAGGAAAGCTAATCTGAACTTTGTCCTATAACTGTCCTACGTTTGCTGACGGTAATTAAACAATTGCCGTTTAACTTCCAAAAGGAAGGAAGGGGGTTGTACTCCCCTTAACCCCCAGGCTACAGTGACGGTACTGCCCCAGGGAAAGTACCGACCTCGTAAGTCGAAAGAGACTTTCGAATGGCAAAGTATTTTTTTTTTTCAATTTTGATTTTTTTGTTTTTTTGAAGACACAAAATGCGATGATGCGTTACCGACCCAGGCACGAACATCTGTTTACACTGACGCTACTCCTCCCATGAGAGCCTCCTTGTTTACAATTTACAGCCCTTTCCTCTCCTCTCGTTTCCAATTTACATTCATCTTCTCCTCCCACTTCCCTTTTCCCATCCGACTTCGACCTTTTCATCGGGTCTCTCTCTCTCTCTCTCTCTCTCTCTCTCTCTCTCTCTCTCTCTCTCTCTCTCTCTCTCTCTCTCTCATGCTCCCCCAGTGCCTTATTTTTTGCTTTCCACCTGAAAGTCCGCTCAGCCAGGGGCACCTCTCGCTACCTTGAGCCTCGGATGGCTGACCCCCCAACACCCGGTCTAACAACTCATCTTGCCTTCCTGAGGAGGACGTGTTGCCATGCTGTCAAAACATACATATGAATACCAAGTCTTCATCTACGAAGTTCCTTAATTCAACAAGCAGGATGCCACAGGATGCCATACCAGAAAAAAAGGGGACTTTCTAGTCCACACGTCCTCGCCTCATGATGTGGACAGACCCTCCTCCCTTATACATCACAGGGGAATAACAAAATGTCAAAAAAGAGGAGTTTCAAAACCCTTGCCAAACACTGAGATCCCTTTCCTCATAAAGCCTAGGCCAAGGACGGCCATCCAAACTTCAAGAAAAATTACGTTTCCGTGGAAGAGATCGACGAGGCTCATCTGTGTACCAAACTCTGACGAAGACAAACACCACAAACTCCCCTCTACTCCTCCTCTTCCTATCTTGTGGGGGGAACACGAATCAAAATATTGAAGCAACGAGCAACGCGAGGGCGAAAGCCTTTGGGTGGGGGAAAAAAGGTAAAAAAAATATATAACAAAAACCCAGCTCCTCTTCCGCATAAGAGTGTGTGGTATAACACTTCGAGGACGTCGGTACGACTCGGGCGCGCGATGGCGTGGCATTAAACTTGACCCTCCAGGGGTCAAGTTTCGTGCCCGAGTGTCATTCCGTCGTGCTCGAGGGTCGTAACGGTCGATCTCAGTGAGGAAGGTGGTGGTGGTGGTGGTGGTTTAAAAGAGCCACCAGCTGGGTGGGTCAGGATCATCAAACACAGCCAATACTTCAAGACTTACAAGTGGGACAGTGAGAGCTATGAGTGGCACCAGACAGCCACACAGCTCTATAGGAGACTAATGTCTGGTGGTTGGTATAGCCCCCGTGGCACACACTGGGTAGCTGGGAAGCTGGCATAGCCGCCGTGGCACAGACTGGGCAGCTGGCATAGCCCCTGTGGCACAGACTGGGTAGTTAGACAGCTGGCATAGCCGCCTTGGCACAGACTGGGTGCTAGCTGGACAGCTGGCATTGCCCCAAGTGGCACTGACTGAGTAGCTGGACGGCGGGCACAGAGCATCAGTTACAGGTGAGAGAGAGAGAGAGAGAGAGAGAGAGAGAGAGAGAGAGAGAGAGAGAGAGAGAGAGAGAGAGAGAGAGAGAGAGGAAAATAAAATCTCACTCCAGTCGCTCGGAAGGGCACGTCGGGCGAGGGATCCGCTGCTGCAGGCAGGCCAGGCAACCAAAGAAGACAATTAAAGGCACCTCCATCTCTCCCCCACTCCCTCCACCTTTGCCATCAGAGAGGCGAAGATAATTACACGACGAAGAACCAGCAGGTGAGGCGGACGCATTGTGGGGGGAGGGGGTCTTCTTCCCCTCCTCCCCCAGCAGGAGCAAGAAGGCAGGCTGGCTGGCAGGCTGGCGGGGGAGGGAGGGAGGAAGAAGTTAACACTGGTGAGAAGGCGGGATTTCAAGAGGCCCGGGACGCCACCGAAGGAGAGTATTTCAAGGAAGTGGAGATGAGGAGTGTGTGTGGTGGTGTGGCGAGTGTGTGTGGTGGTGTGGCGAGTGTGTGGGGGGTGTGTTAAAAACACTTACAACGAGGGAGAGGTCAGATCGAGAGATATTCCGGTGGGAGAGCGAAACGGTGAGAGCTGGGAGAGGTGGGTGAGAGCTGGGAGAGGTAGGTGAGAGCTGGGAGATGTGGGTGAGAGCTGGGAGAGGTGGGTGAGGGCTGGGAGAGGTGGGTGAGAGCTGGGAGAGGTGGGTGAGGGCTGGGAGAGGTAGGTGAGAGCTGGGAGAGGTGGGCGAGAGCTGGGAGAGGTGGGCGAGATCTGGTAGAGAGTGAGAGATGGGGGAGAAAGTGTTCTTCTGAGGCCAACAGGAATAATATGGTAGCAGACTCGTCATGGTGAGGCTGCACGCAAACACACAGCTTTCAGATCTCATTTTCCACATCTCTCTTCGTACCATGTGAAGCACTAGATGAGGGTACGTACACAAACTGCCTCATTATACTCATGGAGTAATGATTTTACCGACAGAATTGAATCGTGAGGTCAATGAGAACATGTATTCTTAAATGAACGTGGATTATATGAGAAGGTAGTGAGGAAGGGCTCAAGCCTGGAGGTGTGTGTATGAGTTTGCTAATCAAGCAGCTTCCTCATTAATACCTCATGGAGACGCACGAACTTTTAGGACGCGCTCAAAAATACTCTATCATTAAAACAGACAAATGATTAAGCAAAACAAAAGTCGTAAATTCTTCCCAGTTGGTGAAGTGCCTCGCTTCTAACTAGAGCTGCCCGTAACACACAGACACACAGACACACGTAAACCTTAATGGTTTTTAGTTCATCACCGGAGATCCGTCTCCAAGAAACCGGTAGGGAGATATCAAACCTAAAACCTAAAATACTTTTTTCCACCTTTAGATAAAGGCGCTAAATATAGGCGCTAGATAAAGGCGATAGATACAGGCGCTAGATAAAGGCGCGAGATATAAGCGCTTGATACAGGCGCTAGATATCGGCGCTAGATAAAAGCGCTAGATACAGGCGCGTCGATTATAACCATCTCACCAAAAAAAAAAGTTGAGCCTCAGCTTTCCTGTCGGTATTACGTGTCATGATGATTTTCTCTGCTTTTTGGCTTGACTGGACTAAGTCTCCGCTCGGTGATTAAGGACCAGCGAGCGACATGTGTAGTCGGGGTGGCATTAACACGACGTCAGGGAGGTGGAGGAGGTGGGTGTGTGTGTGTTGAGCGGCAGGTATTAGCATGGTATTAACATGACCAGTGGGAGGTGGTGGAGCGGCCAGCCCCACTTACTGGCTGGCATGTCATTAACACACACACACACACACGAGCCAACGCCAGCCACACTGGAGGCTGACACTTGTTGTTACCAAAGCATTTTCATAACCACAGAGATAGATTATATATACATACATATATACATTATATATATGTATATATAAATTACCATACACCACGGCAACAGTCCACCCCCAACACTAGAACGAAATACAGTCAAAAATGTAATGAAAAACACTTAAAAAAAAAAAAAAAATAGGGCATTGTCTTAGCCCTACTCCCGCCACAAGACACCCCCCAATGACCACCATACGACGACGCTTATTCATGTGTGATGTGGTCTTCCCATACACACACGTGGGCTTCACTTCCTTCTGCAGGAACCGCCAACCTCCAACAAACACCCGCCTCCTCCTCCTCCTCCTCACCGCTCGCTGAGCGGGCCGCCCACCGCCGCCTACGCTTCATCTGTAATTCCTTCTCTCCATAATACACCGCCTCCAGCAGACACCACACCTCACACGCACACACACACACACACACACACACACACACACACACCACTACAAGGACACCCATGTCATGGAAGGCGTCACATCAACGTCTCTGTAATTTGTGTAGGAGTTAAGCTTCGTTTCCCCCTCAAAAAAATAATAAAGAGAAAAGAAATTAATTCTTTTCCCAATGCGCCCCTCACCCCACCCCAAAAAAAACCCTCTTGGCCTTTCCAAAATTCGCGGAGCATTTCTCCCAGTTGCAGACTCATCTTTATACCAGCGTATTTAAGGCTTCTTCTGGAGGAGAAAAATGAGTGAACATATTTCGGCTGAACGTTTACAGGCAGTTGAGTACAAACGTTGCGAGGTCATGGCAGCTGGCGAGCCTTGCTCTCCTTAAGGCAGCTTGGAACTGTGTCGGTAGCGAGGTGGACCACCTCCTCCTCCTCCTCCTAAGGAAGGAAAGGGTTGGGAGGGAGGAGGAGATCGTCGTTCTCACCCTTCTATCCCTACGTCCGAAAGGCCATTCTTGCCTGCCTGCTGGTTTCGCTGGTCTTGCCGTCTGGTCCATACCTCTTGCTCGATAAATTCACTCCCAATGGCTCCATAAATGTAATTGCTGGAAGCCGCTTGCAAGTACTTGATGACGTTTGGACCAACACCTCCAGGTCAGTGGTGTGAGTGTGCGTGCGCGTGCGCGTCGCCAGGGCTTCGCCGAGCCGTACCGTCGTGCTCAAGGGCCGCACCGTCGTGTTCAAGAGCCGTACCGTCGTGTTCAACGGTAGTACCGTCGTGCTCAAGGGCCGTACCGACGTGGTCAAGGGCCATACCGAAGTGTTCAACGGTCGTACCGTCGTGTTCAAGGGCCTTACCGTCTTGTTCAAGGGCCATACCGTCGTGCTCAAGGGTCGTACCGTCGTGTTCAAGGGTCGTACCGTCGTGCTCAAGGATCGCACCATCATGCTCGGAGGGTCAAAGGAAACTCTACCTGACTTAGGGAGGGGAAAGTGCAACATCAGTTTCCTCCACAGTCAAATGGAAAAAAGAAATTAGAGTTCATGATTATCGAATTCCCTCGTGTAAGTAAATCACCACTGGATAAAACGGCACTGCCAGCGTCGAGTTGTGTGTGTGTGAGAGAGAGAGAGAGAGAGAGAGAGAGAGAGAGAGAGAGAGAGAGAGAGAGAGAGAGAGAGAGAGAGAGAGAGGAGCGCCAATTCGGCTCCGTCGTATAACTGAAGAAGAGAAAAAATACCTAACTTACTGCAGTTTATCAACAGACTTGCTCGATCCTTTCAAGAGCTGGTGATCAACGACTCACGTAGTGTGAATCAGGTCCGAGGCTAAAGAACAACTGGTATAATTCCACGGCTGACGAATATCGAAACCCCCATCCACCCCCTAAAAAATTCTGAAAGCACGTATGGAAGCGCGAGAGCAAATGTTTATGTACGCTTGACCTCAGTTCTTGAGGACCGACGAGGAAAGACGAGTTCTCACTCGCTTCCTGCGAAGAAGGAGAAGAAAGGGAAAAGAAGAGTCTCATTCGCGAAGAAGAAGAAGAAAGGGAAAAGAAGAGTCTCATTCGCGAAGAAGAAAGGGAAAAGAAGAGTCTCATTCGCGAAGAAGAAAGGGAAAAGAAGAGTCTCATTCGCGAAGAAGAAGAAGTAGAAGAAAGGGAAAAGAAGAGTCTCATTCGCGAAGAAGACGAAGAAGAAGAAGAAGAAGAAGAAGAAGAAGAAGAACCGACTGGAAACTAAAAGTTCGTGATGAATATACATTAAGGCTGCTACTATATGTATCACCGGACTGTCCAAAGCTGCTGCATCTTTCGAGTTTGGATGGGATGGAGACGGCGGCCAGAGTCTGACCAAAAGCCAACGAGTTTTGACTAGAAAGAGATTGATTGGAAAGTAAAGTCTTAGACATAATTAGCTAAGGAGGGGACCATTTTCATGGCTTCCTATAGTCTAGTATGGACAGGGGGAACAGAAGCTGAATACCAGAGGCAAAAAGGATGAGATGGAAGAAGCGAAGAGGAGGGATAAGAAGAGGGAGTGGAAGAAATGGAAAAGAGGGGGGGGGGGGGGGGATGGGAAGAAGAAAGAGGAGGAGGAGGAGGAAATAAAGCGGTAGGGAATAAAGGTGATGGACGAAGGAACAAAGGATCAAATGTGAGATGAAGCGAAGTCTTCGAGAGACGATTTCGTCAAGTAAGATCCTGATTAATGTTGAAAGATCAGAGTTCGCGAGACACCAGAATCCGGGCTAGTGTGGAATACACAGGGCAAAAAAATCTTAGCTAGAGTGAAGTGCACGAGGAATTTCCAGGTTACTGAGGATCACACAATTTTCCAGGCAAGGTTTAGGCTAGTGTGAAATTGTGAAAGAGACAGGACTAAGGGTCTTTGTGTCATTGTTCTAATCCACAGAGCGCGGGTCCGTCCCGCCCGAGTGGCCCTCATCACGCGAGTCTTCTAGTCAACAACAGCTGGTGGCTGGCCACGGAGCCTTACGTGCACGACGAGGGCTACGCTTCCAAACTAGTCCAATCCATCAATTTCAAACCGTAATTGCACTAGTTCTCTGGACGGGGTGGCGTCTCCTCCGTCTTCCAGTACCAATTACCTTGAGATTTCATATGCAAATCGTGATACAACGTGGCCATCTCCGTGGTGTTCCTGACGCCTCTCATTAGCTCACGAAATTTCAAATCACGTCCGGCCAGAGCTCGCCTCCTCCTCCCCTTAACACTGTGAGCTGTGCCAGTTTCCCGCCATTTTCGAAGCTGATCCACTACTTCCCCGCACTTTCACAACACATTCCATCAGCACTCACGATCTGAATATGAACTTAATTTATGAGCGTTTTTTTTTGAGCTGATTCCACTAATTACGGGTAATGAGGGAGCTAATCTTACAAGCTCCTAATTCTTAGAATCGTATTCCAACTGGTTCAGACATTATCAACAATAAATTGTCGAAGTTAATCACATCACTAAAACCTTTTTTTTTTTTTCTCACAATCAAAAGAACCTTTTCACTGTCACGACTTTTCTCACCCTTAGAAGAACGTTTTCACCCTCAGAAGAACGTTTTCACTCTCAAGAACGTTTTCACCTTCAGAAGAATGTTTTCACTCTCAAGAACGTTTTCTCTCTCTAGAACGTTTTTTTTTTCCACCCTCCGACGAACGTTCTACCCTCAAAAGAACGTTTTTTTCTTTTTTTAACCATCTAAAGAGCCTTTTTTAATCAGAAAAACGTTTTCTCTACCAAAAAACTTTTTTTTTTTTTGCACCAACGGAAGAACCTGTTCCGCTTACCAGAACTAGACTCCTCCTGGGGAAGTTTTTCCCGACGTCTCACCATCTAACTCCGGTAGTATCCCTGGCCGCCCCTCGCCAGACGCAACTTTCCGTCGAGTCTCGCTTCTCTTTTTTTTTTCCCCCCTCTCCTTGCTCCTGACGTCCACATTCCGCCAGTTACCGCCAGGCCGGCCGCTAATTCTGGCGGCCCCCGAGCCAAACTTAGTCACTAATTCTGCCAATGTTAACATTTTACACACTAACCCTGCTTGTGTGCCCGCCAGAGGGAGGGAGGAGGTGGGGAAGCTCGCCTCGCCGTACCGCGCGCGCGCCACCTCACCACACACACACACACACACCTCCCCTCCCTCGCTCCTTCACTGAGCCTGGGACTTCCCAAGTTCAGATAACAATTACGATGCATGACCACAAGATATGCACACTTTTCCCACAACTTCACAGAAAACATGTTCGAGCATTCTAGCCAACTTTAAGGGTTGAATATATATATATATATATATATATATATATATATATATATATATATATATATATATATATATATATATATCTTTTTCTTTTCTTTCATACTATTCGCCATTTCCCGCGATAGCGAGGTAGCGTTAAGAACAGAGGACTGGGCCTTTGAGGGAATATCCTCATCTGGCCCCCTTCTCTGTTCCTTCTTTTGGAAAAATAAAAAAAAACGAGAGGGGAGGATTTCCAGCCCCCCGCTCCCTTCCCTTTTAGTCGCCTTCTACGACACGCAGGGAATACGTGGGAAGTATTCTTTCTCCCCTATCCCCAGGGATATATATATATATATATATATATATATATATATATATATATACATATATATATATATATATATATATATATATATATATATATATATATATATAACGTGTTCTCTCGAATGAGTCTTTCGTAGTAATGCCTTTCCTTCGATATCCCTTTACGAATCTTTACACCCTTGTCCCCCCCCCCCCCCCATCCTCCGCGCGGGAGAATGTAATGTTATTCTAAAATTTACACGAACGTATGAAAGAGGGTAACATTACAGCCCCAGCTGGGAATGCACAACAACAGCGAGTATAAAAAAAAATTCGTGTAAAGAAATATATCGTGAGAGGGGAGAGGAGAAATACAAGGAGGGAAAGACTCATGCAAGAGAACGAGGAATATGCCTCAAATGGCTCTAAGTTCGCCACGAATGTTGAAGCATTTTAACGCAAAGTTGTGTGTGTGGTGGGGGTTGGGGGGGGGGGGGGGATGTTAGTTACGTCGGTTCGCCAGTAACTACGTCCATTCCAAACTTTAATTGCCGCTAAGTCACTCGGGTAATTATTTAGGATGTTAGGAGAACTTGCCAAGTGCTCACTCGACCCATGGATCTTCAGAGGCACAAGATCTCCGAAATGAAACTTGAGTCATGAGTGACTCAAGTTCATGCTATAGAACGCGCCCGTCCCAAACTCTGCCAGCTGATGGCTGGCTGCGATGAAACAAGTTACTCAGATCAAACTTGATGAGGATAAACTCACTCTGAGCCCGGTCTTCAGGTCAAGTTCGAGGACGACTGTGTGTCCCGTAAGGTCAAATGGACGTTCCGATATTCAGTGTGTGTGTGTGTGTGTGTGTGTGTGTGTGTGTTTTCTCCCTTGCCTTGCCTTCCGAAGCATTCCAGATCTGTGTCGAAGCGTGTGGGGGATGATTCGTCTTTACTGATCCTCAACGAAGTTGATTTCGAAGACGGGACTGTCTCGGAACAGTGTTTCGACACCAGTAAGTAGCCTTTACACGCATCGGCTCGAATACCATTTCACTGGTGAATTCCTTTTATTACGTAATTTCTGGCTGAACTTAGCAGAGTTCTTAGATGATGCCAGGCATTGTACATGTGGATTATGTGGTCTGAAAATTGTAACTTTGGGTCATTACGTGTGGAAAAGCTAAATCACAATGAATTTTGATTACACAGGGAAAATACGACTACAGTTATCGCTCCTTAACTTAAAACTTTTAAGGAGGGAGTATATAAGTCCTTGTTAAGTTCACAGGCACTGCATGACCTTAAGTTATCTCAAACTTGCTGTCCTTACCAATGTTGCAACTGGGTTAAATGTGACGACAATTATCACCTCACTCATTCTTATTTCAGTCCGGATTGGGCGAAGTCTATATCTTTACGCGCTAAATTGTATCGTACAATCAAAAAGGTTTGCGACTTCCCGTTGTGATTTGGTCAGGCTTTCAAAAAAGAAAATGTAACATTAGGTAACTAAATTTGTAACTGGGATTTGCTATACATTATTGATATTGAATATTTCTTTAGACTAATTCTGCTCGGGGAATTCAAATTCAAGATTTCACATCACACACACTTGCATAGGGAGAGATGAAAATAAGGCTACACACACACACACACACACACACACACATGTATATTACCATTAGCATCGTAGCAGCCACACAAGGAGCCTAAGGGAAACGTGCACACCAGTTTCGAGTCTTATCGTCCGCTGGAAAAGGCGGGCCATAACTAGCTCTAGTGAGGTCAACAGTGTCGTTAAACACAGGGGGACAAAAGTGGTATTGTGGGGCGTGGGGAGAGGCCAATTCACCTTAGCCACAGGGTCGTAACTGCTGCCCAAGCACCAGATCACCAGAATACTAAGAGAGTACTTATGGGGTGTGGAGGACCTATGACGAGAGAGAGATATATATGTATGTTTTTCTCTTTTTTTAGACCCTTAAAGGCAGGGCTGTAGCGCGTTGGGCTGACCGCACAAGACAGTAGTATCTGGTGTTTCCAGGAGGTCACCACTTATCGTCGCAAGAAAGAGAGAGAGAGAGGGAGAGAGAGAGAGAGAGAGAGAGAGAGAGAGAGAGAGAGAGAGAGAGAGAGAGAGAGAGAGAGAGCTGGGATGCGGAGGCCAGCAGAACCAGTCCACAAAACGATGGAAAAAAACCGATGATCAGTCTTGATCTATAAAGGTTGATCTCGTGGGTGATATTAAAAGAAAAACCCCCACTACGTTAATACGACAGGACCCACGGATTTACACCCACCGGTATAAACTGGATATTAAATATCACGCTATGGGAAAGCCAGTCTCTCTCTCTCTCTCTCTCTCTCTCTCTCTCTCTCTCTCTCTCTCTCTCTCTCTCTCTCTCTCTTCCCTAACATGCTGGTAGCCAGCGTCACTCGGGCGTCCCTACTCGTCTGGTACACACCATACACCCTACCCAGGACCTTCCAGAGCCCTTCCACGGCACACCACCACAACCAGCAGCAGGAGAAACATCAGCAAACAGCAGCGTCCTCTACTTCTGGCCATGGTTAGCATGGACTGCCGTCAGCCTTCTAAGGCCATTTAGTACAAGGGAAGAATGGAGGTTACATACAGGAATCCCTGGTTAAGATAACTCTTAAATGTAACCTTTATGATAGAGTGAAGTGTGTGTGTGTGTGTGTGTGTGTGTGTGTAAAAGATCCGATAATTTCGAATAGAAAACTGACGATTTTTTTGTCAAGTACATTATGCTAAAACTCTTAATACAATCGCTCATGTAATGAAATATATATATATATATATATATATATATATATATATATATATATATATATATATATATTTTTTTTTTTTTTTTTCAAACTATTCGCCATTTCCCGCGTTAGCGAGGTAGCGTTAAGAACTGAGGACTGGGCCATTGAGGGAATATCCTCACCTGGCCCCCTTCTCTGTTCCTTCTTTTGGAAAATTAAAAAAAAATTGAGAGGGGAGGATTTCCAGCCCCACGCTCCCTCCCCTTTTAGTCGCCTTCTACGACACGCAGGGAATACGTGGGAAGTATTCTTTCTCCCCTATCCCCAGGGAATATATATATATATATATATATATATATATATATATATATATATATATATATATATATATATATATATAGTCAGAACAGAAGATAATGTGAGTACCTGACTTGAACGAGAGTGAGGGAATTTATATAAAAGAAATGTTACAGTCAAGTTGAATGAAATAAAAACATTAATTGCTAATAGGCAACTCTAGCAGCTGATGGGCATGCCAGATAGCCTCAGATTATCTTTTTTTTTTTTTTTTTATATATATAGATTCTATTTTGAGCCGATAAACCCAACCAGGGGAAACAAATTAAGACCTTCAGCTTTGCATGAACCGACCAATTAGGGGGTCCATCAGCCAAGGCAGGGAAAATGAGACCAGCCAATCAGGCCATACTAAGCTCAGCCTGTTATTAAATGCCCCCCCCCCCACACACACACGGATTAACCCCAGCCTAACCCAGGACACAGCCATCACAGAATCCTGGTCGTGGCAGCCGGTCCGCAGTCAACCTAGCTGTTTATCCTACCCTATGGGCTGGTCGATAAAATGGGTACCTGGCTTAGGCCAATATATATATATATATATATATATATATATATATATATATATATATATATATATATATATATATATATATCCCTGGGGATAGGGGGAAAGAATACTTCCCACGTATTCCCTGCGTGTCGTAAAAGGCGACTAAAAGGGAAGGGAGCAGGGGGCTGGAAATCCTCCCCTCTCGTTTTTTTTTTCTTTTTAATTTTCCAAAAGAAGGAAGAGAGAAGGGGGCCCGGTGAGGATATTCCCTCAAAGGCCCAGTCCTCTGTTCTTAACGCTACCTTGCTAATGCGGGAAATGGTGAATAGTATGAAATATATATATATATATATATATATATATATATGACTTGCCCACCGTTGCCACACCTGCGCTGTGTGAGAGACAGATGACGAATCACAACAAAGTTATAAATGTGTTTCAGGCGCTTGACGCCCAATTAAAAACGTCAGATGGTCAACCAGACGACCCTTTTTGACCCTCGTGAACGAAACTTGTCCATGACGTGAGCTGAAGGTAAATCCTGCCAGAGAACATCAGCATCGCTTTCTCTTACATGGCGTTCTTTTAATCACCCAGGAGGACAACAAGATGGCTGGCTGACCCATACCTCCCTCTCACCAGTTATAAACAATTCCATTAAGTATATTCTTCAAGCTCGGAGCTTATAGGATACTGAGATCTACCACCGTTTCACTTCTGTTAACAGAGGCTCTTCCCGAACGTCTGGCAATGGGGGAAGCAAGCTCAAGTCTTGGCTAAAGTAAACGCGCACACGCACCGGTCTCACACCGCAACTCTCAGTAGCGTGTCAAACGCTGGCTTCGTTTACACTCCACGAGAAATTACTTACAAGCTTCCATTTACAAATCTTTCCCCTACAGGCTTTCCCTTACAACCTTTCCCCCCTTATAAGTCATTCCTTTCTATGCTTGCCCTCCCGAGTCGAGAAACAATAGCAAGTTCCGGCAATCTTTTCTGGGTTTTGTTTTTGCGTCCACAAGCGGGCGGGCGGGCGGGTTGCTCGTGAGCTGCCTCTCCTCCCTCCCTCCCTCCCTCCGTGCCTTCTTATCTGCCACACACACACGCTCATCCCCGGCCTAATGGACCGTTCATAATGCCAGTACTTCTTCCGCTGCACAGACAACAAATAAATAAATTTCACGGCGTATGATGCACCTATTTTTTTTTCTCTACCAGTTTTTGAGATCTTTAAAAAAATATATAAAAATAAAAGAGAGGGTCAATTATGCTCTGAAATCAACTAACTCCATATTAAAACATGATAACGACAGCAAATGACATCATCTGTAAGCCACAGTCCAAACTCAAATCACCAAGCGGAGTTTCGAAGCTGTGGTTCTGGGCGACCGAGACTTTACAGTGTCGAATGACAAGACAGAAAAACACACAGACACACCGAACCAACTTGCAGCTCTTTTATCTCACTAAACGTCAGGTCTTCCAAGAAGTGATGGACGAGGACACAGACAAACTGAAAACATCTTTCACGATACTAAACTCCGATAGTTTTTTTTTCTTTCTTTTTCTTTCGTGATATTTCTCCAAAAACAACTCCCAAGGTCAATTGATATCGGGGAGTGAACGGATCTCTTATTTCCACAACAGAGTGACGAGTCACGACCAATAATAATAATAATAATAATAATAATAATAATAATAATAAAGAAGCCGTTCTCTGAGCAGGATTCCGTCTTAGTATACACAGGGCCCCGGGTCAGTGTGAATGATAACGCTTTGTGTTTTTGGGAAGAAAAAAAAGTCATCTTTCTTTCATGCTGAGGGCTTTAGTCATAAACAAAAGTCTCCATAAAAAAAATGCTTCTGTGGTGTAGTGGTTAGCGTTGCTCACTATGAATCACCTGCCGACTTGAAAAGGTATAAAAGAAATGGCAGTGTTTGTGTGAGGTGGCAGCACGACGCGCCAAGCGCGGGAGCTAGGCTACAACTAGAGCCCTCACGACCAAGTCACTCTGTCACAGTCCACCTCCTCTCTCTCTCTCTCTCTCTCTCTCTCTCTCTCTCTCCCGCAGACTCCCTACAGCCCCTAAAGTCGCTCACTGGAGAATCAAGATGCCCCATAGACCTCCCCTCTAAAGCTAGTTCCCCCTCCATCTAGCGCTGCCACCAGACAGAAATAAGACAGCTACGATAATTCAATACGGAAACCAAATCTAAATAACTCCTGAGACTTTGGGAAGTGCTAAATGCAAGTCTGCTTCTTTGTTTAGCGTATTCTTATTAGTTTAATACTACAACTAATATTAATAACTAGTAGTTAGTCATAATACACTAAACATATACAAAAAACAGCCAAGCAAAGACACATAGAGACAGACACACAGACACTAATGCTTTTTATTATCAAATCTATATCCCTACTTTGCATATACGTAAACATATACCTAGCGGGTATATCGTCGGGAGTACATGGGCTTGTAATACGTGCCTCAGGAGAGCAGCTAACAGTGTGGCGGGGAGAAAGCAGCGGTGGAGGAGGGCTGGGGAGTTTATTAGGCACCGGCAGTCAGGTGCAATGGTGTATGAAATAAGGGATAAAAGAACGGTGGTTGGTTCCACGCGGGAGGCGCTTTGGTGCCGTGGGGGCTTCGAGGTAACTGCTTCCACTCAAGTCACACACAAGTGTTTGGGCTGAGGCTTTCCCACAGAAGCTGTGTTTACAGAAAATGGTCAGGCCATCGGGGGCGTTGAAATATGGTGATGAAATGCACGAAAAGTTTACGAAGGTCATAGCTCAAAAACAGTGGTTAGAAAACGAGTATTTTTTCCCCACAATTACAATACGCACCAAAATGCTCGGTCCAGAAGGCAAAGAGTTCAGCAGACAACTGAGTAATAGCTAAATAACATCAAAAGGAAGTACGAGAATAATAATACACTGATAAACAACAGAAGAAAACGGCTCTATTTACACACTAAAGTGCAGCTAGTTGGTGATATAAACAGTAGACGAAAGGAGTGGGTTTCAAAGTGACATTTTTTGCACAAACTGTTTAAGTTGGCTCGGCAGCCGTTAGCCTACTGGTCAAGCAATGATGTTGACAGTAGTTGAGATGAAGCTGTTCTCGTACCGGCCTCTCTCTCTAGTGGTTTTGACTCGGTACACAATTACAGATACACCCTTGATGTTTAATGTTCAAAGAAAGGCATGAAAAAAAAATATATAAATAAATATATTCCATTTCAGTCCATAGCCACCTAAGAGAGGTTGAAACAACAAAAAAAAAAATGTGAGGTTTCTTACGAGACAAGGTCTCAATATGGTTCGTGTGGATTTCGAATCTATTTGGGTCGAATCCTTTTAAGCTGACGTCCCAAATCCTTCATCATCGCTGGGAGGAAAAAGTTCCTTATCCTCAAAGTCTAATTTGTTGGTGAGGCGATAAAAAATGCTAATTGGGTGTATACATTCCTAGTCATTCCCAGGCCTGCGTGATCTGGTGGTGGGCAGGTTTGTTGTTTCGTTCTGTTTAAAAAGTTACTTGTATCGGTTAATTTACATAAACACACAGACACACACACACACACACACACACACCTTCGGCTACGTTGTGTGTGTGTGTGTGTGTGTGTGTGTGTGTGTGTGTGTGTGTGTACACATGAAAGCAAAACCATAATACATACATGAAATGTTAAAAAAATGGGAAACATGGATGGAAAAACACACAAATAGTAATCACACACACACACACACACACACACACACACACACACACACACATTTGCCAATAAGCATCCCAAAAATGCATACGAGGAAATATACAATAATTACACAAAATATACATGAGGAGGACTAAGCAAGATTTTCATATGCATTTACATATATATATATATATATATATATATATATATATATATATATATATATATATATATAAGAGAGAGTGAGAGAGAGAGAGAGAGAGAGAGAGAGAGAGAGAGAGAGAGAGAGAGAGAGAGAGAGAGAGAGAGAGAGAGAGAGAGAGTAGCGTGGACTCACCTGTTTGTTGGTGAAGTGGATATTGGTGCGTATGGTGCGGTGGTGGGCCGTCTGGACGGGTCTGAAGTTGTTCGCCAGCGGTGCGTTGGCCAGGGTGGAGTTGCCCTGACGCAGTGCCCGTAGCTGGCGCATCTGACGCAGACATAAACACGTCATATCAGTACACAGACAGACAGACAGACAGAAACATACACACACAGACATATAAACAGAGATGTAAGTATAATGCTGAAAAATAAACGTCATCATTTTTAAGAATTACTGTAGGGTGGGGAAATTTCCCTTTTCAGCACAAGAATTTCTTGACCTTAACAGATGAGGGTGAAAGAGAGGCATATATCTTGACACAAGGGGTATTACTGTTACGATATATATATATATATATATATATATATATATATATATATATATATATATATATATATATATATTTTTTTTTTTTTTTTTTTTTTTCTTTCATACTATTCGCCATTTCCCGCGTTAGCGGGGTAGCGTTAAGAACAGAAGACTGGGCCTTTGAAGGAATATCCTCACCTGGCCCATTTCTCTGTTCCTTCTTTTGGAAAATAAAAAAAAAGAGAGGGGAGGATTTCCAGCACCCCGCTCCCTTCCCTTTTAGTCGCCTTCTACGACACGCAGGGAATACGTGGGAAGTATTCTTTCTCCCCTATCCCCTATATATATATATATATATATATATATATATATATATATATATATATATATATATATATATTGGGCATAATGTTGTCAGGCTATTTATCTCCTCGATCGATACATGACTCACCCGGAAATATATTTCTGGTTAATTTCATTGTGAAGCCAGCTCGTGCGTTACCCACGTATTACGTAATCACTCTTCAGTCTCAGAAAATCATCGAAAATAAGCGATCAATATCACACCCACAGAATTTCCCAGCCTCTGTCAATGTCTGTTGAGCTGGTATAAAAGGGAAATATAATTTCTGTCATCGCCAGCGATTGCTGACTGAGAACTTGGTACTGGAAGGAAAAGAAAATCTCACAGGCGTAGTCTATCAGGGTAGTCTATTCTGTCTGGCTGGAACGCTAAAGATCATACTCGAACTCCACCCTACAGACTGGAGGGAATGCTGGAGGTGTGTCTGGGCTTCTCTTAAGGCAAGATGGAACTTGCTGCAGATGCTGAGACGCAAGAGGAAATCCAGACTCTTTTGTCTTCCAGGATTCAACACAGACACACCAAAGTTACTTTCCAGGACCTGTAGAGTGAATCATGACGCCACATACCCTCCCTCTTCGAGCTACTGTGGAGACTCTAGGATACACGACTAATAGCCAGTGGACCTTCCTTCCTGGTAAGCTGTCTCAACATTTTCGATAATGTCAAGTGAACTTTCCCCTCTACAGCCTCTCTACTTCTGTACAGAGCCTTGGCGAGGGAAGAGAGCCTTGTGGTGAGCGCTACGTGCTAGTGGTGAGGGAACAGAACCTTGTGATGAGCGGTACGTGCTAGTGGTGAGAGAACAGAGCCTTGTGGTGAGCGGTACGTGCTAGTGAAGAGGGAATAAAGCCTTGTGGTGAGCGCTACGTGCTAGTGGTGGTTGAATCATCAACGTACGTAGGTACCAGTAGTTGAAAACGCCTGTCTTTCACTCGTCTTCACCAACTCTCTGATATTCTTGGTCCTCTCCATACAACCGTGTGACCTTTGGGTATGATGTCTGGCCTTTGACCTGACCATCAAGAGGTCGATATTAAATGCATTACGGGTGTCTTCATTTCTGGCTTTCTTCTTCTTCTCCCTCTGTCTTCTTTCTCTTTCCTGTCTTTTCTCTGTCTTCTCTAGCTACTTTCACAGTATTCAGGTGTGTGTGTGTGTGTGTGTGTGTGTGTGTGTGTGTGTGTGTGTGTGTGTGTGTGCCCTCTCGTAAGCTCATGAGCGTCTTCATACCCACACTGACACCGGTATAAACATCTGCCCGAGTGTATATACATATACACACACAAGCGTGTACACCTGAAGAAGACGGGCGGAGGTCGTCAGCTCACGCAGTCTGGCCTTCCATCAGCCTTAGTTAATTGCCAGGTGATCAGCCTGGCTGTTGGAGCATGGAGACCATCCCTCCTCTCTCTCTCTCTCTCTCTCTCTCTCTCTCTCTCTCTCCCTAGCCAAGTCGACCGGGTTGCGTTTGAAATACAATCGTCTGAAGTCTCCTCCCTGAAAAGACATCTACTTAAAAGAAAACCTAAGCAGAGTCCCAGTGTATTTGGTAATCCTATGCCAGCTCCGGTGAAGTCTTTCCAAATGATGAAGAAATGTAAAGTGAGAAATGTATCAACATATGAGAAACACAGAGTAACCAGCACACTTCCTTGAGCCTTAAAAGACATCTTTTTTTCCCCCCCCACACAACTGTTGTATAGAGTTATAATAGCCACTTCCTTGAGCCTTAAAAGACATCTTTTTTTTCCCCCACACAACTGTTGTACGGAGTTATAATAGCCACTTCCTAGAGCCTTAAAAGACATCTTTTTTTCCCCCCACACAACTGTTGTATAGAGTTATAACAGCCACTTCCTTAAGCCTTAAAAGACATCTTTTTTTCCCCACACACAACTGTTGTGTAGAGTTATAACAGCCACGAGTCTAGATATGTGGATCTCTACTAGGAATATAAAAATCTATCAACCGTCTATTTCCCAGTCTATACACTTGCTTCGCTGATCTTATCAAAGGCCTGCCTTGCCCAAGTCCTCTCTCTGAGAGAGAGAGAGAGAGAGAGAGAGAGAGAGAGAGAGAGAGAGAGAGAGAGAGAAAGAGAGAGAGAGAGAGAGAGAGAGAGAGAGAGAGAGAGAGAGAGAGAGAGAGAGAGAGAGAGAGAGAGAGAGAGAGGTTCCTCCCTGCATGGAAGTCTCCGGACGCCTGCCTGGCTCTCTCTCTCTCTCTCTCTCTCCCTCCTCCCTTTGTGCAGCGGGGGGGCTATTAAATCTCCCTGAATGGTGCCGGTGTCCGGGCTCTTCCTTTTAAAGGAGCGCGGGAACTTGCTGGAGACCGGCTATTTGCACTCCTTTAGAGAAAAAAAAAGGAAAAAAAGAAATAGAGAGATCCAGCCGCCAGGCCTCGTTTTCAGTTTCCTTTTCGATGCCCTGATGTGGGTGACGGTGACGTCAACGCGTTTACGGCGACCCACACATGACGTCAACGATTTACGCGTTTACGGCGACGTACGCGTGACGTCAACGCGTTTACGGCGACGCACACGTGACGTCAACGATTTATGCGTTTACGGCGATGTATACGTGACGTCAACGCATTTATGGCGACGTACACGTGACGTCAACGATTTACGCGTTTACGGCGACGTACACGTGACGTCAACGATTTACGCATTTACGGCGATGTATACGTGACGTCAACGATTTACGCGTTTACGGCGATGTATACGTGACGTCAACGATTTACGCATTTACGGCGACGTATACGTGACGTCAACGATTTACGCATTTACGGCGACGTACACGTGACGTCAACGATTTACGCGTTTACGGCGATGTATACGTGACGTCAACTATTTACGCGTTTACGGCGATGTACACGTGACGTCAACGATTTACGCGTTTACGGTGATGTTCACGGAAAAAAACTCCCTTACAACAGCTCGTTTTAATGGTGGTAATTGCATTATGATGCTTCTTCTTCTTCTTCTCCATAATTGCTTTCTTGTCGTCCTAATTACAGGTCCCGTCTTGGCATGATGGTAGCTCAAAATTACTCTTGATTTAGAATTTGCAATGCTAATCTCTCTCTCTCTCTCTCTCTCTCTACATATATATATATATATATATATATATATATATATATATATATATATATATATATATATATATATATATATATATATCTTTTTTTTCTTTTTTCGAAGACATTCCCACATCATTCTTCCTTCCTTACCCTTGAGCATCTTTCCCAGTGAGAGGTCGTGTCAACCCAGGTTCCATTCCTCAAACACATTACCTGGACCTTCCCATCTTGTCAAACATATGACTAACTCTTCCTTCTTCTCACCTTGGTTACATGCAAACACGCATTCAGACACCCTCAGCCTCTGAGGAGGATGGCCATCCCTCGCCTGACTCCTCCGCCTCCTCCTTCTTTCACGGCTTTTAGAAAATGAGCCACAAGAAGGGGGGAGGGGGGGTTCCAGCCACACACACACACATACACACACACACAACACCAGCCCCTCTTTCTAAAGTTTTCTACGATAAGTAGGGAAGAGGTGGTAAACATTCTCTCTCTCTCTCTCTCTCTCTCTCTCTCTCTCTCTCTCTCTCTCTCTCTCTCTCTCTCTCTTCCTCCAAAAGAGGCTTAACAAACGGACATCCGAATCTTAAAACAAAACACTATAACAGTCTGTCCAACGAAGAGCCGCCACCCTTCTACTGAAAGTGGGAAATCGGAGTCATGTGGCTTGACCCCCCGCCTCCCTCCCTTTTTTTTTCCCCTTCAGCTAATGGCCAGAGACCTGAAGCCTGAAGCACCCGCCGGATTCTCCTATAATGTCCGGGGGGCAGCAGTGCCACTGTTAAGCCTCAGGACAGCCAGCTCCCAAAGTCCGGCCAGCCAGCAGGTCAATACGGAGAATTCCAGAGTGTGCTTTTCTTTCCTTTCTTCCTATCTTATTCCAAGGCTGTGTCCGTGGACAGCTGTGCCTTCAAGAAGGCCTGCTTGTATGAGGGTAAAAATAAAACTGTCAGCCTCTTGGTTTTTTACTTTGTGCATGAAATGATGGATCTGGAAGCATCGAATCAACCCAAGGGTTGCATGAAGCCTGCTGGGCGCGCGGCATGACCCAGCAAGATGAGGAGGGGAAGTAAACAGCCACGTGTCCATGGCGGGAAAAAGAAGATTTTTGTGAGGGAATGAGAAGCGATGCTGTGTCGAGGGTGAGGGAGGGATGCTGTGTCGAGGGTGAGGGAGGGATGCTGTGTCGAGGGTGAGGGAGGGATGCTGTGTCGAGGGTGAGGGAGGGATGCTGTGTCGAGGGTGAGGGAGGGATGAGCCCTGCAAGCTGAGAGAAAATGAGGAGGTTCGATTCGATGAACTGATTTTTTTTTTTTTTTTTGACCGATCTCTGTTGAGAAGTTATGAGAAAGAGAAGTTCCCTAGATAAGTGAACGGTGCAGCATTACACTATGGTCAACTCTCAACAGCTTGAGTAGCTGTTATGGGTAGAAACCGTGACCTGAACATCAGTTATCTATAGTGCTAGCCATCATGCAACACTAGGCTGTTGCTTCCTGACACACAGGAGCAGCAGGATACCTATATTGGTGAAACGAGGGCTGACACAACCTCACCAGCACCCAGGGACCAAGGGCTGATACACACACATACACACAGCCTCACCACAGCCACGCAGTGAGGGATAAAACATAGCCTCACCAGCACCTACACACCGAGGGCTGCCACGCACAGCCTCACCACAGCTACGCAGTGAGGGCTGCCACACACAGCCTCACCACAGCTACGCAGTGAGGGCTGACACACACAGCCTCACCACAGCTACGCAGTGAGGGCTGCCACACAGCCTCACGAGCACCCACGCGCTGAGGGCTACCACCACAGCCTCACTAGCACCCACGCAGTCACTACTCAAACACAAACTCAGTAACTTCAAACTTCCAGAGTAAAACCAGGAGGCTTCTGACTTTTATACACTGAAAGTTCAAGGTTCTCCAATGTTCTTCTATGGAACTCAAAATAGCCTTGGGTATTCGAAGGACGACTGTCCACACTCACCCTGATGTTTGAAGATCACCTCTACTAACTCGGGTTATAAGGTGACCTTTAACAGAGTTAACTCAGGTGATGTCAAGTGTTGTGACTGTCCCGGCACACTTGGGAATCTAATCTCAACTGGACTTGTAGATTATTTGAGTGACCCTTTTGAGTTACGTAAATGGCGTCCATTATAACCATGAAAGGATGCTCACTCCACTTCGTCGATCCAACGTCACAAAAAGACGAACCAACACAGAACAGAATAGTCTGGTCATCTTCAACCCTCTCGAGCAGGACATTATGATGTGTAGCATCGCTGGCCACTACACCGTCCTCGAGTCTTGCATAACGGAATCACACACTCATCCAGGCTAAGCCTCTGTCACAGCTGTGCTAATTACATTACCCTGTGAGCGGTCGCTGGGAGGGCTTGGATCTCGGGCCGTCCAAAACACAGGGAGTTAAGACACCTGTGGCCGCCACAACAGGGGGGTCACGCAACCTCACCAGCGTACTACGTTGAGGTCAGAGGCTGGAGAGCAGGCCAACCTGCGTTAGACGTGGTGGCGATATCAGTCCATCTCCTCACTGCCTCAAATACCCGGGAACACAGAAGACCATACAGTCAACCAGTTCCTGGTGAAGACACACACACACAGTTGCTCTGGCTGCCCCTGAATGTCTTGTGCCATGATATATCACGACTCAAGAAAGCCTTATTGGCTCCTCCGCCTGGAGGAGCAACACACCACAAAACTCTATAGGCTTATCCACTGCTATCATTTCTGCAGCACCAGCACCGTGGGGGGACTGTGTCTCTCATCACACCTGCAGCACCGGTGCCACTAGAAGCGATCTTGCCCGAGCCATACTCGTCGACCCCGTTCAACAAAGGGCTGCTGTGTTGTTGGTCTCCTCTGTTCACTCCTATAGTCGACCATGATCAAACTGAGTAATCGCTGGAGACACACACACACTTAACCACGAAGGTAATGACCGTGGTTGTGTATGATGTCTTGACCCTACTCTGACCCTTAAAGGTCAGGTTAAAGGGAGAGAGAAACCATTCCCAAGGGTCGTCCCTTTGTTTCCAGGTGGGCGTGTGTGTGTGTTTCGTACTCAAAGGCGGGTGATTCTTTTCCTATAACCACCACACAGTTCGTCTCGGATACTAATTATGAACAACCTATAGCTAGAAAGGGGGTTCAGACTACAGCATGGGAGAGTAACAACGAAAAAAACAAAAAAATATCCCAAACAGAGAGCAAAAGCACAGTAACGCAAAAACACAGCAATGGAAAATCTATCCAAAAAAAAGGCAAAAATCGATCTTTTTTTCCCCCACAAATGTTCCTTAACCAATCCACTTCCCTCTCTCACGACATCAATAATACCTCGACATGCCACGGAACGTCAACATTTCCTGAAGCACTACTCTTCAACATCCAGTGACCCCTCCACCAGAACCAGCTCTGCATTAGCCTAATTGATAATTAAATTCAGCTTAGCTGATAGCGACAGGAACAACGCAAGGGAGAGATTTTTCCCTTCGTTGTCCAGCAACCATGCGAGCTGTCATGCATGTCATACGAAGCTTAAACAAAGGGAATATTACATCAACCGTCACTTGAAATTACGAACTTTGTACATAACAAATGACATGCACACAAGTCTCCCCACCCCCTATAATTGTACCGTCTGCAGTCAAATGTTAAGTTTTGGAATAACGTGGAATTGAATGTTTTTAAAGTTGTAAGAAGTTGATTGACTGTGTATTTTTTTTTCCTGCGGGGAACGACGTGACACACACACACACACGAGTCCACGGCGAAATGAAACAAGTTCCCAAGTGCATTTTCGTGTAATAATCACATCATCAGGAGAGATACGAGAAAGACTCATAGGAATATGCTTGATCACGCACTTAATTGTGATCCTTTCCAATATATATATATATATATATATATATATATATATATATATATATATATATATATATATATATATATATAAATTCTACATTAGTAGTGGAGGGTGAGTCGGGCTGGTACACAAGGCCAATTACCTGCACCCAACATTTACACTAAACAAAGCCTCGCCACAACTCCTAACTGTCCATTAAAGTTAAGGGTCATTTAATGGCTTAATGGCCCCTCTCCTGCCAATGTACCATATTACACGGGGAGAGAGAGAGAGAGAGAGAGAGAGAGAGAGAGAGAGAGAGAGAGAGAGAGAGAGAGAGAGAGAGAGAGAGAGAGAGAGAGAGAGACGTGGCCCGATTCATGCAACAACTGCATGGAATATAATGGAGAGTCAGCTCTGTCTACGGGAGCATGAGAGGAGGAAGATGGGTTATGGGTGAGGGTGATGGTGATGGTGAGGGTGAGGGTGCTGGTGATGGTGAGGGTGCTGGTGATGGTGAGGGGTGGTGGCGATGGTGAAGGCTTGCATGGTCTCTAGAAGTTGGGATGGAGCGAGTGTGGCTATGGTGTGAGTGTAGTAGTAAGGATATAGTGACAACGTCACTATATCCTTACATTTTCAAAAGACACCAGCGCGGGTTAGCCACGTCTCCTGATGGGGGAGGAGGAGGCGACACCAGCTTGGGTGAAGCTAATGTCCTTCTGATCGTCAAGCCGTTGCAACTGTGGTATTGCACAGGTAGCCAGCAATCCATACGGTGCTTCAAGGTCTGCAAGCTCTCTCTCTCTCTCTCTCTCTCTCTCTCTCTCTCTCTCTCTCTCTCTCTCTCTCTCGAGGAAGCCAAATGACTAATTTAACAGACACCATTTTCATGCTGTTAAGCTCTGAACAAATCATTAGCTCTGACCTATATAGAACAATTCCACTATGTCCAGACCAATCAATCAATTACCAAGTCAGTCTCATTCGTAAAGTGTGGCCCAGCCTGGACACTCCACCACAGATCGTAATGACAACCAATATGTATGGATTCTAAATACCATACTGTATACACAACTCTGGCTATACCCTAATCCATATTCTATATAGTCTGAAGTCTGCCTCGTCTGCATAAACAAACTCCATCTGAACAGTAGACCACCGTGTCTACTGCTCAGTCCTCAAACACTTCATGCACACTTACACGAGTCCACGATCTCCATCGGGATCAACCACCATTAAACCCCCTGGTGATACAGGCCGGCATTACTCAGTGAGGAGGAAGAGCAGCACTCCTACCTC